>NC_140501.1:9364983-9964983 GCF_964271855.1 Acomys minous | reverse complement strand
CTGTAAATTGTTTTTGGTAAGATGGCCATTTTTACTATGTTAATTATCCCAATCTTTATCACAGCTAATAATGTATTAATACTAACATATCTACTCCTAACAATATAGCATACTTATAAGTTTATTAGAATGCTATAAATTATATACATGTTATATGTTCCACTGATTGCAGAAATAAGAAAAGATCATTAATTTCTTTATAAAGTGTAAGTTTTTAATTTTTTGAAGACTCAGTTTTGTCATGTGATGTTTTGCTGGGAGCTGTCTTGTGAGAGGGAGCATATTGTTTTTCTGAAAAATGTCTTCTGGGAGAGCATATGATGTTTTCCTGGGAGTAGACACATGAACGGCACATGATATTTGGAAGGAGTATAAATAGAACCCCACAAAGAGTGGGATGGTGCTGTTTGCATTGCCACACTGCTACACCATACAACTCTTGCCTTGTTTTTGCTGGTCTTCACTGCAAGAAAAATGTTCCAGAGAGCTTCTCGTGGTACTCTGGCTGATTCTGTCCACTTCCTCCGACTTGTCTCAATTTGGCAAAGTCTTGCAGTTTCTGCTGGATTGGGCCACAGCTATGGATTCGTGTTGCTGTTTGTTGTTGGATGATGGAGTGGAGTGCTGGTACTCTGACAATACAGAGCAGAGTAGACCCAAGTAACTACATCTAAATAGATCTACAAACCCTTTCCTATTAATATTCTTTCTCCCTCCCTATCGTAGGTGGGTTAAAAGTGAGCTTGAAGTGTTTAAGAACCCCAAATAAAGTAGGTTTTGAAAGATCTAAAGTTACACTCTTAACTTTTCTTCACAGCCTCCAAGCCATGGTCATCTCATACCCATTAATTCAGTTATGTAACACAGTGGCAAGCCATGTGCTTCTATTCAGTGACTATTCTGATGCAATTCTGAAAAAAAAAGTGACAGATCCCCGATCACTTTTCATGGTCATTTTAATATTGTGAATAAATGAAATTCTAAAAACATAGTGTGCAAACTCCAAGGGAATATATTTTATTGCGGAAAAAGTGAGAGTAATATAATATGAAGCCAGAAATAGTGATGCACACCTGTAATTCCAGCACTAGGAGAGACTGAGGCAGGCAGATCTTGGTGAGGTCAAGGCCAGCCTGGTATACAAAGCAAAGAAACCCTCTCCTGGACATAGGACACAGAGAAATCCTGTCTCAACCCTGCCCCAAAAGATTATACTAGGGATATAAATACAGTCAATTAATTATATTATTGGAGAAATCATATGTATCTGATATATACTTTTTAAAATAAAGAATACTTTGAATAGATTATATCTTAACATGTGCACATATTTCTTAAATAATAATTTGACGGAGTTTTGAACAACAAAATCTGGTAGATTTTGGAAGTGATTTAGCAGAAAAGCACTTGCCTAGCCTATGTGAAACCCTTTGTTCAACCTCTTGATATGCCAACTGAAAAGAAAGGGAAGAAGAATGAAGCAAGGAAAAAAGGAATGAAAAATAAGAGAAGGAGGGAAGGAAAGAATTGTCTATATATACCTATGTAAGAAACTAAACGTTTGTCAGATATGCCATGGCTACAATGGGGACACAAATGTTATGGGAGTAAGCAGCCATTTTATGGTTAGATTTAAAGAAACACATGTGTAGTGCTGAGGACCTCTTCGTCAGGAGAAAATATATGTCAGGTATTGCAAAACCTACCAGGAATCCATGGTTTGGAAACTCATAGACCCTAAAGGAGAACCTGCTATTATTTTGCTAAGTGGACATACTACCAAACTTCATTTTAGATTCATTGTTTTAATTAGGGATACTATTGCTGTGACATATCCCATGCCTCAAGCAACTTGGTGAGGAAAGGCTCTTTTTGGCTTAAGATTCCACATCACTGTGAATCACTGAAGAAAGTCAAGAAAGAAATTCAAACAAGGCAGGATCCTGAAGGAAAGAACTGACACAGAGATGCTGGAAGATTCCTGTTTGTTCACTTGTTCTTTAAAGCTTATCCAAGCTTCTTTACTACTGAACCAAGTTCTACCAGTTCAGGTGTGGCCTGGGTTCTCTCGTATCAGTCAAACATTACGAATATATCCTAAAATCTTGTCTTACATCCCTATGTTGATAGAGACATGTTCATAACATAAGTTCTCTCTTCTAGGATGGCTATAGCTTCTTGTCAAGTTGATATAACTGCAGTACTCTCATGGAGTGCAGTGATCAGACCTCGGAGAAGTTCCTTTGTGTAGTAAATAGTGTTGATGTAGAAACTCACAACAGGTCAAAGTACACAGCACAAGTGTATGTGGAGCACTCAGTCAGAGACAGACCACTTAGAACACATACCCTTCCTACAAAGCTCAGGGACCATCTTGGGAGAGGGACAAGAAAGCTAGGAAGAGCCTGACATCAGAGAGGACTCAAAGCCATCAGTGTTTCTGACTATAACAAGAGCCCTGAACTCATGATGCAATAGGAGCTGTGACCCTGCAACCTGCACTGAACCAGGCCAGTTAATATTCTGTCACAAAGAGGAGAGGTGTTTATGTGTCCCCACCACAGACTGAAGAGCTATGGACAGTTGATGGTTCTTAAAAAATGGAGAGTCAGTTGTTTTCAAAGCTGGCCTTGTGGGTTGACTGTCATCAGTGTGAGGCCTTATGTGTTTGTGAGGAATACAAGTAGGACTCCACAGGTAACTTTTTTCAAGGTTACAAAAATCAAGGCGGGATTAAGAATGCTCTGGAAGGAGTTAGAGGGAGGAGTTAGGAGTGGATACTATCAAATACATGGTATACATTATTAAATTCTCAAATAATTAATGAAATCATTGTTTCTTAACAAAGAAACTGTACATTTGCAAGAGATGTACCAGAAAAATAGTTCTGACTGTGTAATATAATTATTTCTTTATTTCATAACAATTACTAAGTAGATCTAATGTTAATTAGATTAATTATTAACTTATTAAAAATTTATTTTTTATGGTAGAATTTGGAATAAGAATAATTTCAGTCTTTCTAAATTGGCTTAAATTATAGTTTATCGAGTAATGGTATGAAAATTCTAATGTATGGAATATTTCTAAACATATAAAAATATTTCTGAGTAGTTATTTTTAGGAATGTTCCTCCTAATATCATTATTGTAAACTAATCTTAAAACTGAAAATTAAACCCACGTGGCAAAGGCTAATGCCACACTGTTCAAGTAAATATTTTCTTGTGCCAATTTCAAATAATTTCAGTGATCTGAAAAACCATAAAGAGGATTTTCTTAACTCTGAACTAAAATGTGTGGTATGAAAAAGATTATATATATATATTTGTCAAAAGCAATCATTTACTAATGTAGATTTTAAACATGTAAAATAAATACAGTTTATCATTTTTTAGAATTAAGTCCAAAGATAAATGAATTTTGGATTATTGATGAACATTTAACAGAAATGTCTTAGAATTTTAATTATTTGTTCCTATTGAAAATCCACGATTGTTAAAATAAAATTATAAACTTAATACACTTTTAAAATATTAAAATCAGAGAGTGTTCTGTTTTTTAAGCAACTGTATGTTTATTTATCATCCTAAATGTTTCAGTGATAAAAGACTGAATGTGGATTAATTTAGTGTGTATTAAATTATCAAATTTCTTAATATTCCTTCCATATTTTTTACTTTGAAATTTCAATCTAGGAAATTTAGTATGATTTAAATTGAGTTTCCATTAAATAACAAAAAGTATTGATAATTTATCCTCTGTGCTAAATGATATATAGGCCTTTTATTGTTTTGATTTTTTCTATCCAGATATTTCATTAGATATATATGTATTACATATAAAATAAAATATAAAAATAATTTAAAATTATGATAATTTATAGATCTATGCATTTTGAAACAATGATAATATATAAATGTTCCTCACTTATTCTTGTTCTCACTTTATGTTTAATTTCATCATAATAATATTATAATTGAGGTTCATCTACTATTTCTCTTGTGTATGAATCTATAATACATATTATAATGCTTTTTGTATAATCTCTCATGATTTTTCAGTTCTATCTTATAAATGTTATAATTTCAGATGAACAGTTGGGTGCTTCTATGTGCAACCACGCTGTTAGGTTGTGCTGCCAAATAAAATAATACATATATTGATATTTTTAGTTTAATATTCTTAAAGTGAAATAATGGTATTTTCAGTTATTAACTCTATATTTTCCATTAAAATCATTTGAATTTTATTAATAAGAAAATATCATGTAAATATAAGTTTTGTATTTATAAATACTAGACGCATTTGGAGGATAGTGATTGTTACCAGTACCTTGTATATCATGTATGTTATATATTTTATTTGCTCCAATACACCCTATAAAAGTATCCCAGAAGAAGGGATGAGCTCATATAACAAATTATGGATGCAGTTTTATAGTCATTATCTTAAATATGGTATTTGAATTCAATAAAATGGTAATGCATGCAAATAGATGAAATATATACTATAAAGACACAAACAATAACCAAAACTGTACTGGATTATGATGAATAGAAATTGATAGAAATTGAAAGTAAGTGACTAATCACATGTTAAAGTCTGTTGGAAAAGTTGGGTGACACATTAGATCAGGCAGCTAATGTTATCAAAGAGATAAGAATGTAAAAAAATAAAGTTCTAGGCACAATAAAAAAGTGAGAGAATGGAGTAAATCATGAGTCAAAAGGGAGTGAAGTAAGATCAATAGAATCCACTCATAAAAAAAAAAAAAGGAGATAAACAAGCAAAAAGATACAGAAAAGACCAACCAATACCCATGGAACATTATTGATTTATTCAGTATGGATGCATCTTGAGTGCTATAAGAGGCGAAGAAGAGAGAGAGAGAAAACAGAGTAAAAAGGCATTTACATTTCTTAAAGTTAACACACATGAAACCATAAATATAAGCTCATAGAGTATAGGTCAGTGAGTACATCAACCTTGGTATATGCATGTAACACAATATGTACTAGCAATTAAGAAGACTATCAGTATATTGACTGCTTCAAGTACAGGCATTAGTACTAGACTCATTTCCTTAGTAAAAGAATCCAGGCCTCAGATATTGTATACTGTGTACTTCGATTTATGTGAGAATTTACAAGAACAAAACTGCAGAGACTCAATAAAATCAGTCTTAATTAAGGCTTAGCATAGGAAAAAGACAAGTTTACAAGACAGGAATATATGAGGCAATCAAGTGCATTACATTTCATATGATATGATGATGCTATATATATATACATATGTATGTATGCATGTATATGCAAATGAATTATAGCTTTCAAAATCTATAGAAGTGAAATTACTGAGTGTAAATAAAATCCATCAATATCTGAAAAGAAAGAGAAATTGGATATTGACAAATAAATCTTAGTACTGCAAATGCATCATATAAATATGTGAAGAAATGAGCAGGCTTTGGTAAATTTGGAAACTGAATGATGAAAGGCCTGAATGAAAAAAATAAGCATGCACCTTGCATCTCATCTGGTTGTGCTTTTCTCACAATATGAATTAGTAAACTGCATATGTACAATAGATTTTCTAGCTCTGATGAAAAAACAAGGTAGTTTAAGTTAGTAGCCACTGATAGAAAAAAATAGCAAGGAAAAATGGGAAATGGCCAAAAATATGAGAAAATGCCTATAGTAAATAATTTACTTGGCTAAAAATAATCAATGTGAGTACGTATGATATGTTGTGTGTATACATTGTGCATTATGCATGCCCTACATATTCATTATACACACATGAAATGCATATATACAGGGTTTCTAAGTTAACTCAGTTAGTAATATTTTTTGCCTCGTATAGCCTCAAGTCCTTGCATAAAGAAATAATTTTATCCTTAGATGTTGAAACACAGAGCCAAACAGTGGGTGAAGCATCCAGAGACTTGTGGAAGAGTGGGAGGAAGGATAGAAGGACCTCGAGGGCACAGGAGCTCCACAAGACCAACAGAGCCAACTTGGGACCAAAGGGGTTTGCAGAGACTGAAGCAACAAGGACCATGTATGGACTGGACCTAGGCCCCCTTCACATATGTACCTGATGGGCAGCTTGGTCTTCATGTTGGTCCCCTAGTAAGGAGAGTAGGGGCTGTCTAAGATAACTTTCTTGCATGCTTTTCCATCACATCCCCCTGGTAGGGCTCCCTTGGCAAACCACAGTGGTAGAAGATGCACTCAGTCCTGATGTGACTTGATATTCTGGGATGGATATCTACGGGGGAGCTCCCCTTTTCTGATGGGTAGAGGAAAGAAGATACAGGACAGAGGAAGGGGAGTGGGACCAGGAGGAGAGGAAGGAGGGTGCTACAATTGGGATGTAAAGTGAATAAATAAGTCAATTAAAAAATGTCCAATGTCTGTGATACAGGAAAAGCCAACAAGCTGATCATTTCACAGTATAAAATGTTGTGTGCCTTAGAAGTTCCAGTCTGGCAAAGGAGATCTGGAGGTGCCTGGACAGTCATGGGTCCACAGTCCACATTAGTGAAAGAATTATTAGCAGCAGCAACAGAGGAAATTAACCTAGCATTGAGAGGTGAAATGAGAAAAATCATGTACATCTATCTATTCAGTACACACATAAGCCAACACACCACAAAAGTACAGTATCCAGATGGATTTTAAGAGACAATGTAGACACATTTCAATAATAGCTGTATATGTCTTCCTCATGCGAAATGAGATATTAACAATAACGTCTCCAGTATATTCTATAAAAAGTATAAGACCCAGTATATGACTCAAATTTTTTCTGTAAAACCGTGTTAAACATTTCAAAATATGTACATCTCTTTGGATAAATAAATATTAGCTTAAATGAATTCAAACAAATCACAAATAGAAAAATGACAGGAATAGCAATAGTAAAAATCTACCCTACAGATCAACATCAGACTTGTAGATAATGACAGTAAGGAATGTCTTATGAATATGGATGAAAATGTCAACAGAGGGGTTGGAGGGATTACTAGGTGGTTACAGATGCTTGCAAATACCCAGAGGACCTAAGTTCAATTACTAGCACACACTAAGTGGCTCCTAGTTACCTGTTACCTCCATCTATGAAAGAGCTACCAGAGTCTTCTGGCCTTCAAAGGCTCCTGGAGGTGTGTATCATGTCTATACAAATATACTCAAACATATAACAACAACAAAAAACCACTTCGCATGCTAATCCTATACCACAGGAGAAGTCAAACTTTCTTCTTTAAATACATTTTCTTACTTAAAGAACCAAGTCAATTATTTTAAGTAGACATAATTCTTCTTCTGACGATGTAACTTTGTAAGAACAATATACAGTCTAAAATATCTTGAAAGTATTTTAAAAGTCAGAGTGCTGAAGTTACTGAACCTACAAAATTTGAATGCTGCTTTGATGCAGTCAGGGTGATGTTATTTTTATAGCTTTTCAGAATGAAATCATTTTCTTAGTCAATTAAAAAAAAAAAAAACAATTACAGCAGCGCATGGTGGTGCAGATCTTTAATCCCAGAACTTGAGAGGCAGAGGAAGACAGATCGTTGTGAGTTTGAGGCCAGCCTGATCTACGAAGAGACTCCAGGAAAGCCAAGGCTACACAGAGAAACTCTGTTTTGAAAAACCAAAACCAAAGTCAACAAAACAAAACAAACAAACAAACAAACAAACAAAAAACTCCAAACCCCCAACAACAACATCAGCAACAACAAAACAAACAAACAAAACCAAAAAACCTAATACACAGAGAAGTAAGGTCCCAAGAACTCAGCCAGACTTTATTGATAGCACAAGCAAGGGTTCTTATGCTCACACATAGGAAGAGAGAGACTCTCCTCAGTCAGCCTTGATATCAGGCTTCTTGCATGGTTGGAAAGGTTATGAGTTTCCTCTCTTTGGGATTGTATGATTTAGTGTCTCACTAATGAGTGATTCAAAAGGCCTCCTAAACAATTGCCTTCTATCAAAAAGGTGAGCAAGTCTTTGTCTTGGAGATGTAGAAGAACTAAAAGGTATGTCATCATAAATGTTTAACTGAAAAGTACACTAATCTGGAGCCTCTTTCCCCTGCCTTTTTGTGTGTTTTGGATGAGATTGATGTCTTTTTTATTCATAGTCATGCTGTGAACAAAGATAATTCTCAACAGAGGTATCTTGAATGAAAGCATCAAATATTAAGGATACCAAATAGCAGTCATATAAAAGTACATTTGTTGACTTGGAAAGCCCACAATAATAATAAAAATACTGCAGAATACTTTTCTGATATATAGCAAAGTAGATTTATTTAAACATATAATCTCAGCATAAGTGAAGGCCAGTCCAAGGCAAATGTATACAAAGCTATTAAGAAAATTAGAAAATAAAACTCCTAGGAAACCCACAGGCTACTCTAAACAATCTTAAGTCTCATCTCCCGATAACCAGAAATAGATGTTACATAGAAACCACAGTAGCCACACCTAAGAGGATTACAGAAGAATCGCCCATATTCTTTTAAAATCCAGAAAGGGAAACAGAAACCAAGGAACAAAACATCCACTCAACAAAGACAAGGCCAAATATCAGCAACCAGAATTACAGTCCTCCCAATTCCAGATGCCTTGATGACAGTGAAACCTCAGTGTTGTAATATATCTGAAGTATAAGTTCAAATTTTACAAAGCTTTTATGAATATAATAGAGCCTCTTAAAGGGGAAATAAATAAATACTTTAAAGAAGTCTATGAAAACACAAACAATGAAAAAAAATGAATAGATCTGAAAGTAAAAATAGAATCGAAAAAAAAAATCCAAAATGAGGAAAATCTGGAAATGAAAAATTTAGGAACTTGAACAAGAACCACACAATTAAGCCACACCAACATTGTACAATTGACAGAAGAACGAATCTCAGGAATTGAAGACATGACAGAGCAATGGATATCTTTGTCAAAGAAAACATTAGCTCTAAAATGCTCTTGGCACAAAACCCCAGGAAAGCTGGGAAACTGTAAAATGACAATATCTAACAATAATTGAAAGAAAGGAAGAAGTATAAACCCAGGTCAAAGGCACAGAAAATTTCTACAACAAAATCAGAAAGAAAATGTACACAAACTAAAGGAGATCCTATAAAGGTACAAAAAACGTATAGAACAGTAAAAGAAATGGACTAGAAAAGTAATTTCCCTCTGCATATGATAATCAAAACACTAAATGTATAGAAAAAAAGAAAGAATATTAAAAGCTGCATGGGAAAAAGAGCAAGTAACATATAAAGGCAGATTGTTTAGAATGACACCTGATTTCTTTAGTTGAGACTTCTAAAGTCTGAAAGTCCCCAACAGATGTGCTGCAGGCTGTAAGAGATCACAGATCATTCCAACCCTGACTATTATACAGAGCAAAACATTTAATCCTCATAGATAGAGAAAATAAAGCATTCCACAAAAAATAAATATAAGCAATATCTATCTACAATTCTATTTCTACAGAAGGTAAAATAGGAAATCTGTAGCTTAAAGTGGTTAAGTATCCTCAATAATATGCTGTAATAAATGATATCAAATGAACAAATCAATAGGGGAAATACACGCAAAACCCACCACTGTGGCCACAGAAGATAACTGTACTCCAGGCATTGAGATTTGGATGGGCTTTGCCATTTTGGAACTGGAACCCTGTATGCTCTATTATCCGACCAGTAGAACTGTGAGTGGATTGGGATACTGACCCGGGTAACCAGGTCCTGCCTTCAGTGAAACAGGAGAAATCTGAGGTCTGGCCAATGGAACAGGGGAGCCATAGATAGATATAGAGAGTGTGCAGAAAACGCTAGACACAGAGAGCCCAGGGTCCTGCTCTACTCCTGAATTTGCGAGAAGGCCTGGGGTAGGATGAAGTGGAGGCTGGACCTGTGTGTCCCAGCTCCCAGTATGTCCCCTCCCATTTGGGAACCAGTGATGTTGGTGTTTTGCAGTCGGCCAGGATGGTTACTGGATTCATAGTCTCTATGATCTTCTGCAATTCAGACACTGTTGGGTCTGGCCACTGACATCCTGGAAGTCCAAAATCCATTTTATAAACAAAAAAAACAAAAAACAAAAAAAAACAAAAAAAAAGAAAAGAAAGAAAGAGAGAGAGAAAGAAAGAAAAATGACAAGATTATTTTATTAGATGTAGAAATCAGTGTAAAAATACTATAGAGATTAGGGGTAGAAAGAACATATCTAGATACAGTAAAGTCAGTTTAAAGCAAGGCTATAAGCAATTGTGGAATTAGGGTTTTTTTGGGGGGGGTGTTTTTGTTTGTTTTCTAATGCATATATTTATTTTTATTTTATTTTATTACATGTTTTATTTTACTTTATAATTATCTCATAGATTCTTGTTTTATTTTTTTCTAAAAAGAGAAAGAGTGGATCTGGATGTGAGGGAAGGTGGAGAGGAACTGGGAGAAACAGAGGGAAGAGAAACAAAATGAGGAAATATTATGCAAGAAGTAAATCTATTTTCAGTAAAAAAAAATCACAATCTGGAAGTAAGATCTATATTTTAACTTTTTTATATTGTAAATTCTAAGCTTCAAAATATTTTGCTGTTTCCAAAAACTAGATTATCGTCACTTGCTTGTGGATAGCAATGGATTAGTTTTGGTGCTGAAGAAACACTTGGAATGCAATAGTTATTGCAGGATGGAAAGTTGGGGAAGATACCTTATCACAATGCTTTGTGTGTTTACAAGGAAAATGCAGGGTGAATGCGTGTTTTTATATTAACTATTGCACACGAACCATCACCACAACCAACAACGATGATGACAAAAACAACAACAACATGGACAGAACAAGGTGTCTTTTCTACAGTGCTAACAGGCAAGGATGTCTTCTTAATAACAGGATAAATATCTTCTGTTAGCTGGGAACAAATTGTAGAGGGCAAAAAAGCCTTGTACACATATGTAAGCACTGGGGAAGCCAAGAAAGTTAAACACACAGCTCACCTCTTTGGTGGAATGAGGTGCACAGCTGCTCTTGCTTGAATTCCAGGAATGCATACAACCCTGTGATCCTTTGTTGGCTGATGAGACCGGTTCTGCCCATAGCTTCCAGAATTTGCCAGACAATACCGTTTCCCCTTCAACAATATTCTTTCCCCTTAAGACCTTGAGCATTGCTTTTAGAACATAAAGCACATTCAATTTATGAGTGATGTCACTGGTGCTTTGCCACAGCCTAAGTGACTTCTGTGTATCTTAGAGCCAGTCCAGTGCTGAGACACCCACAGGTGTTACGTTCACCTTCGTCAAGCTTCCTAGATCCACCTTTAACACAATGTCTGAGTCAACAGAACCCATTCTTGTGAAAGAAGTTACATATACTTTGCAAAGAATCTCAATTTAAACATGTTTAAAATTGTTGTGTACTTGGGACTAAGTTAATTGAATACTTTTTTCCCCCAAAATCGTGCTGTGCTTAAATATGGCTAAAGAAAAATAATCTGGGCGAGGCTCAAGAAGTCATGGTCCAGAACCGGTTACAGTACAACCAACCTGAACTGAGTCTCATTCCTACCTCATCCTGCTTCCCCAACGCCCCACCCTCCACTCCTGCCAGCTGTAAATGCCGGCAAGGGAATTACCACAGCAAATTACTAGATATCTTAGTTGTCTAGTAAACCATGGGCATCTATATATGTATATTACGTAGCTAGTCTTATTCTGAAACTTTCAATGCTTTATTTTTCATCATGAAGGACTGAAAGAAATAAAGTTAATTAAAACGGAAAATACTATTACGGGAACTAGTGAAACAGTGTCTTGGTTTGGATCTGTGTTCATTGTCTCTTCACAACAATCTGACAGGTAAGAGCAGTAGATAAAGGAAAGCAATAACTCTATGGAAAACAAGAACTGCAACTTCTACAAGCAGAGAAGATCCTTGAAAACATGCTGCCATACTAAGGATGATCCAAAAAATTCAGAGGTAAATGTGGCTTGAGCGGTGCATCCCTGCCTTTCTGGTGGAGAAAGAGGATGCTTTTGTGTTGGCAGATGGGTGATCTCATTCCTCACTTAGATTCATAGCTCAATCTTTCTGTCAGCTGATAATTTTAGAGGCAAAAGACAAAGCTGCAACGGGCTTCACACACTTCTTCCATTCACCACCAGAGAGGCTTGCGTGGAACAAAACACAGATACCCAGACAGGATTAAGCATTCTACAGGGATCTGTTGAAGGATCTGCTTAGCAACGGGGAAGTGGGCTAGGGTAAGATGTGCTAACAGCCTTTCCACCTATAATTGACTGCATGAGAATTGGACTTGGGCCTGAGACACCTTATCATCAGGAGGGAAAGTTTCTGCACAGCCCTTACCAAGCTCATAACCTTGTGTGGGAATTCTTTATCTTTCTCCAAGCTCTTTGTTTGCTCCTTTGCACTGCTTAGCTTGTAAATCAGTGGCCCTCAGGCATGCCCTCAGCTTTCCCTATTTCAGAGAAAGGTCAGACCTTTCTGCTTCTGTGTGTGAGAAGTACATGTTCAATAGGCCTGCATCAGATGGCTGCCTGGGGTCCTGCTAACCATGAGGGGCTGCAACACTCTGTTGAAGCTGACTTTGATCTATCTCTCCTCTCTGAAAGTACATTCCCCTCCAGTTCTTGACTATGTTGTGTTTCTATTGATGACTCTGGTATGAAAGTCAATGGACTCAAGTGCTTTGAATCCTGCTCAGAATTGGCAAGTGATGTCAGCTATTGTGTCGTAAAAGTTAAACACAGAGTCAGGGAACTGCAACATCCATCAGAACTCTGTGGTCAACAGATGTTTTAAGACAATAATTTCATGGTAAGAAAATTTGGGAAAGCTAACCAAGTTGTCGGGTCCCAGCCCGTGGGAAAAATCGAATCAGGGTTCACCTGAAAGAGGGAGTGGGGTTTGAAAGTAAGATACAGAGACGTGAGAAATAACGAATGAAGTCAGGAAGTTTCTGATCAAGATTCACTTTATTGCCGACTAGCAGGAACATATATAGGGTAAGGTCAATAGGATTGATTTTAATCTCATTGACCCTAGCCTCTGGGCAAGAATACAATAGCCTAAATCACTCTCTGTAGAACTTCCTAGTTCTCTGAGTAGTTCCTTGTAAGAACTTCCTAGATCCTCTGGGTGGTTCCAAGTGGAGACTTCTCTACTTCTTTCAAAGGTAAATAGTCTAAGGATAGCCTATAACACAAGACCTCATGGTGAGGTAAAGGTCAACAACTCGAAGATCACAGCATACAACCTAAGCACAGGATTTCTGACATGGCAGAATTTGGCATGGGTCCACACACCAAGTATAGTGGTTCATTCCTGTAATACCAGAACCTAACTGAGTTTGGTCTGTAACAGTGGTTTTGAGGCCCCTTAGGGAGTTGATATAATATTTTCTACATATCATATACTTGCATTATAATTCATAAAAATAGCAAACTACAGTTATGAAGTAGTAATGATATGATTTTATGGGTGGGATAACAAAAACATGAGGGATTGTATTAAAAAGGTCTAGACTCTAGAAAAGTTAAGAATCAAGGTCTATAGGCAAGTCAGCAAGGCACCTTCTTGATTAATGATTGAAGTGGGATGTTCGCCCACCACAATGTGGATTACACCACCCCTGGGTAGGTGGTTCTGGGTTGGATAAAACAACAAAATAAACAAGCCAGGAAGAGGAAGCCAGTAAATCAGTCTTCTATGGCCTCTGTTTCAGTTCCAGCCTCCAGGTTCCTGTTTTGATCTCCTGTACTGACTTTACTAAATGATGCACTGTTACCTAAAGGTAAAGATAAAAGAAACCATTTGCCCCTGTGTTGTTGTTTAATTAAAACATGATCTCTATCACAGCTGTAGAAGGCTCTCTCTCCCTCCCTCTCTCTCTCTTTCTCTCTCTCTCTCTCTCTCTCTCTCTCTCTCTCTATATATATATATATATATATATATATATATACACACACACACAAATATTTATATTAGCTAGTAATTTAAAATAGTTTGCTGTCAAGTACTAAATCTGTGTTAAAGAGATAACAAACGAATAATAATGGGTGATCCTAGGCTATAAGTATCTATCAGACAAAATGGTTGATCCTTTTATATAAATAGTTCTTTTGAAGGCCATTCTGGTAAGCTGATGTGAATACAGAAGATTAATGTTCTCAAGCTCCTAAAGCTGGCAAAAGAATAGAATGACTTTTATTTCCTGGGAGGAAATTGAAACTACATTCTTCTTACTGGTGTTCAGAGTAAAACACTAGAAAAGCAATAGACGCCAACAATGAATAACTTCCTCCACAAATCATGGCACTGATAAGATCACAATCTAACATCAGCTGAAACAGAGTTATAGCCAACAATTTGTTAGAACTATGGTCTAATAGAAAGTTAGGTAAAATGAAATTGTTTGAAGAATTGTTCTATCAGTTAGAGAGCCCTAACTTTAATTTTTGAAACAATTTTGATTTTGCATAGGATGTTTTAAAAAAGGGTTATGTAGAGAAGCAGAAATCACATTTATTACACAGTCACATATAAAACATATATCAAATGAAGCCTCACATCCTTGAAAAAATAGACTGGTGATAAAATACAAGATTATCAATGAAATTTAGCTCAGAAGCAAAGACACAGGCTCTAAATAAGGACTGAATTTGAGACAAATGACATTTTAAACTCTAATAGTGACTGCACATCTGGGGTACTCTCAAAGAATTATCTCTCTTTCAAACTATGTGTGTTGGATGCTTTATGAACACAGGTACAAAGTAATTGCCTTAAATATTAAGAAAAAATCTTTAGTTGAGCATCAGGAAATGTACATAGAGCAATCAGAAAATTCTCATTTTCCATCATAGATACTTATTAGGTAGCAATGTGAATTATCATACTTTGGTTCTAGTTTACTTTGCTGTAACAAAACTATGATCAGAAGTAATTCAGGGGAGAAAAGTGCTTATTTCAGCTTATACTTCCTGGTTAACTATCCATTACTAAGTAAAGTCAAGGTAGCAACTGAAGACAAGAGCTGATTTTGAAACTGACAGACTGCTTACTCACTCAATGTCTGGCAGTTCCTCAGGCTTCTTTCTTGTGTAGTCCAAGTTCAGTGGCTTAGGAATGGTTCTGCCCATAGTGGGTTAAAACCTTTAACATTAACCATCCATCAAAACATTTTCTCCCAGTGATGGCTACAGGCCAATCTAACAGGCAAAGTTACTTAGTTGAGGTTCTCTTTTCCTAAGTGACCCAGGTGACACTAGGTTGTATCAAGTTGACAATAATCACAAATCAGAACAATTTTACCGAAGTGAGATAAGAAAAGAACAATTATATTTCTTATACATTTATCACTTTAAAGTGGTTTCAATGTTGTATAAATAAATGCATAACTCTCAACACTGAATATTGTGTGTTGCTTGATATGTAGGTATTGTTTCAAAGGACAATTAATATGCATAACAAAGATCATCAGTAAATATGTAAATAATCAGTAAATATGTAAATATGTAAAACCAAAGATTTTCTGTATTCTTAATAGATTCCTTCATGTAAATTATATGTAAAGGAATGAATATTTATTGCACATTTGGGCACTATAAATAACATTTAATCTGTACAGTAAGTTTCATTTGCATCTAAACCTATCATATAATTTCACCAGCAAATCTGTGAAGCAAACATTAGAATTCAAATTTTTATAGATAAATTTAATGACTTTCTCTGGATCACTCTGTCTGCAAATACACAAAGTAGGTAATAATAGCAGATATGCTGATTCAAGGTGATTTATGCTTTCAGGAATAGCATGTAAGCTAGCAAGCATCATCTTAGAAATAAAGGGATGTAGGAACTGAATAGTGTTCTCAGTATTATAGATATTAGAGAACAATGGGGGAATGGTGGAAAGCATTGTATAATAGAATGCAGAATTCCATTAGTAGAGGGAACAGGTTAAATGTGAGTTTATACACTTGCATGATGCTATGCATCTAAGGACAAGAGTTAGGACTACAAAGTATAACCATTGTCAAATGAGTTATCATATAAGAAAATAAGAAAGCAAGAGAGCATTCCTTTAAAAGAGCAGAACAATTGAGTGTCTTAGTGGTAAAAATAGCTACAGAGGTATGGCAAATATATGAAACTGATATTCAAGAAAGAAGCCTGTTCCCCACAGTGGCACCAAAACAATTCAAGGCAATATAATCAAAAAGTATTTAAAAGGAAAGAAAATTACTAACTGGACTTTAGACAGGGGAAATCTTTTAAAGATATGCTATGGTGGTTTCAATACGTAGACATCTCTTTCTCATTTAAGCTTGAATGGGAATCTGTGTTTGAGAAACACTGACATAGTTTACTTGTGGCATCCACTTGAAAAAAATGACTTTTGACAGTACGGACAATGGAAAGCATATGCACACAGTGAAACTTCATCCTGTAGCTAGAGGATTAAAGTTTGAAGATAGTTGTCTAAGAGAATGTTTAGAAGTGCCATTTAGCAAAATGTTCCTAAAAATACATCGCACTGGCAAGAGACCACAGAGGACACTATCAAACAAGAAATGAATAAAACTTAAATAGCATTGAAAAAGACTAAGAACTGTAATGGCAAATGTTACAATAACCCTTAAAGTGCAATAGCAGCAACATTAATAATAACCAATAGCCCTCTAAATGTACTTAAAACCTGCTCAATAAGAAGGAAATAATGCCTTGTACTGGAAACTTATGAGGTCATGGACACTGGAGAAGAACCTACAACCATTATTTACTAAACCAACAAAATCCTTAACATTCTAATTATTTATTCTTAGATCCACAGGCAAGTGCACTTACCACCCATCATCAAGGAAACGTGTCTTGGCAACACATAGATACCATTGCAGAAACGTACATCCAATCAAAATGTAGAGGAGTAGAGCCCGTTTCCAAGGACGCATCACCAACACAACTCCCACAGCTAAGCCTCGGGGATCCTTGCTAAATAGGGGCTGGAAAGTTTGTAACAGAGGAACAAGGACTTTGATGTGAGATTATGTCTCCTAGAAATTTCAGAAACCACATCCATAAAACTCACTAACATAAATGTCGAAGCATAAGAAGAAAGAGGAGGAGGAAAGACTGGGAGGCCTCAGTTATACAGAAAAAAGTAGATGTAACTGAGAAGTAAGGCGCAGTGGAGACATAGCGGTTACACAATACCAAATGAGAAGTCTGAGGACAATGTATACAGCTAATATTATACAAAACGAGATTTGTTTATGTAGTTAGTAACTTACATGCAATATAAAAAGTAACAAAAAATATTAGCAACAATTAATGAATAAAAACCAATGAATTTGAAAGAGAACAAGAATAGGTGTGTGATGAGAAAAAGTATGATCCCAAAAATAAAGAATAGCTTCCTATAAGAAAGGCAGTATATTTTGCGATGGCTAAAAATACACTCAGTGTCATCAGCTACAGATAAATGTAAATTAAAATATAATAATAAATTATTTGACATCTCTATGTATAAACAAAATGTTTAAAACATTGCTTATAGAAGTCATAGACTATAGTGCATGTAGTATAAGATGTATGAGAAAAGGAAGTTGTATAAATTCATACTATGCTATATATGAGATGAGGTGATATTTCAAGTTATAAAAGTAGTATTAAGTTTTTACTATACAAGCACAGAACACTTAAATATTAAACTCAGTGTGAGAGACATATTTTTAATTCCTTTTTATTTATATGTGAATATATTGCTGTGTGTGTGCGTGTGTGTGTGTGTCTGTGTCTGTGTGTGTGCGCGCATGTGTGTCTGCCTCTCTGTCCACAGAGGCAGAAGTCGTGAGATCCTCAGAGATGTGGTTTCAAGTTATAAGCTTCTTGATATGGATGCTGCAAGTTGAACTAGTGTCTTCTGGAAGAGCATCAAATGCTATTAACCACTCAGCCATCTCTCCAGCCTCCATGTATTTTCTTTTTATTGCCTCACTCACATGTCTGAGTCTTCTATGCTGTGAGATAGGAAGAAGTGGATATTATTTATATTTCACATTCATACCAAGACTGGCTGTAAAGAAGGAGATTGATGCCTTTCTGTTTTTCAGTCATTGTTCTGGCATTTTGCCATATGATGAGACACATGCACAATTTTTTTTTAATTTTTAAAAATAATGTCTGTTGATCCTAAATTGATTTCTTTATTCCAATAGCTCTCACTCTGTGCTCATGACCTACTTCTCTAATCATTCTGGGCTTCTCAAAGCCTTTGGAGGCAGTATGCCATTTCTTGTTAAAATTGTATGCTCTAAGTTACAAGTTATTTTCTTTTGTTCAGACCTATGCTGAAACCTGTGTACATTGCTGAAGGACTCTTGCATATCTATACTACTATATGACTCCATTTCTTTCACATAAGGATTCTTGCTTCTCTGTGAGCTATAAACTATAATGGATGAAGCAGCGTTCACACAAAATTCCTCATATTGAACTGGTTATTTCGCTACTGAAATTTCCAAATGTGCGTAACTAAAAATCTTTCCCCTCATTTGTTGTATGTATCTTTTTTCATTCTTAAGAAATGAAAATAGTCTATTCATATGTTGTATTCTCTTTTGAGGCAGCCTATAAAAGAACATGGAGTACAACAACAAAGAAAGAAGTGTCAGAAAGAAGTAGAAAGGCAGGTCATGAGTAGTCTGTGGTTTAGATGGGGAAAGAAAGCTATAGAATCAATATTCATGAGAGAAGAATTTTAAACACATTATGCTAGCCAAAATTATTTTACTTTGGCTCCAATAACAAAATATCAAAGATTGGGCATTACAAACAGTAGAATCTTATTTTTGAATACTACTGGAGGCTCAGAGGCTGTACAACAAGATGTATCATGGCTGGTCTCTGGAGCAGTCTCTACTCTTGGCTTGTAAACAGGAACTATCTCCCAGTGCCTGTATAAAGCTGGCCTTCTCTGGGGTCCTTTTCTTCTCCTTAGAACAACACAAGTCCTTTGGGGTCAGCATTCAATTGTTATGACTACAGTTAGTCTTACTGTTTCTCTAAAGCCCTAACTCTTAACACAGACTTTTTAAGGGTTAATGAATAAGTGTATAAATTGTACAGATGTTAAGCGTGCATTTGAAACAGCACCATCCTTTTCTTCACACCTTACCTTTTCACTAACATTACCTGGTAAGCAGGAAATGTTTGTGGTCTAATACGGAAGAATGCGTTTACAGTAACAAATTACAATCACAAAACTATAGAGTAATTTAATCTTTCTAAGTTTTAAATATATCTAAAAATTGTCCAGAGACATTAGCTGAATCTTCCTTAACACGTTATCTGACTGAAGAAATAAACTTGGGTTGATATATTGGTATAAAGACAAATATGTTATTCAACAAGAGTGGAAGTTTGCAGAATACAGATTTGAGAATTCTGAATTGTTAGGCTAGAAACAATTCTTCTTCAGTTTTAAGGCAGTTAAGACATTTTCTTGAAAATAGTGACAGAACTGAGTGCAATCGCTTTTGTAAATAAAAATCTTCAGAGGACTGACTCATTAAATCCTGCATTCCTGCCCTCTCTACCTCCAGTACATTCCTACCTAGAAATCCATATGTTTGAGTTTCTTCAGGCATCTTGCAAAGAACTACTGAGTTGCTTACACATCCACACACAACAGGAAATCGTTGGCTCACATCCCTGGAGGCATGAGTCGCGTCTGAGACAACATTGTTTGTAGAGCTTTCTTTTAAGATCTGTAAGAGAAAGGCCTGTGTAAGGTATTGCTTTGGGTCCTACCCTCCCACCCACAAACCCACTACACACACACACACACACACACACACACACACACACACACACACACACACTCACTCACACACTCACATACTGCTTCCCTTTTCCTCCTCCTTCTCTTGATCTCTAACTCCTTTGTTTGTGTTGGGGATCAAATCCAAGGCCATACAAAGGACAGGCAGTTTCCTTCTGACTAAACTACAGGTAAAGCCTGAGATTATGTCTACTTTATGAGGACAGCAGTCATACTAGATTGCAGTCCCTGTTAATGATCTTAGCTGGGCTTGACGGCATTGTAAAAACTCTGTCTCCAAATGAGATAGTATCATCATGTTTCACTTAGGGTCAAAATTTCATCATAAAGACTTTGAATTTACATCCAGATACCAAATAACTGGATGTACAGTGAAAACTAATCTGAAAATTATGATTGTTAACAGGACTGCTTTGCCTTGAATGAAACTTTACACTATTGTTTAAATCATTGTTTGGAATGTTAAATATTACTGTTGTGGTTTTAATGTGAGGTGCCTGGTAGACTCATGTGTTTGAATATATTGTTTCCAGACAATTGGCAATGTTTTGTAGAACTTTATAATGAGGGCAGGCCTTGAGGAATTTTATATGGCTACAATTCCTGTCTGTTCTCTGCTTTCTCATTTCTGTGTGACCAGTTGCTTCAGGATCCTTCTTCCTTGCAATCCTTCTTGCCTATGCTGGAGTGCCTGGGTAGAAACCTGAAAAATACCTAACTAATCTTTTGGAAATTCCTGTTTGCTTTTTTGCACAAAGAAACAACAAAATTAACACAACTAGTTAACAAAGTAAACATATTTAACACTCCTTGCTGATTTTTCATGAAACTCTATGTTTAAGTCACAGAATAAATAGCTTATTATCCAAGCAATTTATTCAAAACATTAATATTAAGTGCTGAAAATTTAAATCATCTGAAAGGAGCTTAACTCCAGAAAGTTATCTATTAGTTACAGTTATATGACAACATCAGAAAAAGTGGCTGTAGACTCACTACGGCTCACTAAGACTCATAATTTCACCACCAATGCCATGAATACTTGAGTATATTGGGAAAGTTTTATTACCTAATGCTGTCATAATTTCCCTAAGAGAAGGTTAGTGCTGATTGTTTGCCAAAGCAAAGCCTGTAGTAAACAGA
Source organism: Acomys minous (assembly GCF_964271855.1). NCBI lineage: Eukaryota > Metazoa > Chordata > Mammalia > Rodentia > Muridae > Acomys > Acomys minous. The sequence goes on along the minus strand of NC_140501.1, from coordinate 9,943,946 downwards.
TACATTTCCCATTGAGACGTGTACCCTTTCACATCTTACCACTGGAAAAGTGTGTATTTTAACATTTTAATTATAGGAAATGAAAACAGTTGAAATTTAATTTTTCTGTGTAGTAAAGAACAGTTTGAAACCCTCAAGAAGAAAACAAGTGACTATGAACTTTGAGCTGAAACTCATTATGTAGTTTGTTGTTCATTTCCCATGCATGCAGCAAATCCCTTCTGCCTTTCACACAGAACAATTAGTGTCATTATCCACTGCTTTGTCAGAATTCTCTGTGCACCAACCTGCAAATTATCCAAACCTTCAAAGACTGCAAATGACAGGAGTAAAGGATCATTTGCTGATTTTTTAAAAACTTTCTATATTCTCCTGATGAAACAAACCCTTTGCCCACTGAGATGTCAAATCCTACAGAATATAGTGTTGAGCTGAGAAGATTCAAAATGGATATGTAATAGAGGAATGAAGCCTAGAAAGGATTTGACTGTTTTCTCTGATAGTATAATAGAAGAGGAATTAAGTTCTAAAACATTAAAGAAAAGTGCAGGTTTTAATGATATTTACAGTCAGTGAGGTTCTGTCATTACAGTGACATAATGAAAGGTATTCAGTGTTAGACTTACAGCCCAGAACACCCAAAAATAATTGCAAGGAATGTTAATACACCCTTTTCTGTAAAATATCTCAAGCAGAATCAACAGCATATGGGGCATGATAGCTTAGAGCCAGACTATATGAGATCTTTTAGCCTGAATGTATAAGGACTAATCTCTTACCCATAAACTTGAACAATAGACTTCATACAATATTTTCAAATTCAAAAGGAAATATTTAATGCACAGGAAAAAGAAACAAAGCAATTTACAATTTTTAATTCAGTTTTGACTTTAATTGTTGTTTGTTACTTACTCTTTGAATCAATTTACATTATATGTGTAACATAAATTCAAAAACCACAAAATCACATTATATATTCATCCTGGTGAATTTGTGGGCACATGTTTGTAAACACTAGTGTCTAATTCTATGTCATAAAATATCTCTTTATCTTACCTTTAATTAATAAACTCAACTTTACTTCATACTGACTCATAAAAGAATTTTGTTTGCAATAAATATCAAGATTCTAGATTTCACTTCATGAAAGTCCTAAAGTAAAACACTAGCTCAGCCTTCAAGATGTACCATTGAGCTGTGTCTCTCACTGCCAATGGCAATAATCCTGAGTATAGGACTTAAGTGAAAATTTATTAGTATGAGTGATATGTAAGCATATGCTTTTGTCCCATAATGATAAAAGAACAGCTGGTTTATAACTCTAGCATATTTTTCTGATAAACTTAGTGAGTCAATTTTTAGGCTCTAATACTCAAAGCAAAATGAAGTGGCACACAGTTTAACAGCATCATCAACAACAAAAACATCACCAGTGTTTTTTCTGTCAAGTCCTAGAAATTTGCTTCTGCCCTTCTCAAGAGTATACTTGTTAGGTTTCTATGGCTGTGAAAAACACCATGACCAAAAGCAACTAAGGAAGGTTAGGGTTTACTGGGTGAGCAGGTTACACAGTACATGAGAAGCTGAGATCTGATCTGGAAGGTGGACCTAAAACAGAGGCCATGGAATATTGCTACTTGGCTTGCTCCATTTGACTTACTCAGTTTGCTTTTTTATATTTCCCAGAACTACATGGCCAGGGATGTCATGCTCACTAGGGTCCTATCTCTCCTATATTATTTTATAATCTAGAAAATCTGCCACAGCCCTGACTACAAGGCAATGTGAGATGACTGTAGTTGGTGTCAAGTATACATTAAAAATTACAGGCAAAAGAATACATTTTTGTCCTAATCATGCTGGCTGTCACGACTAATTAATTCATAAAAGTAGCCTTACAATTTATGTTATAAACACGTACACACACACACAAACACACACACACACACACACACACACACACACACACACACACACACACACACATGACACAGACAGAGATGCATACATGTGGGGCTCCCTGCAGACCCAGTCGTGAGTATCGTAAGGATTCACATGTAGCAAGAAAGAAATCTAACTCAACAAAATTTAGCCAGTGTTGGTTCAATATTTTAGACTCTGATCCTGAGCAGTTTATTATTGACATATTTAAGCACACAATTACTTTGAGAAAATGTTTTAGTGTGACAGTTATCACAATGAAAAGGCATTACTACATCAAAAGTCCTTTGCAAAGTATATGTCTTTTACAAAGTACTTGTGACCTCTTCCATAAGAATGTGTTCTATTGAATGTAAATCAATATCTATCATATCTCATAGCTATCAACTTAAAACATTGATCCAGACCAAAAAAACATGTTAACCCCTAAACAACTAAGCTTAATTGTGAAACTAAACTATCTGGTCTTCAACCTCATCAGAGACTTGAAACAGAACAAGATATGATTGCCTGAGTAAACCAGAAATTCAGGTTAGCAGCTTCCAAAATGAAAATATAATAGACAGTTTGCTGCTTGAAGAGTCACCCATCATCATCATCTTTAGCCTTCTGGGCCAATATATTTGGCAGGCATACTTGTGAAGCAGGAACTATTGAGGACTTGCATAATACCCTGTCTTGGCAGAGTTTGGCTGGCAACTCCGTCTGCATCCAAGCTTGCCCATTTTTAGGCAGAATTCTGTTTGTGACAGAAACTGAGGACAATTTTCCCAGTGTGGCTCGTTTGACACACTTGAAGCCATCTCCATAAGGAGGTTCTTTGATGTTCATAATCTTCTTTGAGGCAGGCTCAGTGTTGCAAGGAGTTACCCTATGTTGTTGTCAAAGAATCTTTAAACTACTAAAAAACATTTTTAAATGCCATATTCTATAGGTCTCTGAGACTGGTGATGACCTAATCTAACTATTTTACCTTATCTATATTTAGAATAATATCTATCTGTTAAACCTAGGATGTAAACATATTCTTGTGATAAAAATAGACTAGTAATTGACATGACCATGATCTTATCAACTAACAAACTGCTTATATTAGTTAATTATCATAAATAGCCTAAAATAGCACTTTGAAGGTATTGAAATCAAACTCTGTAGTTTAATTTAGTTGTATGAATACAATACCTCATATTAGAGTAGAAATATACATAAATATGTATAATGAAGAATAATCTTAATTTGAATTATATACAAATGTATCAAAATTAAACATATTTTACATCAATACACAAAATTCTATACCAATGAGTTCAATATAACCTTATTTGCAACAATTAAGGCCTTAAGTTGAGGAGTAGATTCAATAATCTACTTTTGTTCCTATCATGTCTATATATTTCTACATCCACCTTCTTTCTTTTCCACCCCTATCTCCATATCTATGAAAGACAGATAAAGGAAAAGAAAGACATCCCTGAGTCCATCCTTGTTTTCTCTTTGACCAATAATAACTTATAACTAACTTTCAATCTACCTTTTAATTAATTTGGCTAAGGGTTTGTATATCTTGATGGTTTTCTCAGAGTCCACTCTTGGTTTCATTGAATTTTTTTTAAACTTTTTCTCTTTGTTTCTAATCTATAAATTTTAGCCCTGAGTTTGATGATTTCCAACCCTCTATTCCTCTTCGGTTTGTCTGCTTCTTTTTGTTCTAGAGCTTTCAGGCATGCTATTAAGTTGTTAGTATGAGATGTCTCCAATTTCTTTATAAAGGCACTTATAATCTAATTTCAGGCAAATGGGTGGAAGTAGAAAGGATCATCCTGAGTGAGGTTACCCAGCCCCAGAGAGATATACTTGGTATGGACTCACTTGCATGTCGATATTAGCCAAACAAAACAAAACAAACAAAAACACAGACCTAAAGAAACTAAATAACAAGTACCTTAGGCAGAATGCTCATTTAGAAGGACAAATAAAATAGACACTGGAAGCAACGTAATAGAAGGAACAAGAAGGGAGCCTATCATAGAGCTCCTCAGAAAGACTCCACCAATAAGGGAGATCCAAGCAGATGCTGAGACAGTCATCCAAACTTTGTGGTGGTGTGCAGAGGATCTTAGGGAAGAGTTAGAGAATAGAAGGACCTGCAAGACCAGAAGCTCCACAATTTCAACAATGGAGTCAACAAATCTGCATATGGAGGGGTTACTGCAGAGACTGATGCACCAAACAAGGACCATGCATGTTGACGATCTAGACCCTCTGCTCAGATGAAGTAGATAGGCAGCACAGTCTCCTTGTGTGTCCAATAATACGGAGAGTACGGACTACTTCTGACATGAACTCTGACCCCCACATGTTGAGGATCGTGTCTCCTTGGTGGGGCAGCCTTGCCAGGCCACAGAGGAAGAGGATACAGGCAGTACAGATGAGGCTTGGTAGGCTGATGTCAGATGTTAGAGGAGGAGGGCTCCGGCTTTCTGAAGACTACGGGATGAAGGGAGGGGGTAGGAGGGAGGAAGGGTGGGACCTGGAGGTGAACAAGTAGGCGGCTACAATTTGGACGTAAAGTGAACACATTTTTTTTAAGTTAAAATTTGTATTTAGTTATTTAAATTGTGTTTTCTGTATGTGTATGGAGAAGAGTGGATGTATGTAAGTCTCCATGTAATGGAAACTCAAGGAAAACTTTCAGAAGAGTTTTTCCTTTCTTCTACCTTACAAAATGTGAAAATTGAACTCAGGTCTTCCAGATGGTTCCTAATATCCTTAGCCATCTGAGCTATCTCTCCAGCCTAAACACAACATATTAAAAACCTCTTTGTATATCTTGAATGCTATTCTTCACATAGCCATTTTATTTTAGAGTCATTAGATTATGAGTGCAGTTTTTTTTTCTAGCATGGATTAAAATTAATCATTTCCTGCTGTTAAAAAAATCCACAAAAATCACAAAATGTCTACTCCACAGAAAGATTTGTCCTTAAATAATTGGTGCCATTTCACATGAGGAGTCTACCAAGTGCTTTTTCATCTTTAGTATTTGTGAGAAAGTTAATGGCTATAAACTGCTTTTCTCATAGAAAAGCTAAAATAAGCAATTGGTACATCAAATAAAATACCTAGTCAATAAAAGCTGAGAAACAGAATTCATATTAATGCTTTGTAGTACAGCTAAAAAATCTTTTCAATATATGTAACCCACAGAAATTGTGTGTCTGAAAAACAACAAAATATTTCTGCAAACTTTTAAACAACAGTAATTCTTATTTATAACTCACTGAATTTTAATGCAACTTCTTTCAGTACTGATCACTTACACAGTTTCGGATGCTTTTCAGCATTTCACATTTTCTTTCAGATATAAGTAAGATTAAGAATAAGCAATTTGCACATGTTTGACTTATTGGATTTGTAAAAGATTCCTAATGAGGTAGTTCACTTCTCTGTTATGATAAAACACTGACCTAAAGCAACTAGGATAGATAAGTCTTACAGGTTGCTATCCATCCATGAAGAGAAACCAGAGAAGGGCGTCAGGCAGGAGTAGAGGCAGGAATCAAGGAAGAAATTTGTTTACTAACTTGCTTTCAGGACCGATTAGGTACTTTTTTAAAAATCTCATTTCTACTATAACTTATTCAGATTACAAAACGATTGCTATCCCCTCACCTATATCTTCCTGGTTCCTCTATCCCTCACTCTTTCATCCTATTCTCCTCCCCTAGACCTCTGAAAGAAGGGGCCCTCCTTCCCCACCATAAGGCCACAGCATATCAGGTCTCATCCAGATACTTGCTTCCCATCCCTCTTTATGCCACCTGGCCTCCCCACCAAGGAGAATTGATCAAATTGGGGGCACCAGAGTTCATGTCATAGGCAGTCCCTGATCTCCCCACAACTGTGGAGATGTGATATCCATTGGATAGACCCTTTTAATAGCTCCCAGGACCATCTGCCATACTGCCTGAGAATAGCCCCACCTACTTTGGACTGGGACCTTCCATGTTAATCAACAATAAAAAGAAATGGCCCTCAAACATACCCACAGGGAGGTGGAGGCATTTCTTCAACTGAAATTAAGTTTATTTAAATGTAAGAATGTTACTATAAGAAAATCTTGTAGACAATGTTAAATTGTAATGAGAGAACAAATTCAAACTGATCTCTTTGCTAAAAATATTTCTTTTCATTTGTTACTTGAACACTTAAAGAAATGCAATTTTGTCTGGTATATTACATAACTAATATGGTTACCTAGACAAATAATTTTGAATACCTATTTATATATTGCTTATTATAAAGCCAATTTCATTTGACATTCTAACTCTAGTATCTTTACCTCTAGGCACTTTTGTCATTGTATGTAGATAATACATAAATATAAATATATAACATGGATACATGAAAGGTAGATGAATCCAGCTATACATTTTAAAGCTGTTTATTTTGTTTTCTGTAATCTACAACAAAGGCCACTTAGACTTCATTTTCTTCTGAAATACCCTAACTTTATACACACTGATAGATGGAGCTATAATTACCATATTATTTTCACTTGTTTTGGATTAACTGGTTAAATGAGATTATTCTTTATTTGAGACAATATTTGTATTATCAAATGTCAAATACCATCTGTAGAGTAGGAAGACACAGGTCTCTGCAGTAAAGAATACACTGTGAAGTAAAATTTTCACTTAGAGGATGTAGCGGAGATTAGCATGACAGGACAGATGGCCAGGTAGGCACAATGCCCTTCGTGTCTACTTTCCGTGCTCACAGTTTCTGTAGAGTGAACTCTGGGCTTGCCAGAAATGAATGCCTACATTGGTTCTGCCTCAATCCAATTCCATCTGCTTTTTAATTAGTGTCAATACTTCTCAAATTTTGATATTAATTGCTTATGAATTTTAACATCTATGCATATTGAGAAAGTTTGTGTTTTTCTGTATTAACAGAGATTCTTTTTAGTGCCAAGGCAGTGTTAACAAATTAGATATATTCTACTTAGGTCAGGACAGAATGCCTTTCCAGATTTTAAAGGTTGGATAATTGCTTACTCAAGGACATAATACAAATTACTTATTAAAATTGCATGTTGGGTCGATGTGACCTCAATCCTCTATTCTTCAAACTAGTAGTTTATATGCAAGACATGGTGGATCTTGGGCTCCTTTTTCTCTTAATACCTGATTTAGTTTTATAATTTTTGAGGGAAACTGATAAAACATAATCACCAACAAGATATGGAGTGACAGATCACATGTTAGGAGCACTGGCAGGTCTTCCAGAGGATTACAATTAGATCACCAGCACCTACATGCCTTCTCACAATTACCTGCAACTTTAAATCCTAGTGGAGCTTAAGTCTTGTTCTGGTTTCCAAGAACATTGAAAACACATGATGCACAGAATATCATGCAATAAAAACACCTATGCACAGAAAATATTTAAATAATTAAATTATTAAAAACCATAATAGTAAAAGATAGTCTAAGATGACAACATAGTGATTTTAATGCCTCGAGTACTTGAACACTTGCTCTCTAATTGATAATAGGCTGTTTTCTTAGTTCTTTCTCTTTGCTTTGTAGATGTGGCTTGAAGATATGAGCACTTAGTTGTCAGCTGCTGTATTTTCCACCATGATGACGGGCTTTTAACCTTCACATAAACTCTTTCCTATAAGTTGCCCTGGTTTTAGTATTTTATCACAACAGTAGGAAACTAGGTTAGTGGATACAAAGCAGTCAGGTATCTTACAGCAATAGTGACAAGAGAAGACCTTCACAGTGTACTGGAGTCCCAGAGACATAAGACATTGTCTGAGGTGCTTTTATTGTCATTACATTTCTAAAGGAAGATGGAATTTACAGAATCATGCTTTTTGTGTGACATTTCACATTTAATGCTAATAAGAGACACAACATGTATATGGATGTAAAATTAAAAAATGAATCACAGTATGTGAGAAAGTCATATCCCACTCTCCACTCAACTGTGGAGAATGTTCTGACCATTGGCTAGATCTGGGTAGGGGCTTAAAGTTTACCTCCTGTATTGTCCTTGGCTGGTGCCTTAGTTTGAGCGGGACCCCTGGGCCCAAATCTGCCTATCATAATGTTCTACTTGTAGGATTCTAGGACCCTCTGGATCTACTTTACCATTCTCCCATGCTTCTCTCATCTAGAGTCCCACTAGGATGTCCTCCCCTCTGTCTCAGTTTCCTGGTAAGTGAAGGCTTTCTGGAGGGGGAGACCTGGTGGCACTCAGAGGAAGGACAGCAGGTTACCAAGAAGAGACTTGATACCCTATGAACATATACGGGGGGGGGGGTAATCCCCCTCAGGAACAGTCATAGGGGAGGAGAGTAAGGGGAAAATGAGACGGAGGGAAGAATGGGAGGATACAAGGGATGGGATAACCATTAAAATGTAACAAGAATAAATTAATAAAAAAAGGAAAAAAATGAATCACACATGTGAATTCTAAAATACAGGGCTTTGAGAGATATGGAGAGAGTTTGGTTGATTTGTTTTCTATGCAATAGTTTAGGACACATCTATGTATCTTTATAGTCATCAATGAAACAGAAAAATCTGGATAATCTTGGTATTCTGAATCTTGATGGATCTGAAACACGAGAACATTCTATTTGTTACAGACTTCTTGGCCATCATACAGTATTCAGAAATTACTTGCAAATATTTTCTACTCATCTATTGTATGCCATGCATTGGATTGTCCACTTTGTTTTTCCTGGGCTTATCAGAGGAACTTTATATTTTATCAATTCTCAATGAGAATCATGAAAGGGTCTCTTATTCTATTGCAATAAACCAATTACCTTAAAATCTTAGTTAACATGCATCATATATGCTCCTTACTTTTAAGTGTGGTTCTTTGGTCACTGTGCTTTTAAGAGATGGCTCAGTGAATAGGAAGTATTTGATGCATAAGTATAAGCATCACAGTTTAGATATATTCATCCATATAAAAATAAATCAAAGTACCCATGTATATGCCCATCACCCAGGGGTGTGAAGGACACATAAATGGTTAAGAAGGATCAGTAGCCACTAGCCTGGCTCTATACTCAGTGGAAAATCCTGTCTCAAAGAGATAAGGCAGAAAGGTATTGTGTATAATTCATATAGTGTCTTGCCTCTACACATGTGAACACACAAGTTCATACCACAGATAAACACACACACACATATACTGAACAAAACTAGCACTATAATTTTATTTAGACATAGGTAACCCTCATTCAGAATATAATAGACATTTAATTAAAACAAAATAGGAGTCAGTTGTGTGTCTTATTATTTTGTATTTGCTTTTACTTTGATTTTTTGTTTCAACTTTTGTAATTGTAACACCACTATTTTTGTTTGTTCTTTGTTTTCGTGCTTAGAACTAATATGCCTATGTTCTTTTCTTTATTTTTAGTCTTTAAATGAGGTAAATTCTTTCCTTTAATGTTTTCTTTTCTTTGTTGTCAGTTTTCATGATCATGTTTTGCCATTGTCCCACATAACTAAACTGAAAGCAGAAGGTATGGCTTGCTTAATACTTCAATAAACCTAAATATTTATGAAGATTAAACAGAAATATTCCAGCTTAAGTAATACATACATTATTATGAAAGACATCTATTAAATCCAAAATAACACGCTGTAATAAATAAATAACATACCAAATTAAAAAACACTAAAAATAAATAAAAAAATGAAAAATTGGTCTATTGCTTCACCTTTAAATTTCACCTACAAAAGACAGTATCATTATCTTTGGCATATTTTCACAACAAGAGATATTAACAATTTACAGTGTGTGATACATGATAAATATGATTAAGATTAGAAAACTTTGACAAGTTATCAGTGTAAAGATTAAAATACAAATTTCCTAGGTTACAAATAGATTTATAAGTTTGAATTTGACAAGAGGACACATGTATTTCATGAAAATAAAAGCCAAAGAGCAGCTGCTATAGTCAGCAACATCAGAGAATCATGCAGTTTGTAGCAGAGGGGACTTGTCAACAGTCTGTGTCAGGGTCTGTTTGAACACAGCTGCAGCTGGGATTTTGAAGATCACTCCCATCTGGATAGGACTACAGTTCTTCTGAGAGATTTTTATCAGAGCCCTTGCGACCAACAGAGTAGGTCAAACAGAAGGACAGATGGCAAAGGAAGCAGAAAACACTTGATATTTTAAATTATGAATAATTCTTACTTTCATGAATCCTTAAAGTTATCCTAGGATCTGAAATACCCCATGCTAAAGGCTGTGATTAGGGATTGGGAAAGAAGGTAATATATGTGAAATTAAGTGTTTGGAAATTTCTTTTTTTTTATAAGGTGTGAAGACAGGGTTATTTTTTCTCAATTTAAGATGTGATCTGGAAAGCATAAAAGTCACAGTAAACATCCTTCTGTTGTTTAGTCTATTTTACAACTAATATTGAGTTTTTAAAGAATTAAAGACTAAGCACACATCTTAATATTTTCAGTAATTGTAAAAATATTATGTTGTGTGTATAATGCATACATATTATAATATAATTTATATTTCTTGAAGGTCATGTCTAAATAGTCACTTCATATATTTTTCAATTAGTATAATCTTACAGATTGTGGATTATGAAGCTCATTTTATATACTAAGCATATATATTTTATATTAATGTTCTGATAATAAAGACTACTTAAACCCCTACCCAGATCTAGACAATGGACAGAACACTCTCCACAGTAGAGTGGAGAGTGGGATATTACTTTCTCACATACTCTGGTGCCTCACCTTTGACCATGTCCCCTGGAGGGGGAGACCTGGTGGTACTCAGAGGAAGGACAGCAGGCTACCAAGAAGAGACTTGATACCCTATGAGCATATACAGGGGGAGGAAATACCCCTCAGGAACAGTCATAGGGGAGGGGAATAAGGGGAAAATGGGAGGGAGGGAAGAATGGGAGGATATAAGGGATGGGATAACCATTGAGATGTAACAAGAATACATTAATAAAGGACAAAAAAAAGAGAAAAATTTATACCAATTTATGACTTAAGTATTATATATAATGTACATATATATGAATGCACATTAATAAATATGAATACATTGTAAAAATTGAAATTCCTTATTGCAAATTTTTATGGGTTATTTTTGGAAATTGGATGAGTCTTGCTATGTGGAACGTTGTTATACAGAACTCACTATATGAACAAAACCGAACTCAACATCACATATCTTTTCCTGCCTCTGCTTCCCAAGTACTGGCATTAAAAGTGTATGCCACCGTACCCAGCTATAAGAGATGAGAAACAATAAAAGAAATTGCATGTGAACTATACTGTGTAAGGTGATCTTTGTAGTTTTGTTAGATTCAACTCAAATGTATATAAAAGTTATGATTTTTTACATCTTGAATAAATAGTATTCTATGCACTTTATATTTGGAAGATGATACAATATTAAAATATACATCTGTCTGTGCATATGATTTTACCTTCATATTTTACACTATTTTATAACATTTCTTGATTTCATACACATTACTATATTTCAGGTCTGAATCCTTTGGAGTCATCTAGTGTAGCGCATACTTCAGTTGTCAACTTACTGACTATTAATAATTAAAATAGTAATCTATGTTTTACTTCTTTTATTTACTGGGCTTATATAAACCATAAAACATTTATCTAATTTCACCTTTTTACTGTTTATGTTTCCAAGCATTAGCAAATGAACATAATGTCTACTTTTGCACTGTGTACAAGATTTTTAAAATTAAAATAAGAAAAAGAAAAACTAATCTAGAGTTACTAATAATGGGTGAGTGTGCTACGTTTCTTAATTATGCAAGATAACTTAAGCGTTCAACAAAATGTGGTATTTGATTAATTAAAGTGAGTCCGATGCACTGTCCATTCTCAGAATGCTGAAAGTGAAAGTCTTATGTGTCTTCTAGATGTTACTAGGAACCTACAACCAGAAAAATCACAATATGACAATCTAAACATGACCTGGACCTTGACAGCACTTGTTGATGGGTCAATGTGCCTGAGAGAAGTCTTATGATGCCTTGTCACTCAATTAAGATTTATACATAAGTAGTGATAACTAAGACAAGGAGAATCAGGAAGGATGAGCGGCCACTCAAGGTCTAGGTTCAAGTAAGAGACGATGCCTCAAGAGAAGGAGATAGAAAAAGACAGAGAAGGCTGCCTGATGTCCTTCTCCGTCCTTTACCAGTGTATGTGCGTTTTCTCACTCATTTGCAATATATATTTCACACACCTATATTTCACAATGGATAAATCAGTGGAGATAAAGTAAAATCTACAGTATAATGATACAGTAAACCGTTTGATATCTTAATTGCACCTGAGAGTGGAATACTCATGTATATAATTAATTAATATTTTCACACCAGGAACATCTGGGAGTTGTATGTGCTTTTTCTACTGTTTGGTATCCATGAAGTCAATAATTTGCTTCTTTGAGGATAGTATTCAGAGAACTCAAGCACTCTGACATTCTGATTAGAACTCCTATCCTAAAGAACTATGAGAAACAGTCTGGTCACTAAACAGTTCACTTTAGGGACTGTTACCCAGCATGCTGAGCTAACCAGGGCACATTTTAACTGAAACCATAAATTCTCCACTCACCTTATGGTGCTCAGGCTGTCACTTTCCATTTCTGATCATTTCTCCTCCTTCAGGCCATGCCTGACTTTGTTTCTTTTCTTCAGAACACTCTTTCTCTTGATTAATCAGAATATGTATAGTAATTGCACTAAAATACCACTGTCTTGATTAATTCATCTTTCTGCATACTATTTCAAATATAAATCTAAAATATAAATACTCTCCTCATTCATGCCACATTTCTAATCTTGAGCCTATGCCATTGTCTTTTTAAGAGTCATTTTATCATCATAAAAGTATTTAATCTCCTTAACTTTCCTACACCCTCCTATTGACACCATCATTACCCAAAACATCTACATATGTCCATTTTATCTGTGATATTTATAATCAGAGAAACTTTAACTAAGCATCCATTCTAACAATAAAGTACATGCTCATGGTCTTGGATAACTATCTTTTGTGTGTTATAATATATATTATATATCAAGTATATATACATATATATTTCAGGAACCCATACTTTTATAATATGTCATATTTGTGAAGAAGGAAATATACATTTGGGTAGCACTAGGCATGAGGGCATAGTTCCTTCAACATCCTTAACTTCTATCTATTCATCTACTTATCTATCTATCTATCTATCTATCTATCTATCTATCTATCTTTGTCTCAGTCAATTATCTGTTTATCCTTCTATCCATCTATCATTGTTATCATCTTCATCATCATCCTCATCCTAATCATCATCAATCACCTATCTACTGTAGGAACCCCTACTGGCTGGATTAAGAACTCTCTTACAGAGTGCTTGACCTTGGTGGCATGTCTGCATCTACAGTGTGTGTAGTAATGGGCAGGGTTTGAGTATATAGGCATTTGTTCAACAGCACAAATATAGCTGGTTTGTTGTCCTCTTCTATCCTGCAGCCACTGCTGTACAACACAGATAAGAGATGCCATCTGGTTATAACATTGGACATTCAATGATACAGAAACTGGGGAGTCTCGGCAGTTTGAGTGGAAAGATTTAAAAGCTAAAAGTATCTGGCTAAAAATTACATGGTTCATCCTTCTCTCTAGAATTTTAACTTTAATGATTTATAACTTAAATGTTATCTGGGAATCTTGGCTGTCTTCTTTGATAACCTTTATTGTTTTAGCTTTCATTGTTAAAACAAATTAAAATTGGCATATAATGTTTTCTCTATTTCTTTAGTCCATATGCAGCTAACTGTAATCTATTGTAAAAAATGCAAACCACATAATTTTATTCTTATAACAAATACCTGATGAGTCTCAGTCAGCCGTAAGAGCTGACCTTCAATCACTGTCACCTAACCTAACCCTACCAAGGGAAACAAATATCTCATCCACTACAACATGTACAAAGATATCCAAGGTCTAGCTGTAATAAGTCAAGGTTTTTCTGCGTCTTATTTTATTTTATCTCCGTAGGTATTGCCTGTGCACATTGATAGGTTAAGGCCTAAGACTCTATCTTTCAGAATGCTAATTTATTAATGTTCTTTTTTAGAATAAACTTCTACATTAAACTTGTCAAAGTATTTGTAATAATGTTAGGTAATTATTATACCAGAAGTCCACCATGTTATGTAGGAGAGAAAACCAATGACCATATTCCTATATAGGTTTTACATTAATTAAATTAAAAAAATATCTCATTCAAAAGAGCCATTTATATTTTTCACCAATTATAAATTATTTTTTATTGATCTGGCAGCATTTCTGTTTATGTCCTCTTTTGAGTCCCAAATTATCAAAACAATTATTGTTTATATTAATTTCTAATCTGCCAATAGTCATCAGTTTTTCAGGCTATATCTTGAGACACACAAAGAAAAAGTCATTGGCATTTCAAAAACTCTTACTCAGATAAATAATTAATCTTTTAAGCTATACATTTCTGTTCTATTGAATAGAAAATAGAAATAATGTGAATAATTCTACATGGGAAATGAATGAACTACTCTGTACATTGTGGTTCACTTTTATCCATTGCATAATTTTTTTACAACACTAATTGCCAGTGTGCTTTCTCTATTTCTATAATTTAATTTTTATCATTATGAACCATCTCAATAGGAAAATTAAACATTTGAAATAAAGAGTAATTCAAGTTAAAATTAAAGAGTAACTCTATAATGGGTTTGAAAATTAAATAAATCTTTTGAAGGAACTTTGAAGAATACTTTTATATATCAGAAACTGAAACTTCCTGTTTCACAGAAACAGAAAACACACAAATTAAATGTGCTTTATGGTACAAAGATCTGTATTTTATATTTAGCATATCTTTAATATCTGAATTATAATGAATACAGAATATGTGCTCTACAAATCTGTTTATTAATAAAATAAGCCATGTACTTGACACACAGGGATGAGTGTCTAGAAGAATCAAAAATATTATGTTTAATGGTAAGACAGAAAACAAGGCTATATAAATATTTTAATATAATAAATTAGAATGCTAAGTTTTATTATATTTAAAAATGTATCATGTGTACACAGAGTATTTTGTGTTTTATCTTTTGATGAAGAGTCATGTAAATAATGACCATGACAGAGATCAACAAAACATGCACACAATTAGGCCGAACCAAATATTCAGAAAAAACAAAAGCAATGTAATAAATGAAAGATAAACCTTTTAACAAAGAGTGTCAGAGTAAATGGACATTCAAATGAAAACATAAATAGTAACCCAACAAACCAAAGAAACATAAAAGATACTTTGATATGTTTTTTTGATATTTTGTGCAAAGATAATTAACAATAACAAAGTTTATTATTTCTTCACAGATATTATATATATAATATATATACTAATATGAGTTATTGTATTCCTATAAGTCAATTATAATACAATACAATTTACTTACAATACTTGGAAAGTGCTATTGCAAGCTGCTTAGATAAATAAGTTATACAAGTTAATTGTTAGCTGATCAAATCATGGTTATGCCAACCACTAGTCTACTTTTATCACAAGTCTATACATCTTATGTGCAGCATGTAGATATGATTCTATAGAAAGATAAGGTAAGATAGTTAATTAAGTTCTTCAAAAATCTCAGAGACATGCAGAATATGGCATTTAATTTTTTTATTATTTTAAATATTCACTGACAATGAGACAAGTTAACTCCTGGCAACACCCAGCCTAAGTAAAAGAGGATGATGAGCATCAAAGAACCTCCTTATGATGATGTCTTCAAATGTGGCAAACAAGCCACTGGGAAAAATGTCCTCATTTCTACCACAGACAAATTTCAGTCTAAAAAAGGGCAAGCTTGAATGCAGGCAGAGTTAAAGGCCAAACTATGGCAAGACAGGGTAAGCAAGTCCTCAACAGTTCCTGCCTCACAAATATGTCTGTCAGATATATTGGGCCAGAAGGCTGAAGAAGATGCTCCAACATTATAGAGAGTTTTGGGTGACTGTTCAGGTAGAAAACTGTCTCTGTCATCTTCTCATTTGGAAAGCTACTAACATGCATGCCTGGCATACTCAGGTAATCAAGTTTATTCCTTCTCAACTCTCTGATGGAGCTGAAGACCAAGCAGCCTAGTTTTATAAAGAAGCTTAGTTTTTTTATGGGTTAAGATGTTTTTAGGTCTAGATAGATGTTTTAAGTTGATAATGACAAGATGTGATGGAGACTGATTTACATTCAGAATTGTAGATGCACCAAGATAAGAAAGATGTTTTCTTCAAGGCTGTCAAATTCAAATGGCCAAAACACTAAGAATGTAACATTTATATAATTCTTCATTGTGTCATGGTTATTCTTGTTATAGGTAGTTTATTGTATACATGTGGAATAATAAAAATGTATATGTAAAAAGTAAAAATAAATAATTTTTAAAAGTTAATTAATGAAACTTTTCTTTATAACATCGTCAGGATAAAGTTTTCTTCATAAAACTAAAAACCTTTCTTTTAGGTCCTGCTGCAGTGCATGGCTTGCTTGTCCTACCTTCTACCTAGGGACAGGGCTTCCCAGCTCCCAGAGATCCTTCACTATATAATCCAGATATTTTGGTTCCCTGCCTGCTTCTCCTTTTTCCCACCTCCCTGATCTCCCACCTGCCCACATGCCTTCCATTCTTTCCTACATTGCTCAAATAAATCTGCATTTATATAATATAGCTTAGTCTCCATTCTCTCTTTCCATTTTAATCAATCATCTTGTGCTGTGAATCAGATTATCAGGCCTTTCTATACAGTAATTGGATAATGGGTGAAGAAATCTGGTCTTTCACTACTTCTGGCTGACATTTGGATGTTTATTTGGGGCATGAGGTACAGATGGGGGATGTACTATAGGCTATTATGTTGGCCAAGTCCAGGAAGAGCAAGCTGTGGTACTTGCTGTTTAGCATCTATGAGGCCATCGGCAGCTAGAAAACTGAAGGGTCAGCTGATGTAGTCTCTGTTGTTTAGGCTGAATTCTGTATGTACCACTGGGAAGAATGCTGAAATCTATACATGTTAGGGACAGAAGAAAATGTATATTTGAAACTTTTAGTCCCATGGTCTTGGTAGTTGGGTGAGGAGAGTCTCAAAACCAGGGAATGGGAGAAGAATCCCACGCTCTAAAATAGGAAATATGTGGAAAACTTAGGCTGTTAATTGACTGTGGTGCTTATCTGAAGTTCCAGTAGATCTTTGGAAGCTTATAAGAATCTTTTTAAGATTACAAAAAGAAACAAATTTGGCTTGGAACACAACTTAAAATCTGATTAATGTTAAAGCTCTGAACAGTCTAAATATAATAGCAGTATACTGGGAGGAAGAGTTTTTATGTACCTTAAATTACTTTCTTATTACCAACCTTAAAACACCTTTACAGACCCTCAAACACTTCGTAGATGCTCAGAACTTACCTTAACTGTACACTTTCTGAAAAGGTAGATGAAGCCTTAATTTTTGATGTTAAACTGATTTATAAACCCATCAAAAATCTGTGAAGGATAAATTACTGTAGGAAGCATAATTCAAGCAGTCTATGTACTGATTAATATGACAGAGGCTTACATATTATCCAGACGGACTTTCCTGTATGTTCCTGTTCTGTGGATGAACAGAGGTCCTGGGGAAGCATCGTATTCAGCTGACAGGCACCGCTACTTTGAGAGATTATTCCGTGGAGAGGAACTTGGGAGACTGAGTGACCTCATCTTGTCTACGAACAACAGGGCAGTCAACTCTCTGAGTGTCCATGGTTCAGGCAGGGCCCTAGCAGCAGGGAAACTGAAAGTGGGGCAGTCTTGCTCAGTACCATAATCCAGGTGGAGTCATATGTCATTGTACACAAATCTTCATGGAAGCCCTGAAGGTGAGATCGCTGTCATAGCAAGCTTTTTTATTAAGCATTTAAGTGTACTTATTATATAAAGTCTCGGACATCATCTATGAAGTTTAGTTCATTGAAGCAAAATTTTTTTTTTAATTTTCAGTCCTAGGCTTAAACTCAAAAACATAAAATAAGAGACTAGGTAAAGCTCAATCCTGTAATTAACTGCATTACTACAGACTGAACAGCAGAAACATAAAAGACAGAAGTTACATTTGGAGTTCAGCAAGGATTTAAATCGGGCTCATCAATAAAGAAGATGGCATAGCCATGACTCTCCCAAAACAAAGATGGAAGCTAGTCAGGTGATTGCCCTCAGTCAAGATGTCTACTAAGCCATAGTTCCGCCCATTTATCTCCATATCAACAGGGTGACCAGCGACATGATGTAAGCAGCTGGTACCTGGCGAATTTAAAACTGACAACCTGAGCCGCCACGGTGCCCAGCCACTGATGCTGTTGCCACCAAGGCTGCAGTCATCACCATCTGCCCAGACCATGCATGGGTGCAGGATACAGTGTGAGGGGTACCTGGAGCCTCTGGTGTAGAGAGTAGCCACAGAAAGTAGAGGAGGGGCAGAGTAAGAGCTTGCCTCCCCCAAACCAGGACAGATGTAGTTTGGAAAGATTTATGCTGACACCCAGTGTCAACCATGTCTTCCAGCATCAGTGAGAAACTCAGTATTATTGAAGTGGCACCACAAACCAACAACCTTGGTTGGTTATGTCCAAATTGTGAGACATCCCCAAACAGACCACCATGAGCCAAGTCTAAATGTAATTGCAAGGAAGTCTTTATTTCAGGCACAAGTCTAGGCCACACACCCTAAGTACTGACATAGCAGATTTAGGGAAGTGGCCCCGAGTCTGAATTGAGAGGGTTTTATATAGGTTTTAAACAAAGAAATGGGTTTTCCAGTGTATGAATGGATAACATTTGGTCAGAAAAGCTTTAATCAAGGAGTTACAAGCCTCGGCGATTCGTGGTTGTGTAATAGGTGTAGGGGCAAGTTGACCTACAGAAAAGATTGGTTGAAGCAGTCATAGGGGCATTAGGAACTTTGGCCTGGCTTCTCCTAATTGGCTGTTGCTATGTGCCATACCATCTGCTGGTCAGCTTGACCAACAGAGAGTAAATTTGGACTCTGGGTGCTTTCCCAAGAAGAGCTTTTTGTGCTGTTAGGGGCATTTTTCTATGTAGACTACTTTGTGTTTTTTTCTGAAATCTTGGTTCAGCCCTTGGCCAGGTTTAACACAAAATGGAGTTTCTTTATCAAAATGGAGTTTGTCTTGTCCTTACAGAATCAGACAGATTTTGGGCAAGGAAATAACGGTCAGATGTCTCTGAACTGCAGACACCCTCGGAACAGGACAGACATATTCTCTCGTGGCCAAGAATTTACCAGTGAGTCTAAGGGATCCTGGACCCCAAAGATGTACCTAGCTCCTCTTGAATTTGGTCGGCAGACAGACTAACTCACCAAGTGCAAAGTTGCATCAGGCACAGAGGGAAAGGGAAGAGAAGTGGTCCCCACATCGCCACTATGGGCACTGTACTTTCTCCAGGTTTCAATCAGCTTAGGCAGAGAAAGAAGAGGTGGAGGAAGAGGCCCACAAGTCTAGCCTGCCAGATTTTTCTGGGTCACGGGTACCAGACGATTGAAGAAAATAATATGAGCTAATGGCAATGAAGCTATATTATATAAATACAGGTTTATTGAAGCAGTGTGGGAGGGGGAGGGGGAAGAATGTGTGTACTGGGGGGGGGGGAGGGAAGGACATACCAGTGAGGTAGGAAAAGTGACAAGGGGCAGGGGAACCAAAATGTCTGGATTACATAGTGAAGGGTCCCTGGGAGAGGGGAAACCCCGCCCCTAGGTAGACGGCAGGGCATGCCAGCAATGACAGCCCTGTCCTGCAGCAGGATCAAACACATTCTAGCTATTTTTAAATGTTATTTTATAACAAAATGGTTTACAAGAAACAATTGATAAACTTTATTTCATTGAAGTAACAAACCTTTGCTTTTAAAAGTACCCTGTTAAAATAGGAATGGAGGACTGGAGAGATGGCTTAGAACCTAAGAACATTCCCTACTATTTCATAGGTCCTGAGTTTTAGAGTTGGTCCAAAAATTCCTACAATTCTATCTCCAGAGGTTAAGAAACCTTTTTCTGGGATCCACTCACACTTGTACATACATGGAATACATTTACATTAAATCACACATTTTATAAATAAAATAAAAGTAATATTTTAAAAGAAACAGATGAATCAAGAATAGAAGAAAAGGACAATATATTATGTACATTTCAGATTGAGCACTTGACAATATATAGCAAGTAAAAATCAAAGCTCTACGATTAATGAATTAACTAGTCCAAGTTAAAAGCTATAAAAAGCCATGAGAAGACATTTCGATAATATTGGTAAATAATCACGTAAAATATATTCAAAATCATTAGAAGTTAATGGAGAGCAATTTTACCTCCAAAAGATAATCCTATATGCATATGAAGGTGCTTGCAATAAAAAGTATGGAAAAAATAAGTGTTTGCAAGAACCCATGAAGATATCACTCCTGCATTGCATTAGGTAAGCTTAAATAGTTAAAATGTTCAAAAAATAGATTCTTTTTTCATACAATATTTGTTGATTATGGTTTCTCCTCCTCCTTTTATGGCTCTGACTTCCCCCACGCCTCCTTCCTCTCTGCCTTTACTCCTTTTCTGTCTTTCATTGGAAAAGAACAGGCTACAAAGAGATTAACAACCACACATGGCAAAATAAAGCCAAAGGTGAAGCAAAAAACTTTTTTCCCCCCTGTGGCAGAGTTTCTCTGTGTAATATCCCTAGCTGTCCTGGACTCCCTTTGTAGACCAGGCTAGCCTTGAAACCACAAAAATCTACCCGCCTTCGCCTTACAAATGCTAGGATTTGTAAGTGTCTGTCCCCATGCAAAAACTTTTATTTTGAAGTTTTACACTACAGTACAACAGAGGAAAGCAGTGATAAAGCTGTCAGTAGTGGCAGATACACAATTGTTCTCATTTTATCAGATGTAGCAGTTCTCTGGAATATTCTTTGACTCACTTATGTATACTATCGTATCATCTGCAAATAATGAGTCTTTGCCTTCTTCCTTTCAAGTAGTATTCTCTTGGTCTCCTTCATTTGTCTTATTGCTCAAGCTAAAACTTGAATTTATATATTGAATAAATATGGAGACAGGGTGCAATGGCTATGCAATTGCTGTAAAGTGACTTATTATGTTTAAGTAGGTTTCTTGTGTCCCTGAACTCTCCAGTACTTTACGATGAAGGAATGTTAGATTTTGTCAAAGGAGTTGCTGCATCTAATGAGGTTAGCTTATGTTGCTGTTGTTTTTTTTTGGGGGGTGGGTGGGAAGGACATTTACTGATTTTTGTATATTGAACTATCCCTGTGTTTCAGGATGAAGCCACATTTCTTAGATTCTGTTTGCAAGTATTTTATTTAGTATTTCCCCTCTATATTCATAAGGTGAATTAGTTTGTAATTCTCTTTTTTGTTGAGCTTTTATGTGATTTGGGTATCAGGGTAACTGTGGCCTCATAAAATGAATTGGGCAATGTTCTTTTTGCTTCTATTTTGTGTAATAATATGAGGTGTATGGGCATTAACTCTTTGTAGAATTCTGTGTTAATCTCATTTTGTCTTCAGTTCTCTTTTTTCTTTTCTTTTTTCTCCCTTTATTTCTTTTTGTTTTTTGATGGAGTAAAGGTTTTTAAAGTATACCTGGATCTTTAGTTTCTGTTGTTATGATTACCTTTTCATTCCTGATTTTGTTAATTTGGATATTCTCTCTCTGTGTTATAATCAATATTTGTAGTATATATTCATTGTGTAAGATTGCTTTCAACCTATACTTTCTGCTTTCAGCTAAAGATTATTAAACACACATACATACAAACATTCATTACCCTTGAGTCAGGAGCCAAGATGAGCATATAGTTTGAGATTACTGCTGTGCGTTAGTTTAGGTTGTAAAAGCTGATTCCATAGGCAATCCAAGGTGGTAGTTAGATTGGTCTTTTAAAGGCAGGTTAAAAGACAGGCTAAAAACACAGTAGGACAGCAGTCCCAAGTCCTATTTTATCAAAGTGCATTGTTAACACTGACTCTGAGGTTGAGCAACACTTCAGCTCCTTTGAATATAAGAAATAGTTTTATCAAAATTCAATATCATGTATTTCGCAATAAACAAAAACAAGAAACAACCTAATTATTTTGGTCAGTGAATGAATAACATTCAGAAATTGAAGAATATGAACAAAAACAAGAAAAAATGCTTGGCAATCACAACACTTAACATAGCAAAACCCTATGAAGATCCTCAAACATAAAATTTACATACTCTCCAATTTCTTTTGCCTAACATTATTGATGTTATGTGACAATTATGTGACAAAATTGTTAGAGTAGAGAATAAGTCAGATGCCTCCACAATTAGGAGCAGAGACAGATAGAAATATATCAGTTGGATACAAGGGGAAAATGAAGAATTCTTGTGATAGAAAAGGTTTTATATTTGCACCTTCTTAATGTCAAGGTCCTTGTTGTTTTCCAAGATGTCACCTTTGGGGACCAGATAACAGAAAAGCACAAGCAATCCTTCTGTATTAGTTGTTAAGACTTCAGATGAATAAAAATGTCTCAAGTGGAGTGGCATAATTAAAAGGGAGAGATTACACATCTACACAGAATATTAATAAACATGTATTATAACCAAGGGAGCAAAGATATTTGTAAATGGAAAATATATAACTAACAAAAATGTTAGGAGAAAAAGCCTCAGCATAATACCATTAAAAAGTATACATAAGTTCTGTGCCTGGTGACAAATATGGGTCTAATTGCATTTTTCTACATGTAGACATCCAGTTTGTCAAAAATCAAGTGGCCATATGTGTGTGGATTCATTTCTTGGTCTTCGATTCAATTTCGTTGATCGACCAGCCTATTGTTGTGTCACGATACAAGTGATGGAATAACAATTGAGTTGTAATCTGAATAAATTAATTAAATAATAAAAAGGAAAAAAAAAAACAAAGTATACGAAGAGATGGAAACAATGATTTGTACCTGAACAGGCTAGTTCTTTTACTAAAAGCAACACAAAAATTCATACTTAAAAAGCATGTTCTGGAGCTCCACTTAGTTAAAAAGGTAATATGTGTTTGGTAGGTGAAGAAAACCAAGCATCCAGGTTTTGCCTGTGTTTTTGTTTGTTTGTTTTGTTTTGTTTTTGTTTTTTGAGACGGGGTTTCTATGTGTAGCTCTGGCTGTCCTGGACTCATGTTCTAGACCAGGCTGACCTTGAACTCACATCAATCCACCTGCCTCTGCCTTCCAAGTGCTGGATTTAAAAGTGTGCACCATGTTGCCTGTGGTCTTATGTGGTTTGTTTCTTGAAACTATGGCAGGGAATTTGAAAATGATTTAGCCTTGGAAAGAAATTTTGAAACAGTGGGCCTACTGTCGAATATGTACTACAAAACATCCAAATCACTAAGTAAAAAAAAAAAAAAACATAATAGAGATTTCTATTTGGGCATTGCATCTAAAATACTTCATTAATCACAGAATAAACTTACATTAAAAGAAAAGAAAGAAACCACTGCTCATCCATGACCACACAGTTCATACAGCATTTGCTTTGCAAGGATGTGCCCAGAAAGGGAGCTAATTATTAAATAAAATTCAGTGGTCTGCTGGATCAAAACAAAGCAAACAATCATGACATTCAGCTATATAGTCACCACAGCGTTTATCATGCTTAAAAATCTAATAACCATGTAGGAAGCAGACAACTGTGAATCATAGCCAAAAGAAAAATTCTTCATTTAAAGGAAGCAATTAAAGGGCAGAGCTAATGATTTTGGAGGAAGCGAGCTTTAAAAGCAGATTGTCAGCTCAGAAATTTAAGGGGAGAATAAGACACAAGTAACACTAGAGAGCATGGATATTGAAGTTTCATTTTGGTTATTTTTGTCTTATAAAAACCTTCTAAAACAAGATATGAAATAATGAAAATACTTAAAATGCTTAAAACATACTAGTGGAAGGGAATGCAGGCTACCCTGATGAAACTTAGTAGACCACAGAGGAAGAGGATACAAGTAGGACGGACGAGACTTGATGGGCTGAGATCAGAAGTTAGGAGTAGAGAGCTCCCCTTTCTGAGAATAGGGGAGGGAGGGAGGGGGGATAAAAGAGGGCACATAATTGGGATGTAAAGAATTTAAACTGCAGAATAAGTAGGGAACCTATATTCATAATCCCACTGCATGAGAATAGCTCTGAGACTGGCTGAGAAATGAATGTCTAGGCATAGGCAATGCTTCTTGTTCATTACAGAATCCCTGTGAATTATTATTAGATGCCATTCATCATATGGCATGAATGAAGATTTAGAGATGTCTGTCTCCTGCTCATACAAAGAGCATAGAACTATCCTTAATTGTTATGTGCACCCTGCACATCTCTTATAATTTTAGGACTATACAATGCTTGTGAGAAATCATATTTTCAGAACAAAATAAGCAGACATTGAAGCTAGATCAGACCTGACAGGATTCATTCCTCTCAGCATGCTGGATGCTGACATCCTGCATCTTTCATGTTCCAGCACCAAGTGCTTCAGTTGCTGTTCCCCATCAGAACAGGACAGCTCCCAAGACAGCTTCAAAGAAGGCTTCCTATCCCAATTGGGCAATCATTCAGGACTGTACCACGCAGGACTTCTATTAAGCCTGGAATTTCTCAACATTTAGAAGCTGGAACACAAATGCTATTCCTGAGTTTTTTAACCATTTTCCCCAATTTTATTTGGACCCCATACAAAGGTATTATTCATCCTAAATCAGCTGGAAGAAACTGTAAGATAATTATGCCCCATTTCCCTTAAATTTTTGGTTGCTTTCATGGGTTGTAGATGTTTAATTTCATTGGTAGTTGGTTATAAGTTATTAATGGTCTTATTCAGAGAGAAATCAATGTTGGACTCGGGATGACTATCTTTTCCCTTATCTTTCTTTCTTGGGTTTGGAGGTAGGGGCTGAAAGAAAGAAGAGAGAATATAGAAATGTATAGGGTTGATAGAAGAAAGAGTAGATTATTGAGCCTTCTCTTTAACCTATGGCCTTCATTGTTGCTCAGAAGGAAGAATTTTTATATTGATGTAAAATAAGTTTAATTTTGATATATTTGTATAGAATTCAACTGTCATATTATTCTTTACACACATTATATATATTTCTACTCAAATATGAGGAATTGTACCCACACAACTCAAAAGAATACAAGGTATCCCTCCAAAACTTTGAAAGTGCTACTACAAGCTGTTTAGGATAGTAAACTATATATGTTAATTGTTAGTTGATCAAATCATGGTCATGTTGATTGCTAGTCTATTTTTACTACAAGAATACACATCCTAGTTGTAACAGATTCTGTAGATAGATAAGGTAAAATACATAGGGCCTTCAAAAACCTCAGAGTACTACAGAATATGACATTTAAAGATGTTTTTATTATTCTAAAGATTCTTTGAATATAAAACAAGTTAACTCCGAGCAACACCCAGCCTACCTCAAAGAAATGATGAATTTCAATGACTTCCTTATGGAGATAGCTTCAAATGTGGCAAAGAAGCCACTGGGCAAAATGTCCTCAGTTCAGCTGCAGACAGAATTCTGTCTAAAAATAGGCAAGCTTGGACGCAGGCAGACTCAGAAGCCAAACTCGGCCATCATAGTGTCAGCAAGTCCTCCACAGTTCCAGCCTCACAAATATGTCTGTCAAATTTATTTGGCCAGAAGGCTGAAAATGATGCTCCAATGCTATATTGATTTGGGGGTGACTGTTAGGGCAGAAACCTGTCTCTGTTACTTTTGTTTCACTTTGGAAGCTGCTAACCTGCACTTCATATTTACTCAGTTAATTAAGTTTAGTCCTTCTCAAGTCTCTGATGAGGTTGAAGACCAGATAGTTTAGTAGTACAATTAGGATTAGTTGTTTAGGGGTTAAGATGTTTTTAGGTCTAGGTAGATGTCTTAAGTTGAAAGAGATGAGATATGATAGAGATTGAATTCCATTTAGAATTTCAGATTCACCAAGAGAGGAACTATGTTTTCTTCAAATTTGCAAAATACAAAGAGCTGAAACACTATAAGTGTAACATTAATATAATTCCTTAATGTTTTGTGGTTCTTCTTGCTGTATTAGTTTATTTTATATATGTCTATTAATATAAATGTATATGTAAAAATTATTTTAAAAAACTAATAAAAGTACATTTTTATAGTCTATAACCCTTCTCAAAATAAACACTTCTGATATTTTTCAAACTATAGAAAGGGGAATATGGCTCCCAATACTCCCTAGGGTCATTTATTCTTACTACATCTTTGAGAATTTCAAGTTACATGTTTTGATTATTGTCCCACTTAGGATTACTATTGCTGCCATGAAACACTGTGACCAAAAGCAACTTTGGGAGAAACATTTATTTGGCTAACATTTCCAAACGGCTGTCCATCATTGAATGATGTCAGGACAGGAGCTCAAACAGGAAGCTAGAAGCAGAAGGTGCTATGGAAGCCATAAAGGAGAGATACGTACTGGCTTACTCCTAATGTCTTGCTCATCCTCTTTTCCTATAGTACCCAGGACCACCATCTCAGTAATCACCCTACACACAATGGCCTGGGACATCACCATAAATCACTTCTTAATAAAATGTTCTCCAGGCTTGCTTACAGCACAGTATTATAGAAGCATTTCTCAGTCAAGGTTCCTTCCTCTCAGTTGACTTATCTTGTATCTAGTTAATATTAAACCAGCCAGCACAGACATATTCATCACTCTTCCAAACTCCTCCCACATAACATGTGTTTCCTATCCACCCAACCTTGTCTCCTCACTCATTTTTTGTTTCAAACCTACAGGTTTTAATTTGTGATGCCTATGTATTCTTGCATGTTGTATTTGAATGTGTGATCTTCTAATGAGGAATTACCAATGTACTGTTAGAAAAAGCTATCTTTCTCCCAGAACCTGTTAACTGCCACTATCTGCTCGGCTAAGTGTTGAGCGCAGTACTCAATTCCATTTTTCATTCTTGGTTTGAGCATGCGGCACCTTGTGTAGACTTTCCTACAATGACAGAGTTTATATGTGCAACTGTCCTGATGTGTCCAGAAGAAAGTTTCTTTGTAGTCATAATAATAACTCTGCATCTTACCATTTTTTCATCCCTTCTTCTATGAATCTTCTTAAACTTTGAGAGTAGAGTTGTGAAATAAATGTTCCATCTAGGACTGAGCATCCCATGGTCCCATTCTCTGTACCTTGGTCAGCTTTATCACCTTCTATTGCAAGTAGAGACTTCTTCGATAGGCTGTGGTTATATGGTAGAGGAGGAAGTCTTCTTCTGTCAGTGGTCTAGGGTAGGTGAATATGGTCAGAAGAGGGAGAGAGGGTGGGAAAGGGAAAATATAAGTGAGAGGATAACGTTCTAGATGTAATCTGAATAAATTATAGTAATTAAAATTTTAAAAAAGTAATTCATTTGATGAGAGTTAAGAGATGTGTTAATTGCCGAAGATGATATATTCTTGAGACACAGTACACAGAGACAGGCAGCTGATATTGACCTACAAGCTTTACCCTTACTGTATAGCTTTCAAATGCTGGAAGGCACTATGCACACTATCAGACAAAAAATTAATTATAAATCTTACCTCTCTGTGAATCCCATGAGCCACAATAACAACTAGCCTTTTAAGATATGTCCACTGATACAACTGTGTCATGAACCTCATTGGAGTAAACAACCACTTTCTGATTGGATTTAAGTTCTGAACCATAATATGAAACTTATACCTGGCACCACTTTTGGACAAAAAAAAACTGTGATTATACAATATACAGTCTGTAAGGGAGAACATAATACTACTATTTGGTTAAGTAGACAAAGAATTAAGGTGACTCCTAACCACTTATTCTTTAATAAAATTTTGAGACTCCTATCATCTATACCTTATATATTGCCTCACTTAAGAAATTTTATTAGAGTCCTTTTGCTGTATGACTATAGTATTGTATGGAAAATATGCTTCTTTTCCTCTTTTATTATAGTGTAATTTCCTTGAGAGTATAATTATTATCTTATTGCATATTAGTGAGTAGTACCTTCTAGATGTGTAATGGTAATTTTCATGACAAAGCTGATGGCTAAAGAATGATTAATTTTTGTAAGCTATTAAAGACATTTAGCAAAACCTAATTAACTTGTTTCATTCTTATATTAGCTTCTTAAATCTGTTCATTATGATTGACTCAGTAACAGCCTGTAAAATGGACAGTTTTCATAATAAAAATGTAGGGCTAGAAAGACACAAAAGCAGTTAAGAGCACTGACTACTCTATCTGAAGACCAGGATCTGATTCCCATCACACACATCATGGCTCATAACTGTCTCTAACTCTAGTCCAGGGTTTCCAATATTTTCTTCTGCATTCTAATAATACCAGGCAGGCATATGACACACAAACACCCATATAGGTAGAACATATATACAAATAAAAATAAGATAACTTAAAGGGAACAAACTATTAGTTTTGATTTATCTCTTGAGATTAGATTTATGAAATTCAGGTGTCAAGTACTGTGCACTTCCTTCTGGTGTCTTTAGAGATATGTGTCTTTTTCCTCTCAACTTTGTGCAGCTTGGTATCTGATGAAACACATTTGAATCTGCTTCCTAGTTTATGTTGTTTTCCCCTCTTTATGTCACTTTCCTTTTGATAGAGACACTCTCATGGATTTAACATGTATCATAAGCCCAGGATGTCTGTTGCCCCAGTGAGGTTACATTTTGAGGGCTCAAATGTGCCTAGATTTGGAGTTAGCTGTAGTGAAAGTAATACAATTGGTTCAAATTACTCATTATTTACAAATGATATCTAAAATGTTAATTGTAAAAAATTGCCTAATACTCTTAATTTGTATCATAATAAATTTAAAAGTAATGAAAATATCAAAACGTCCAAACGCAAATTATGGCAAAGACAGTGATGTGTTTAACTTGTCACTTCAAGTTTTATGATTAAAATTAAATAAAATTTGGCCAAGTTTTTATTTATGTCTTATCACTAGGGAAAAAAAAGGATATTTGACCCCTTTAGGTGAAATTATTTGTCATAGTAAAACAATATTGTATTACTCCTGAAATCAAAGCATAGCATTGTGAAAAGTTACTGCATATGATGTGTTCGTCTTGCAAATCAGAAGGGAATCTTGACAAATGCTGACACTCATTTTATAGTTGATGTCAGGGTAAGCTTGACAGGACCACAGAAGCTGGAGGGGAGGTTGAAAGCAAAATCAAAGCAACAAAAGCCAAACAGAAAATCAAATGAACATCAGCAAATGAATCCATTCTCTGGCAAACCACAGGCTTCTAAATCCACTGATGTTAATAGAAACAGAATACGAAATGTTTATTTCCTGAAGACATTCCAAATGCATGGCTGGGCAATTCTTTCAAATAAAGATATATAGAGGAGCAGTAAAGTGATAAAAAAATAAGCATTACATTACTTTCTCCATAAATGCAGTAAAAATTAACAGATCTTAAGAGAAATGAGACAAAACTGTGAAGCACTTAGCAGATAGATTAGTAAATGTATGGCTAAAGGCTTATAAACTTAGTGAGGAAGAAATAAGAAGTGAAAAGTCTAACATGAGTACAGCAATATAAAATAAAATGATCTCTCTGAATTATTAAAAAATAATTTTCAATATCTATTTAGAAAACTTTATATATGTTTAGGTCTTATCCCAATCCCTCAGGACTAGTCCCATCTCAGTCAAATAGGCCACAGCATAGTTTAGTAGTGTGAATCTGATGGTCAGCGAGTAGAATTCAAAGCTGAAG
Organism: Acomys minous; assembly: GCF_964271855.1. Lineage (NCBI taxonomy): Eukaryota > Metazoa > Chordata > Mammalia > Rodentia > Muridae > Acomys > Acomys minous. The sequence continues at coordinate 9,913,977 of NC_140501.1, read as the reverse complement.
GATTTTCTGTAGCGAGGAACTGAATAGGATTCTGGTCAGTAAATATTAAACTTTTTCAACCTGGTTCCAAACTCCCTTCTAGAGTTCTGATAAGAATACATAATATACAAACAGAAAATTAAATAGGCAAATCCATGGTAAGTAAACTTCTAGAAATTATAAACAGAAAAAAATATTTAAAACATCATCCACACTAAATCTGATGCTTAGGAAGGCTATCCTTGTGTCTACATACCGTGGAGATATGTGTTGGTGATATTTATGGACATGAAAACATGTTTCCCCAAAGCTTGTGGAAAGCGGAGGTTTTTTTAAAAACAAGTAACACACAAAATTACATCAAGAGATTTAGTAGTGCTTGAAAAAAATCTAAGTATATACAGGGTGTGTCTTAATAGCAGCAGTGAAAAAAAAGAAGTGATTGTAAGTGGAAGCTATGGTAATCTATATTTATCTCTGAATTTGCCGTGAAAAAGTACATGAGATTGTTAGTAGCTGTTCTATATCAATTGTCGTTAATACGTATTCACAATAATGGCCACATTGTTGCCTAAAATTCTAAAAGTACATGCACACAGTGCTTAGCAGAACCACATAAAGATACCTATGCACATTCCTCTTTAAATTGCACATGTGTGCTCTAGCTGAGACCACCTGAGGGTGAGGCTTTAGTGAGGCTATGCCCAGGGGAGGGTTCTGAGGAGGAGCTGTGTAGGAGATGTAGGAATTGCTTTTCTTACCTCCTGTTGTCTTGCAAGGGGATGACTTTGATGAAAAAAAAATTATGTACTCTCTAACTTTAAAACAGTAAGATGAGGAAAGTAAAATGTTATATCTAAAAGATTTAAATATGGAACTTTTATGAATAGAAATATATTACATTTGGAAAATTGAAAAATTACTAAAAGTACTTTAGTACTAAAAGTACTAAAGATATAAATTTTGTTGCACTGAACATATTGTTTTGTTATTCATAATGTTATGACATATTTCTCAAACCACAAATGTCATTTTTATATTATTTGAAGCATAATTATTGTTAATCCAAATAATAAGCACTATGGTATTAAACGCACCATAACAGTATATTTAAAATATTTGTACATATTAATGAAGCTTTTAGTCACTTAGATGTCTCATCCCTATTGACTAGCTCTCTTGGTGCTAAACAATGTTGCTATACTTGCAATTGGAAAAGAAAGAATTAGCCTTAATCTCACCCAGCTGTGATTCGGAAAGCTACACCTGCGCTGAAAAGATATGCCCTCTGGTGCAGTGGCATAAATATATAATGGTAACCAATCACTCTCTGACTGGATCTAGAAGCCACTTCATGATATGGAACCCACATTTGGCACTGTTAAAGAGGTAAAGAATCTGTTGTGGTTTGAATGAAAATGGCCCCATATGTCCAATGACAGTGGCATTATTAAGAGGTGTAGCTTTTTAATAGTATGTATGGCTTTGTTGGAGGAAGTGAGTCACCAGGTGAAGGGCTTTGAGATCTCTGAAGCTCAAATCAGGCCTAGTGGCCTTCGGTCACTTGCTGCTGCCACATGAAGATCCAGATGTAGAACTCTCAGCCACCTCTCCAGCCCCATGTCTGTCTGCAGGCCCTTATGCTTCCTGCCATGATGACAATGGACTAAACCTCTAAACTGTAAGCCAGCCCCTATCAAATGTTTTCCTTTATAAGAGTTCTCATGGTCACGGTGTCTCTTCACAATAAAATTTTAACTGTGACAGAATCCTTGTCTTTATAGGTCACAGGCCCCGGGGGAAAAAACTAATATTATTATTCTACTGAACTGATATAGTATTAAAACAACTCCTAATGACTTATTGATATACCCATGTATCACAGCATCTCTCAACTCTCATATCTTTGCAGCAGATAGTAATTAACACAGACACTTGAAGCTGTTTAACCATCAGAGAATAAAAACACTGTAGACTGCTCAGCCCTAAATGGAACATTCATGACCTACCCCAAGACTCAGAGATCTTTGTGAAATAGAAGGAAAAAAATGATTGCAAAAGCCAGGGTGCTTGATATTATCAAGGAAACGATACTTTTCAAGCACAACAGGACAGTTTCACATATGTCTGTGTAGAAATTGTGTGACGACATGCACAGGACCGAAGCCTCTTCTAGCCAGACAAATCCAAAGGAGGAGGAACGTGGGGCTAAATCACAACACTGGCTTAGGTGCTATTGGCACTCAATAGATGGTGGAAGAATGAAAGTCAGTTTTGTTTAATGATGTGACCCCCGGTAAGATGTCAACATGACAGAGCAAGCCCTACTCCTAAGAATAATTGGGTGACACAAACAGGATTTGATGAGAAAAGGAGAAAAAATTAACCTAAATTTGATGAAACAAAATGGACGGTGGTAATGGGTAATGAGAAAAGTAAATATGTTTAAAGTAAATTTTATGAAATTATCACATATCAGAAAAATGCCAAAAGTGTAATGACAGGTATGAGGCTCTAACATGTCATACAAAGTGAAAACTTTTAATTTTAAGAACATGTCTTAATATGCATGAACAGCTGAGTAAAATTATGAAGTTTTGATACATTTTTATATTCATTAGTCCTTATTTTTAATATAGAATACACATTGTACTTTATAAAAAGAAAGTGAGAAAATGTTTTTACTTACTAGTTTGTATGCTACTTTTGCTTGAAAAATTGTTTCTGTATGGTAGATAAGACCAGAGGTCGACTTTATACAAAAAGATACATTAGTTAATATTTATTATATTCTAAAATTGCCTAAAGTGATTCATATTTTATAAAATAGCCCTTAGTGTGCAGGAACATGATGAAACACACACACACACACACACACAACTCAAAGACTACAGGAAAGAATATTTTGGGATTAGAGCTGTGTCTGTAAGGTAGGCTTAAGTGATGATTTTAGCTATATGCTTTTCTTCAAATTGAATTGCATATGCTGAGCATGCAATTTTTGGATACCTTGTTCCTCAAAAGCTGTAGTTTCCCATAAAATCATGGCAATTCTACATGTTTCTGTGTCTATTTATGTAAAAACTGTATATATACTTGTTTGGTGTTAGCCTCTAAGTATATGCTTTCATGCTATAGGCATTAAATCCATAAATACTCTATTTCAAAATCTTCTTACAAATACAATTTAAAGGAGTTTTAGAAATTGACATAGCATAAAATTAGTGTGAGTAAACACTGTATGAGGAACTCTGAAAGCAATGTATATTACCCATGAGCACGATAAGCGCACAATCCTACTGATGTAAACTTAAAGCTGTGCAACATAATTTTCTGCAAATATTGTTCTGTAGAGCAAATATTTCTTTTACACTGAGACACTTCAAGTATGATTTTTAAGATAGAAAGGAAAGACACCTAAGGCCTAAACACGTGGCCCTGGAGTTTGGCTCAGCTGCACCCTGCAAAGTCTGTAAGCCTCAGAAGACTGTCAGTTTTGTTTACCGTGAACACATGCATATTCACTCCCTTGTGACCTTGTAAAGTAACTATTTCTTCAATTTTGTAATTCCTGGTTTTGTCTTAGCCTGAAGTATTGTCCTGGGTAATACAGGAACCCAGTTATAATCTCATTTACTAACAGAATCTTAAAAAATATAACTTCAGGATGTGCGAAAATTGTGTAAAGGACTATTGTTAATCACTTACATTAAGCACTCCCTTGAGAAACTTTGGAGCACTTAACTGTATTATACCCCTTTTCTGGGCAGTTCTGTCCCTACTAATGCATTGGCTGAAATATATGTTAAAATAGTCCTTGATAAACTCCAACTTGTTTCATATTACTGTAATGTAAGGAAGCTCTGGTACCCCTGAGTGGAATTCTGTTCCTCAGATTCCTGAAGTTGTTACCACTGACATAATATACACCATAAAATGTTTGTACATGAATATTATATTAATGAAAACAGTAATGGTAAGCAGGTTTTTGGATTTAAAGCACCTTTACAAACATTACAGGGCTGGTAGTAGTATACCAAATACTTGTACAATAGGTTTTTGTTTTGTTTTGTTTTGTTTTGTTTTTTTGTTTGTTTGTTGTTTGTTTACAGGGCTGGTAGTAGTATTCCAAATACTTGTGCAATAGGTTTTTGTTTTGTTTTGTTTATTTGTTTGTTTGTTGTTTGTTTGTTTTTTATAGCAAGAGTAAAGAGTTTTCATTGGAACCAATAATGGATATATTTATTATAAGCTAAAAATTGAAAAATCAGAAAATATATACTAAGGCTATTAGCATGTGTATTCAGTACCATTTAAAATGTTTTTGATATGAAAAAGGTACAACATACAAAATCTTATTCTCGTTAACCTTGTAAAGGAATTACTACATTAAGTGAGCATCCAAGATCCCATATCTCATATCTCTTTCTTTGAAATTCTCAAGCAATAAAAATGAGATGACAAGCCATAGACCACATGTGGAGTTCAATGGACAACTTGTAGGAATGATTTCTCGCCCTCTCCCATGTGGGTCCTGAGGATAGGCCCAGTTCTTTAGGATTCACTACAGGAGCTTGTGTCCACTAAGGCAGCTCTGCTGTGAAGAATTATTTCCAGGTCACTTTCTTTTTTTATTTAATTAATTTATTCAGAATACAACTCAATTGTTGTCCCATCACTTGTATCCTTCCATTCTTCCCTCCCGCTTTCACCCTATTCCCCTGTCCTAGGTCTAAGACTGAGGGGTCCTCCTCCCCTATTATATGGTTATAGGCTATCAAGTCTTATCTTGGTAGCCTGCTTGTTATTTCTTTGAGTGCCAGCAGGCCTCCCCAGTAAGGGGAGGTGGTCAAATATGGGACACCAGAGTTCATGACAGAGTCAGTCCCTGCTCTCCACATAACTGTTCACAACTGCTGATATTACCTTCGCTGTGCCTCACCATGTAGTTGTTTCTTGTTTATGGCAAAATTAATTTGTCTGGATTTGAGTAAGAAACAAAATCTGTATTATTACAAAAGAAATAATTTCTCCCAAGGCAGAATTGGCCGTTTATCTTCACTGTCCGTCCACTCTGCTTCCACTTCCTGAAATTGTTAAAACACACGGTTAATGCCTCTAGTGAGTCTGCACCCCTGACTAGTGTCCATGGAAGCCTTAGATGTATAATCCCAACCATCCCAGCATCATGGATTGTGACTGCTAGCTTAAGGGACGACTCAGTGGAAAACAGATTTTAGTTGATTCAAAGATAAAAGAGAAACCAACAGTAAGAAATGCAGTTATCTATCTCTTGTCACACACAGCCTGAATTGAGGCCATAAGGCACAGCTTTTAGACTATAAAGTTAAAACTGGCAATGCTAATTAATTTTTGCTTGACCAAATGGACTGGTGTTGGTATTGTGAGTGGATGTGTGTCTTGGTTGTGTGCCTACATCATCTTTTCTTGAATGTGTTTTTTATTCAGATTATCATACATGTGTATGTATAAAGGATATTTTATTATATATACCATCTAGTCTTCCTCCAACTCCTTCAAGACCCATTACCATCACTTGACTTCATAACTTCATGTCTACCCTTTCAAATGTATGTATTCCTCTGTGTCCAGTCAGTGATGTCAGTATGCACATGAATGTAGGGCCATGACCTGGGATATGGGAAACCAATCAGGGGAAAAATCTTAATAAAAAATATTTTTAAAAAATGAAAACTGACTCTTCTTTTCTCATCAGGCATGAACTGCTACCTCATCAGCTAGAATGGGCCCTTGTGACCTCCTCCCTGATCCATGCTGGAATTTTCACTAGATATCTTTTAGGGCAACCACAACTGTTCTAGTTTCATGAGTGTAATGGTCCAGTCATGTCCAGAAGACACTGTTTTTCAGTAATTTCCCACAACCTCTGCCTCTTCCATCTTTCTGCCTGCGCTTCCATGAGACTTGGGATGGAGAGGTTATGATATAGCTGCCACAGGTGTGACAGAGTGTCCCACAATCACTCATTTGGGTTTTGAATAGCTTTCATCCTCTAGCAGCCATCCACTGCATAAGAAGAGGGACTGATGAGTACTGCAAGCTGCACTGATTTGTGGGTGTAAAAACAATGCTTGGAAGGCAGCTTGGTACCATATCTATTTAGCAAGCTACAGCCATCTTTTCTGTTCCTCTGATCTCTGCCTTTATCTTGTCTACAGAACCATCTTTGCTTAGAGATTCTCACCTGGAAAAAGCAGTGTTCCTCACCTCCAGTCTCGATGTATAGAAAGATTCAAAAATAGCATTATGTGATGTACCTCCCACAGTGTCTGTATTTATTGAGAACAGGGATAGAAAAGATTTCCTGTGTCATATTAATATTTTTAAGAGCTATATAATATGTATGTTTTGCTCTAAGGGTTATGTGTGCTATAATTCTTTGATTTTACTATTACGGTACAAAAGCAGACACAGACAATGTATGCCAAAGATTTGACTGATTTCAATAAAACTTTATTTAAAATAACAGTAAGTCACATTTCACAACTGGGCTACAGGTTTTAAATCCCAGTTTACAAGAATTTGTCCAATGGATTATTATACATTATATACTGTTATCCTCTTAAATAATAATATATGATTAATGGTGCCATAAGGGAATATTTGCATTAGAAGTTGCTGTTAAGAAAGGATTTAACAAGTTAGATAATCTGTTTTTGTGCACTGTAAAGGCCTGACAGTGAAGACGTGAGCTTGGGAAAGAATTAGACAGAAGGATGATGGTAGAAACAAAATTGCTTACTGCACAATGCGGTTCACTTGCCCAAGGGAAATAAGAGCCATTCATACATATTTATTCCTATTCAGAGAAAAATGTAATGAATTGGTAGAACCTTGGATGTGTCATCCTATTCTAAGAGTTGTTTCTCTGATCTCTCACTGTTATTTTTATGATTTTTTTTTTTACTGAAACTACAGCTCTCATGACAGCCAACATTTGCAGTCCAGTATAAAGACAGAACATCTCAGTTACAACTATGATTTAGTGGTTACCAGGGAACTATTGCTGAATCAATGATCTATTTTATTCTCAGCCTTTACTCTGGAAGCTAGTCTTTACAGCAAATATGGAGAAGACACAAGTCCACACTGCAGAGGGCATGGAGCGGGTTCTGTCAATCTTGGGGAACATAGCTGTAGATTGCCAAAATACAGAGAGCATCTGCAAAAATGTGTCTCATCACAGAACAAAGTGATGGCTCCATAGGCATGGTAGGGAAGGGCCATTCTGGTGTTGTTCACAACTGGTACCATGGAATGGTTTTACAGAAAGCAACCTTTCTTAACACAACTGAAAAAACACTGATGTTCGTAATAAGTCAGAGCAACTGCAGGGAGGAATAAAGGTGTCTATAAACCCTAAGTCCTCTGAATTGGGGCAGTCGATTGACCTGAGTGGGGATCCTAGTGGAGTTCACAGAATGGAGCTGTAGAGTAAATGAGGAGAAAGCAAACCATGAGCAGGAGAAAAGAATTAGTTCCTCTAAGTTCATTGAATCACTGATTTGGCACAAGGACATAAACAAAATGACTGTAGAGATCCCTCGAGGGCTCAGCAGTAGACACATTTCTTTCTTTCTTTTTTTTTTTTTTAATAAAGACTTTTTTTGTTGTTATTCTTTTTTTCTTTTTTTTTTTATTAATTTATTCTTGTTACATCTCAATGGTTATCCCATCCTTGTATCCTCCCATTCTTCCCTCCCTCCCATTTTCCCCTTATTCCCCTCCCCTATGACTGTTCCTGAGGGGGATTACCTCCCCCTTTATATGCTCATAGGGTATCAAGTCTCTTCTTGGTAGCCTGCTGTCCTTCCTCTGAGTGCCACCAGGTCTCCCCCTCCAGGGGACATGGTCAAATGTGAGGCACCAGAGTACATGAGAAAGTCATATGCCACTCTCCACTCAACTGTGGAGAATGTTCTGACCCTTGGCTAGATCTGGGTAGAGGCTTAAAGTTAAAAAAAAAAAAGACTTTTTATTCATTATATATTGTTTCTTTTTAACATACACATTTATATTATTACATATGAATAAAATAAACTACATCCAGCAGGAAGAACCACAAGACAATCAGGAATTATATAAATGTTACATTCATAGTGATTTGACTATTTATATTTGGCAAATTTGAGGAAAACACCTTTCCTATTGTATTGGGTCCAAATTTCTGAATGAAGATCAGTATCTGTCATATCTTGTCTCTATTCACTTAAAACATCTATCTTGTTCTAAAAACGTCTTAACCCCTAACTTACTAAGCTTAATTGAAAGATTAAATGATCTGGTCTTCAATCTCATTAGAGATTTGAGAAGGAATAAAACTCACATATCTGAGTGAACCAGAAGTGTAGGTTAGCAGCCTCCAAAATGAAAAGGTGATTGAGACATTTACTGCCGGAACAATCAGCCAACCTTTCTTTAGGTTCCAAGCTTCTCCTTTCTGATCAGAACTTCTTAGGAAGAAGTGATAAAGTGCAATTTCATAAGCAACTTAAAGTTGGTATTTATGGAGGAGAACAAATTATAAATCTTTGATGGGTTTCATTGAGACTATATAGTCATTAGGTGTAATGCATAGATATGATCCAGAATTCCTTTCTATTAAACCTACTGTGTGGAAAAGAAATATAACCTTATTTTTCTTGTGTGTGGATGTATGCCTATTCATGTGTGTGTGTGTGTGTGTGTGTGTGTGTGTGTGTGTGTGTTTGTGTGTGTGTGTGTTTAGGCTGATGCATAACATTGAATGTTATTTCCTAGGAGACATCTATCTTGTTTTGGTGAGAAGGTCCTTTCTGGGATTGGAATATTGCTAACTAGCTGTCCAACAAGCCCCAGGTATCTACCTTACTTTATCTCCCCGAGTTTTCTTACCTAACTCTGCTTCCCTATGACAGGGATTACAAGTTTGAAACAGTGTATTTTCCTTTTTATATGGGTGCTAGGGATTGAATTTAGGCACTAGCACTTGAAGGAAAACATTTTAACAACTATACTGCCTTCTCATCTCCTGTAATCTTTGCCATTCACTGGCTTCTGTTACTAAATGAAATGATCATAACTGACCAGGCGATTGACATTATTTATTAATTTTATAGCATAGACATTTTGAGAGTTATTGAAATGTATTTTGCTTTTTTGTCAAGAAATAATTTTTTCTCATTTTGCTTTGAAACATCAAAAAATTCTTTTCCTCATAAAGTATTTAAATTAAACAAGATCTATCTTTAAAGACTGTGCAAAAGTAAGTTGGTGTTTTAGGTGACTCATAAATATGAATAAAATGTATAATTAAATACATGTGCCCATTTATCAATTTCCTATTGTATTATAATTACAAAAATATTCTCTAAGTTTCTGTAATTGCTCTAGAATTGATGCAATGTTAATTATGAATTTGTCATATGAAAATAAATGTATATGTACATAGAATATCAGAAGTATGTATCAGAATTAAAAAGTAAAAGACAAAGGCACCAGTGTTTCCATAGTAACAGCATGGCTAGCCAATTGTTGTGACACCATGGTTACTACTGAAAAACTATGGCATGTATTGAAAGCCTAAAATTGTAAAATCAAAAGACTCATATTGTGACTCTTGGCATGTGACTAAAACACACATATTCCTAATTCAACTTGGCATCAAGACCATCCTTGTCCTTACTGAGACAAGTTAATGAAGAATTGGACAGTTCTATGGTTTTGATTTTAAAGGCAACTGCTGTTGCAGTCTCTAGCCCTAAGTCACAGGGTATTCTGCCTGCTTTGGAAACAGGTGTATGAGGGGCTGCAAGATGGATTTAAAATAGTGATTAGTATTAAACTTTGATTGATGCAGCATTCTGTACAGGTATATATTGATGCATTTCATCAAACACACTGTTTCTATTTTGTTCCAATTTCAATCAACAAGAGAAAAGAGATGGGTTCAGAAAGTTCTGCAAACAATGAGCGGATATAACTGAAAGCTCTAGGGTTCAAGTGCTAAAAAGGCTGTTTACCCATCATTGAATAAAGAAAAGGAAAATGTGAAGAAATTCCATCAGTAGCAACAGATTGAAATCTGTCCTTTGGTTGAGAGTCAGATTAAAATGAATATGTTTTATATAAAAATATTTATGATTCCTGATGTGGGAGGAATCATACATCTACATGTGTAGAATAAAACAAATAGTACTAAATGGAATTGCTCGATGAAGAGAAAAGAAAGCATGGATGTACTGCATTTCCTGATAAATGCAGTGTGATCTATTAATCTGAAGAAAGTCAAAATAATCATCATATGATAGCACTTTGAGGCTTGAGTAAGTCAGATAGTTAAAAGTAAGTTACCTCTGCCTTCTGTGTACTTGCATTTTAAATGCACAGTTTGTCAATCTTACAGCAATATAAAGAACTTTGTAGCTTAAGCTGGAAAAGATAGAATAAAGAAGAGAAAGATAGAGATGGATTTGCTTAAGATATAAACAAAAGCATTAAGTCAGAGGATCAAAAAATCTAAAGTGTATTATTAAAGAAGTGTAATTAAGCAAATAACACAAAAAATAACTTCAACATAATTGTAAAAGTCCAAGAAGTAAGTTGAGCATGCTTGTGCAGCTGTTGAGCTCAAGGCCATCTTGTTTTACATACTGAGTTCCAAACCAGCAAAAGGTACAAGGTGTGACTCCCTTCCTGAAAACAAACAACGAACAAACAAACAAAAAATGCCAGTGATAAAATCCATCTAAAAAGAAAGTCAGATAGTCACACTGTTAACAGTGAAGTGTTTGTCTTTCATAAGTAATATGCTAAAGATAAGAAAAAGATCGAATGATATACAAAGAAAATATCCCTTTGGTAAGGCTAATGTATCAAACTATGCTTACTCGGGATTCCAAATGCTTCCTCCTCAGATTCAGTATCTCAGTAAATAGTCATTGTGGCTAACTGTGAAAGGTGAGGGCTTTTGAAACCTCAGATGTACCCCCTCCATGTCCCCAGTAATACACCTCCTTCATCAAGAACTAACCTGCTCATCTTTCCTAAAGAGTTCCACCAAATGATGATCATGTATTCAAGTACAAGCCCGTAGGCTCATTCCCATTCAGACCAGCACGTTATGTCGGTGGCTGCTAAATTATCTACATACAAAGTTTTAAAGAAACAGTTCAGCGAGTAACAGGGAGAAGGGTCACTAGCTCTCTGAACCTGTCTCAGGAAGGCTAGATATCACTCCTCAAGCTTATTCCAGTTTTCTCATTCTAGTTTTGAGGCCAAAATCAAGGAAGTGTGGAGTGTGCTCGTCAGTTGCTGACTAGTGTACGTCTGGGAAGCAAGGAGAAAACCAGCCAACTCCATATGAAGCAGGCGCAGGTGAAATTCCGTTGCTGCCTCAGCAAAGCAAGAGTCAATCTTCCCTGCACATGAGTAGGTTCAATATCAGTACATGCATAAATTCAAGTATTCCAAATTCTTTTGTTTTGTTTTGTTTTTTGTTTTTGTTTTTTGAGACAGGGTTTCTCTGTGTAGCCTTGACTGTCCTAGGCTGGCCTCAAACTCACAGCGATCCGTCTGCCTCTGCCTCCTGAGTGCTGGGATTAAAGGCATGTACCACCCCACCTGGCCAATATTCCAAATTCTTATAGTAGATAATACGAAACACTTGCTTTGTTTAAGATATTATTATGATCCAGGCTGAAATCTGATGCATTCCACATAGAATTCTTCCATACAGGCAACCTGCCACTTTTTGCTATACGATTTAACCTTTGGCATTGGACTATTAATATAAAGTGACTTTAACTGAAATCTCAGGCTAAATATGACCCAGTTTTCAGATGTTAAAAAAAAACAAAAAACAAAACACACCAGACCTGTGTTTCGAAGAGTAATGGAAAGATAGTACCAATGATCATGCTGCTCCACCAGTAGTGGCTTTTCTGCAGATGCACAGGAGAGGTGGGCAGTAATTTAATGTGGGCAGTCATAAGATTCTTCAAATCATTTTGTGACACTAACTTGTAAAACCTGTTAAAAATCTTGATGTTTGTACTTGTATTGAGAAGGCATTTAATCTACTAAGCAAATTTGTATATGTAATATGATTAAACATTTGAGACTCATAAATTATACACATCACCCCATTGGAGTGAAACAAATTCTTATCTAACTTGGAGATGTTTGCCTTATTTACAAATATGTGAATATATGAATGCATCCATTAAAATTGATTAACTATTTTTATTATAATCTATACACCTTACATCATGACTGTTAGCCCCTAACTTGTATCTTCCTGTTCACTCCCTCCCTCTTCTGCCCTATTCCCTTCTCCTAGGCCTGTGATGGAAGGCGACCTCCTCCCCCACTATATAACCTCAGCCTATCAGGTCTCACCCTGATAACCTGCTTCACCTTCTGTGTGCCAGCAGGCTGCTCCCCCCAAGGGGAGTCTGAAAATTTCTGTCACTCTTGGGGAATATTATCTTGCATTAATAAAAATAGATCTTCCATTAAGACAAGTAAACCTTTGTGGAATACTTAGTAACAATTTTTTTATTTGGTTTTATTTATAAAATTATATTACATGAATTTAAAATATTACTGGTTATGAAATATAGTTTTAAGTTAAGTTATATCAGTACTTAAAGATGAAAATTTGAAATAAAGAATTTGTTAAAAACATTGAGAGTAACAAGCACACAGTAAGGGCCTGTGGGAAGCATCTGGCAGCAAAAATGCTGCAGTGGGGAACAGGCTATTAACCATGACTGCTCAGAGCTGCCTGGGCAGACAACAGTTTATGCATGTCCTTCTTTGGAGAAACAACTCTGTGTGTTTAACATTACAGGTTCCCTTAGTGCTTATCTGTAAGCACAAGGACGTGTAGTTCCTGCAGCACTCTATAATGAGCACAGCATGTCGAGAGCAATTAAGTAATGAGTATGTCTCACTGAAGGGATCTTGTGAGGGTGAGCAAAATCCTGAGACACGTAGTAGTTTACAATTAAGCTAACTAGGCAGTTGTGAATATATTGTTTTGTATATATATACATGTATGTATATATTAAATTGAAAGAATATCCATAGTTCCTGCCTCACAAATATGTCTGACAGATGTATTGAGCCAGAAGGCTGAAAATGATACTCCAACATTGTAGAAAGCTTTAGATGACTGTTCAGGCAGCAAACTGTCTTTGTCATGTTCTCATTTTGGAAGGTGCATACGTGCACTTCCTGTCTACTCAGGTAATTAATTTTATTCCTTCTCAAGTCTCTGATGGGGTTGAAGACCAGTTAGTTTAGTTTTACAATTAAGCTTACTTGTTTAGGGGTTAAGATGTGTTTATGTCTAGATAGATGTTTTAAGTTGATAAAGATGAGGCATGATAAATACTGATTTACATTCAGAATTTTAGATGCAACAAGATAGGAAAGATGTTTTCTTCAAAGCTGCCAAATACAAACAATCAAAACACTAAGAATGTAACATTTATATAATTCCTTATTGTTTCGTGATTCTTTTTGTTGTAGGTAGTTTATTGTATATATGTGTAATAATATAAATGTGCAGGTAAAACACCCAAAATAATTTTTTAAAAATTCAAAGCATGTTTTTAAAATTATTTTCAACAAGATATCAAGATATACTATATATTATATGTCTTAAAATAACTAGAATTTTTCCTTTGAAAAAGTTTATATTTTAATTTAAACTATCTCTTCTACTCATAATTTAGTCATAAAACAATACTTAATTCAAAAAATTAGAACTTACAAACTTAGAAGAGCAGAATAAAGTGTTATTCCATTTATCTGGTTCTCATTAAGAATTAATTCATACCTTAGCTAATGAAAATAATAATGAAGAAAATAACCATATCTGATGAAAATTACCCAGTTTGGGGGCAGTCATTTCACTACATTTTTATATTTGTATCTTTGTCCTTCTGTTATTTAATTTCTGATAAGATTCATTAGAGAGCGTTCCACTTTCCAAAGACTCGAAGATTGTTTTTTAGGAGTATGCATGTATTTTTAACAGGTATCAGCTCTCTCCTTATCTTTTAAAATATACCTTATACTCAACAACTTAAAGAAAATTTTGCCTGACCACAATGAGCTCAGGACATTTTTATTTCCTGTGATATTTTAGTTATTTATTTTATTATGGGATACAGGTCCTTTCGTATTTCAAACTGATCTTCTACTATTCAACTCCTAGCCCACCTACTTCATCTCCCAAGTGCTAAACTTACAGTCATAATCAACCATGACTGCATTACATTTGTGCATCTCACTTTAATTTATACAATAAGCTTGTTCTTACATATGTAAAATAAAAATTATAGACATTATAGTCATTTCCCAATGTCAGTAAACAACCATAAGCTATACATGTACTCAGGTGAGTTTGTTTGTTTGTTTGTTTGTTTTTTAAGCCAGAGTCAGGAGAATGCTGAACTCTTTATCTTGTCATAAATAGCCATAAACTTTCTTTTTCTATAATTAAAATTTACTCTTGCATTATGACTGAAATACTTTTATAAACAATTCCCTGTTGTGTTAATTGGTGTCCAAAAACCTCATTTTGTGTTCGATGTACTTAGCAATTTTCTGGCACACAGGGTACTAAAGATATGGTAAGTTGTCTTGTCTGGAAAATGACTTGTTTGTCAAGAATCATTGTATTATTTAATCTTTATCCATGTATCCTCCTCCTCCTCCCTTCGTTCTTCTCTTCTTATTCTGCACCTTCTTCTATCTCTTCCCCCTCTTTTAAAACTTTCCAGGACATAAATTATTTTTGAATACAGACGTTGACATTGCACCATTCCATTTTGGCATGCCTAGAGGGATTATGTTTATCCCTGTAACTAATATAATCAAGGTACTGTGACTGAAAGGATTCCTTGACTAGTAGGGCATGCTAAAGCATTTGGCACCCCTGACTTAGCTCACTGATACGAACTAATGAATTTAATAGCTCTGTCAGACTGCCTAGCTACTTCTCTGAGAGATGGGACAAGGCATTTTACACATCACTGGCTATAGATATAATTTGGTTTTGTTTCTATCGTATTTTAAAAGATGACTGATCTTTAGGGATTCCTATCAGTTCTTCATTCCATGGATATTTCCAATATAAATGGGAAAAATAAAAAGAACATCTTTGAGTATCACTGAACTCCACTTAGCTGCGTATCAAGTTACTTGCACTTTTTGGCAGCTTCCCGCAGTATAGCAATGTTGTTCCCTGCCATTAACAGATGGAGCCTCAACGTGAGAATTGCTACTGTAAAACCCGCAATATGTTAGGTTAAAGATTAAGTGAAATCAATGTTGAGGGGACTGGCACATCATATATTTCAATTGTATGTACTCTGCCAATTACAAGCTTCATGAATTTACTTATTAAAGATCAAGATTTATGATAAAAACTTCAGTATCAGAAAGGTGTTCTACGGCAGCAAGCTTTTGTCCCTGAGGTGAGTGGCAGATGTCATGGAAACTACACAGCAGCTTGCTTCCCTGCTTTTCAAATTGCAGATGTACAAAACAAGAACATTTTTATGGGTGGTTGTTAAGATCGATGAAGCAAGACGGTGACAGCTTTTAAAATATTTTAACTGTGCATAATGGCATATATCAGCACATCAGCATCAGTAATCTTCTCTT
The DNA here is from genome assembly GCF_964271855.1 of Acomys minous. NCBI lineage: Eukaryota > Metazoa > Chordata > Mammalia > Rodentia > Muridae > Acomys > Acomys minous. The sequence goes on along the minus strand of NC_140501.1, from coordinate 9,898,296 downwards.
ATCTCTCTTGTGATAAATGGCATAATCTCATACTATATTGTTTGAAATTCATAGTTTATTAAGCAACTTCTTTGAAATAGTGAGATATTCATTTTATAATTGGCTTCAAACTCCAATTAGTTCTATAACTACCCAAATGATAGAATTATCAAATTAGATTCGTACTAGATAATTTTCTAGTTACCAATCTTTTATAATAGATTTTAATAATTCAATCAGTAAAGAATGATGCAAATCAGGGCACCAGAGTTCTTGTGAGAGGCAGTCCCTGGTCTCCCCACAACTTTGGAGAATGAGCTGTCCATTGGCTAGATCTGAACAGGGAGTCTAGGTTTACTGCACATGTTGTCCTTGGTTGGTGCAACAATTTGTGAGCCCCCCCACCCGGGGGTACAGATCCACAAGACTGGGAGGCCCAGGGGCACACAGAGAAAGGGGTAGCAGGCTATCTGAATAAGACCTGATAGGCTGTGGTCATATGGTGGGGGAGGAGGTCCCCTTCTGTTAGAGGCCTAGAGGAGCGGAATAGAGCAGAAGAGGGAGGGAGGGTGGGAATGGAAAGATTTAAGCGAGGGGGTAACATTCCGATGTAATCTGAATAAATTATAATAAATTAAACTAAGAATAAATTCCCTTAAAGAAATAATGATGCAATGATACTTGGAAGTGTGAGAAATTCCTCACTTTGGATATCAGATATACATTTGGCTCAAAAAAATGATTCCACATAATTCTAATCAGTGACATAGTCCCCTGATGGGGGCAACATGGGGACTATGAAGTAACTCTGCTTAGCATTAAACTCTTTGTAGTTTATTTGATACTCCAAGACACCTCATCAATTCATAGTTTCAGAGTTCATTTTATTTAATAAAAAAAAAAAAAGACTAAGCTAAAGTCTTCCGGTTCAAAATATTTCCTAATACAATTTTCTTATTAGATAATTCCTTTGCTTAGTCATAGAATATTGACCATTAGACACTGTGTGAAAAAATTAGATGGACATATTGGTCTTTGTTGCTTCCAGGTATGCCCTACATTAGAAAAACTTAACCCCACTTTTCTTCTCAAGGAAGCAGAAGGATACTAACACATTTTTAAGGAACTGTATAGTTATGGAGGAAAGAATGTATCTTTCTTTGACATTTGAAGGAAATGCATATATTCAGCTAAAGAAAAAGTAAATATAGTTATGTTAAGTCCTATTAATAACTTTAAATTTAGAAAATTAAAATACTTCTAAAAATAATTTTTATTTCATAGATTTAAAAATAAAATACTTCTAAAAATATTTTTACATTTTTATTTCATTTTATTTTTTACATTTATTATAATTTATTCAGATTACATCATTGTTATCTCCTCGCTTGTATCCTCCTGTTCCTATCCTCCCTCTCTTTTCTGCTCTGTTCCCTTCCTTTAGACCTCTGACAGAAGGGGAACTCCTCCCCCACCATATGACTGCAGCCTATAAGGTCTCATTTGGATGGTTTGTATTCTCTTCCTCTCTGTGCCCACAGGCCTCCCCACCAAGGGAAAGTGATTATGTCAGAGTTCATGTCAGAGGCAGTCCCTGCTCCCCCCACAACCGTGGAGAATGAGCCATCGAATGTTAAGATCTGAACAGGGACTGAATGGTTGTTGTATGCATTGTCCTTGGTTGGTACAACAGTTTCTGTGGGCCCTCCTGGGTCCATAGCCTGGTAGCCTTGATATATCACATACGCACTGCAAAAATACTATGTAGTGTAAATTCACAGTTTTGAATTATTTATAATTTTAAGACAACAACAAACTACAACTGTTCTAGCAAGTCTGCATTTTAATTGTATTGAAGATTATTTCTTCTATTTCAATTACAAAAAGTAAAAATAAAAATAAAAAAAACTTCAGAATGCCAGACTTGCACATTACTGATAGAAGCAGGATTTGTCAGCTGTCATATTCTCAGTTATATTCCATAGGTACTGAACATATGTGTTTTGTATTGTTATTTTAAAATAGAATGTTATTAAATATTTTAAATTTTCAAAAAAAAGGGATTTTGATCATATTCTCTTACCTGCTCCTCTGCATAAATTCTCTCAGATCCACCTCATACTTTCCATCCCTCTGTCTCTGTTTCTTCCCTCTCTCTCTCTCTGTCTCTCTCTCTCTCTGTCTCTCTCTCTCTCTGTCTCTCTCTCTCTCTCTGTCTCTCTCTCTGTCTCTGTCTCTGTCTCTCTCTCTCTCTCTGTCTCTTTCTCTCTCTCTCTCTCTCTCTCTCTCTCTCTCTCTCTCTCTCTCTCTCTCTTTCTTCTTTTCCTAGGTAATGTAGGAGTCCAATTTGTGCTTCATTTGAAGCCATCAACTGGAACCTGGTTAACTTACCAGTGATAACATCCTTAAAGAAAATTTACTTTCCCTCTCCTCTTTCCTCCACAATGGCTTCTGAGGACATCACTGACGATTCTTTGATTTGCTGTGGGTTTCTACACTAGTGTCTGTCCACTTCAGGAAGAAACATGTCTGTTGAGAACTGAGAGATGTGGTAATACTTTGACATAGATATATGAACTTAGAGAACAGTTTGATACTATTCTTTCAACAAATTAATTGTAGTGAGTTCACATCTGGAGCCTGTGAGTGCCCAGTGAGGATTATTAGCCAGACTAACATTGTTGTTATGTTACTCCTCATATTAAATGTTATTAAATTTTTTATTTTATTTTGCCACTGTATAAAGTTATGATCATAGATTTGTAACCTATGCTGCCATGAACCCCACTGATGACTTTAAATCTTTATAATTGACATAATCAAGTTCTAGTAACTATGTCTTTGAAATTATATTTTCCATGTTAAGTCAGATAGGGTAAAAGCGAATATATCTGGGTTTGCAGCCTTAGTTCAGGATAAGCTATATTCTGTCTGCTGAATGGTGCCTCACAGTAAACTCACCATAATTTTAACCCAGGTACTTTCATCTTTTTCCCCTTACGATCCTTGTGATTCTGCCACCTCTGCCTCCTCTGTGCTCTGAACAATGGCTATGAAAATCATGGGTCAAGATCCAGATGTAACTGAAAACAAAAAAGAGTAATAAGACAATTGGAAATGTCACATTTCACTTAGAAAATATTATGTGGGGCCTCTTACCAAGACCTAATCCAGGCACCAATTAGGTTGCAAGGCCTAGTATAGTAATTTCAGGAGGCAGTGCGCAATCTCAATGTTATGTCATCACCAATAAAAATACTGGGACTAGGAGAGCCTAGGAGCATGAAGGCATGAGTCAAAATATTTAATATGTGGGCTTTTAATATGCCAACTACTCAATGGTAATGAAATATCACATTGAGGTGATATGAAGGACCATAACTTGGAAGAATCTTCTGGGGCTCAAATAAACTTCCGGAAAGAAATGCCTTTACCACTTTAAGCCATTAGTTTTGCCTAATATTGCTTGTCAAATTCTTCAAATTTGAAATCAGTGAAATGGTCCTGAATCCATTAGACAATCTTCTAAAAGATGTTATTTGAAGTGGGAATACACAATGGGTGTATGTTTCATCTTCTCTTGCCAGCCAAGATAAAAGATGGTAGAAGAAGAAAATGGGCTTTTGCTTGCTGTGTACACTTTATATGGCAGGTTCATCTACCCCAGTGCTGCTGCATTCCTTATGTGTTGGCAGAGCACAGCTTCTGCAAGATTCCAATGACTCCAAGAAAGCTCCAGGCTCATAGTGACAGATTGAGACTGGGCAAGCATGCATATTCATGATTGACACTGTTCAACATGTCAGCTCTCTGGAGCAAGTTTTGGAATAGCCTGGTCTTATTCTTTAAACTCTCCTAATATAAACTTTAATAAGGACAGTAAGTATACTATTGCTATTATATTACCTACTCATTTTATCCGTGCCATTCCCTTAAAGAACCATGACTAATATAGCATTAAGTATTCTAATAAATAGAGCAGGAACAGGAAGGTTACTGAGTTCTGGGGTCAGTCAAATCTCTGTAGGCCATCTGCACCCTCAATGAGAGTTCTAGTTTGTTTTCTGTGATAAGAATCATGACCAAAAGCAATTTTGGGAAGAAAGTACATACATACACATACACACACACACACACACACACACACACACACACACACATATATATATATAATGAAAGGAAGTAGGACAAATACCTGGAGGCCAGACATAAGCAGAAGCCTTGTAGGACATTTGCTTGCTAGCTTGTTTGCTACTGGTGTCTCATCTGGCTTTCTTATACAACACAATTCAACCTTCCCAGAATGGTATGATCCATAGAAGGCTGTATCAATACTTAATTAAGAAATGGCCTCATAGACTTATCTGCAAGCCAATATGATGAGATTGATTCCTCAGTTGTTTCTTTGTTCCCACATTTGTTGAGTTGACAGATCTATCCAATACAGTAGTCATTTCTATGCTTATGACAGCTACAACTTTTCAGTTTTTTTCTGATGAACATTACACTGTTATGAGAATTAAATAATGTCCTCCATGAAAATGCTGCCAAGTAACACATGTTCTTTGTGCTATGGTTAATCACTCCATCAGCATAGTAACCTCCTTTGAAACTGATCAGTGATAAAAACAAAAACAAAAACAAAAAATCAATGATGATTGTATGTTTTCTTTCTCTGTCAGAAGCAATTTGTCATAAAGAATGTATTTCAAGTCCATGGAGGTCAAGACAGAATGGTAAGGAATGGGGCAGGAAGACAAGGTAAGTTGCCTTCCTTGTCTAGATTTACATTTTCATAGAAGTCGTAGAACAAAGAACAAAATGTATCTGCTGCCAGAGGAAGCCTCTCTGATGACGCCTGGACAAGTATGAGAGAAAATCAATTTTCAATGTAAAATGTAGAACAAAATGTATGTATTAACTATTGATGCAAATGATAAACTGCCTCCTCTTACAACTCACATCTGTGTCATAAATGAGTCTTCTATAATTTCCTGCATTGAATACAGACAGATAAAAAAAAAAAAAAAACAAGCCATTATGTATCATGTAGTAAAGCTGTGGTTACATTCTTAATCTTTTGGAAGTACATTTGATTCATTTAATATGGTTGTATTTCTTCTCAGGTCATCAATTATTACAGCAAATTCCCTCCCCCTCTGAGATATCTCACTAGCCTTTTTATCAGTATTTTTAAGGTATTGATTCAACTTATTGTATTTAGGTTTTTTTTCTGATTAGTAATACCAAAGATTCATAAGGATTGCTATACTTCCAAGTTCGTGAATCACAGATAACAATTCAGAAGTAAGACTATTTAAATCTCATATTCCTACATATTTAAAAAACCTTCAATAGCATCCTCTGAGTTTTGCTAGTTAATTCTATTCATTAATTAAAGTGAGGACTCATCAGAATCTTCATGAAAGAAAATGGTAGCTTCTGACAGTACAGTGCATTTATAAACAACTTACTGTTCTGCAAATCTCAAAGTTCTCACTGAGGCCTCGAAGCAAGATGAACTGAGTGGAAGGTTGTAGTATTTCTGCTGAGTCCATATCTTCTGCGGTATAATTTTCACAAGATAAAAAGCTTAAGAACACATCACAATCAGCTTGTGCTATCTGCATGCTATTACATCCCAAAATGCTAGATTAAACTAGTTAGTTTGCTCTGACATTGGGTCAAATTAGAAAGTAAAAAACAAAAACAAAGACAACAACAAAAAACAATTTTCTTGTGTTTTGGCTTTTGGTTTTTATTTGTTTGTTTTTCTGGTTTTTTGAAACAAGTTTTCTCTGTGTAGCATTGGCCGTCCTGGAACTCGCTTTGTAGAGCAGGCTGACCTCAAACTCACAGATATCTGCCTGTCTCTGCCTCCACGTGCTGGGATTAAAAGCATACCACCACTATATATCTTTAATTTACATTTTAGTAAACTTTGGGGTTTTAAAAAATAGTTTTAGATTTATATGTACTCAGGTTCAATTTTATTTCTTAAAATCATTTACTCAGTAATGGTACTTGTATGTACCACTCCTGGGAATATACCCAAAAGATGCTCCACCATACAACGTTTGCTCAACTATGGTCATAGCAGTTTTATTCATAATAGCCAGAATCTGGAAACAACATAGATGTCCCTCAACCAAAGAATAGATAAAGAACATGTGGTACATTTACACAATGGAATACTACTTAGCTATTAAAAACAAGGAAATCTTGAAATTTGCAGGCAGATGGATGGAACTAGAAACAATCATCCTGAGTGAGATAACTCAGATGCAGAAAGATACACCTGGTATATACTCATTCATAAGTGGATATTAGCTCAACATAGATGTGCTCTGAGAGAATCCACTCAGTGGGGGATTGGGACAGATGCTAGGACTACCTGACTGACTCCAGGTGAGAGTGGTGTGCAAGAATCAGGGATGGAAGTACCCAGAGAGCTCAGGAGCCCCACAAGGAGACCATCAAGGCTGGCTGATCTGGAGCAAGGGTTGGGGGTGGGAGGGGTGGGGGGAAGTGCTACACAAAGTGTTGTACCAACCAAGGACAATGCATGCAGTAAATCTATATCCCCTGTACCTCTAATTTGATCACTTCCCCTTGGTGGGGAAAGCCGGTGGGGACACAGAATTTAGGGAAACAGGATATCTGGATGAGACCTGATAATCCTTGGTCATATGGTAGAGGAGGTGGTCTCCTTCTGTCAGAGATCCAGGGGAGAGAAATAGGGCAGACGAGTGAGACAATCCAGGAAACCATCCAAGGTATCACACCACTTTACTTCTCAGGTCTTGTCAGGTGCTTTGGCTTTGGAAGTTTCTCATGAATTTTTCTGCCAGTATGGGCAGTTTTCAATATGACTGATGGAGAAGTGCTCAATATTTTTCCACTGAGTAAACTGTGTTTGAATGAATGAAGTAATTATGTGTAGTTTACACTTACTATAGGATAGTTACCTCCTAATAGTGATTCCTTAACACCTTTATTTTGTTTCCTTGACAGTCAATTATCTGTAGCTAATACTTATTCACCTCCTTTCTATTATTAATTTAATGTAGCTTTTAGATCAATTAGAAGTTAGTTAATATAAGCACATATAGTTACTTAATTTTCCCGTTTCTTTGACAAAATGCCTGATAAAAGTGAATTAAGGAATTGCTTATTTAGATTTTAACTTGGGTGGTCAAAGTCTATCACACAGGGAAAATTTAGCAGTTGCAGGCGACATGACTACAAGAGTTTGCAAATACAAGTCCTCACCTTACATCAAGGTGGGTCAGAAAGCAGGAGCCCAGAAAAAAAGAGTCCTGGTGGTAAATTTTCAATCCCAAGAAGCCACTTCCTCTAGGGCATTTCCAGCTTCTAAAAGTCCACAGTTTTCTAGAATAGTGCCCAGAGCTGGAGACAGGTGTTCTGACTTCTGAGAATACAAAGAACAGTTCCCATTCAAAACACATCACTGTGTAACCCACTCACATCTGTCATTTAAGTAGAGATCCTATTTACATGAATTTTTTCCTTTCTGTTTTTGTAACTATTTAAACCTTTCTTCTGAGACACATATGCTCATGATGGATTACCTCAGCTTTTAGTTTATGCTGTCTATTAATCTGTTAATTTTTGAGGCTTATTTAGTTGGATAAGAATTCTAGATTGGTGATGCAGACATGTGTGTACTTGTCTTTTTTAAAAATCAATGCTTTATATATTTGACTTTTCTCTTACTAGTTTGGTTTATGGGGAAAAGAACTCTGAGGACTTTTAGTTGTATTTTCATGGAATGACACTTGCTTACCACCAACCACGGATGCTTTTAGCATTCTCTCTGGATCTGCCTTTCTGAAGTTTGAATAAGGAAGTATTGGGTAGGATTCTTTTATATTTATTGTGTATATTGGTCTGTGAACTACATGTATCTTTGATTTGATGTCTACCATTAATTTTGAAAATCTCTCATTTATTATTACTTCAAATATATTTTCAAGTTGGGCTCTGATCTTTTCTCATATTCCAATTTATGTATAGTTCTTTTGATACATGTGCTGTACTTCTTTGACATTCTGTTTGTTATTGTAATTATTCTTCTTTGTTTTTCAGCTTAAGATGTTTTCATTGATGTATTTCTGAACTACTGATGTTTTCCTTAGCCATGCTGTGTCTACTGATAAGCTCAATAAAGAGACCCTTAATTCAGTTACTGTACCTTTGGCTTCTTCAAGGACTTCCTTGTTTGTTTGTTAATTACTTGGGAAGTATATCTTTCAGGACCTGAATTGTATCCCAGTCATAGAGTGCTTGCCCAGCATATTCAATATCTTGAGTTTGATTTCTAGAATCCTAAGAAGTTTCCATCGTGCTACCCATGTCACTCATTTTCTAATATCAATTTTTCCTCATATCCTTTTAGCACAATAGTTACAGATACTCCAAATTTTTTTCTGTAATTTCAAATCTTTGAAATTTATCTCTCTGTACTTGGTTTTTCACATTATGCTTTATTTTGTCTTCTAACACACGTTGGGTTTTGGCTAGTGCTGCTAAAACTGGCACGTGTAAGTATAGAAACTGAGCTAACTTGATATTCAGATCTAGAATCTAGGCTCTTTTTAAGGTGCTGTGCTTCTTGGTTGGTTTTGTTTTTTCTTCTTCTCCATGACTTTACTTTTGATTCCTTTGCTGTCATTTCGTTTGTCTTCCTATTGGGTGGGCTTTGTCCTCACTCCCTCTAACAGTGTGTTGCTTGCAGATCTCTCAGCTACAATCCATTTTATTGTACTGATGTCTGCTGGATTTGCTCATATCCTGTGAGGGAGGTAGAGCAGTTGGTAATATTTTAAGTGAATCTAAGTGATAATGAATCCATGCAGCTTCTCGACTATTTGTACAATGGTATAGGTCCATCTCCCACCCTCAGAGACCCACTTCTGTCCTTCAGTGCTGATGACTATTTCTTTAACAGTCTGCTACCTATTAATGATGTCCTGCTCCACACCATTTAGTCACAAAACATATAGGCATAAGGTTACTGTGTAATTCTAATGCTTATTTCTGTACCCTATATGCTTATTAAAAATATAATAGAATCTCAATTATTTTAATGCTAGCCATGGTAAGAGAGAACCCAAGAAACAAACGTAACTTTATAAAAATAACTTTAACAAAAACATCTACACACAGTGAGTTATTTGACAGAACGTAATTCACTATATCAAACACATCTAGGATCATAGCATTAACATTGATCCCTACTAAAGAACTGTTCAAATTTCTTAACAGCAAATGAACTTCATCAGATTTATAAATTTATTTTTTATTTATTTTTTCACCTTTATAAACTTCGCACCATGATAATACAAAGGAAGTAGCATTCCCTGGGTATCCCAGATCTGTTTATCCAGTTATCCTGTTTGTGTGAACTAAGATACATCCGATCAGATTGTTATGTATTCTTTCTAAAAATACTTCATGTTTTATCAAGTTCGTCATATGCATCTATTATTTTCTTACGATTATATAAATATGAACATGAAGTCTGGAAGAACTTGTTAAGTGAATCTTCAGAATAAATGGGGGCAAAATCTTGTCCCGTGCATCTAAAATTCTCACTACTTCTTTTGAAGTAGTTCTCTTCTTTGAAAACAAATACATGACTGAATAGTAGGTAGGTAGCAAATAAAATTTAACTCTAAATAATAATTAATTATATTACTGCTAATATCATGCAAATATAGATACATTAGTTAAGTCACCAAAAAGTATGACTTGGAAAACATTTTATATAGCTATTATTGGACTATTCAGATATTCACAAAACCTGTTAAGTTTAGCTGATAACCTACCTGCAAAAGAACAGGCCTTACTTCCCTATGCTTTCAAACTAAACAGTCTTATTCTTTTCAGACTTTCAAACAACATGTCACTAGTTGTATTTTGTATTTAGTTCTCAGTCTCATGTCATAAGCTATAATTAACTGTGATGGAGAAAATGGACCAAAGTTTGACGGAGGGTTCAGTGGACATGGAGATATAGTCAACTCTTTTGACTGAGGCTGAATTAGTCTTCTTTGACAATATGTATTGCAATGCAAACTGACCTTATGAGCAGACAGTTGTAAGATGATACTTGGTAACTACTACTGAAGCAAGTATCAGTGGCTTTGTTAACCTGGCTATTGACCGGTCTGTGTTTGACTCTCCTTTCTCTGGAAAGATAAGAACATAAGTGAGAGACAAACTAGCATCTCTATTCTCTGTTGTTCCATCCAAAATACAGGGTACCTAGAAAGTATTGGAAAATGTTTCAGTCACACTAGAGATGATGTAATAAGAGTCAGTGTAAACACAGAAGCATTTCCAGTGAAGGCAAGGACAGTGAGAGAACAAGGATTCTTCTATTGCCCAGACACTTTAACCTTTCTAACTTTAATTTACTCCAAAAAGCAGGAAGAGATTTATCTCTTAGTTTATGTCACAGGGGTTTTCCAAGAGACTGTCATCTGTGACCCATTCACTCAGGCATCAATATATCTTTGTTTTCTAATCTAGATAAAGTTTACAAATCAAGGGTCAACATTTAATGTAATGAGAAGTTTCTCCTTACTGAAATGAAAATGTGTTTCTGAGTTTTATATTTATAAGCCTGCTGTGGTGGCTCGAATGAAGAAGCCCCCTCCCATAGGCTCTTAGGGAGTGGCATCGTTGGAGGTTTGCCTTGGTGGAGGACGTGTGGCCATGTTGGAGGAAAAGTATCAATGAGAGTAAGTTTTGAGGCTTCTGAAGCTCAAACCAAGCCCAGTGTCACTCTCTATTCCTGCTTCTTGAGGATGCAGATGTAGAACTCTAAACTATTTTCCTAGCAACATGTCTTCTGGTTTGTCATCCTGCTTTCTGCCATGATGATAATAGACTGAACCTCAGAACTGTGCATCAGCCCCAATTAAACGTTTTCCTTTATAAGCACTACTATGGTCATGATGTCTCTTCGCAGCAATAAAAATCCTCCATAAGACTCTAGACCTATAATTATTAATTGCTCCAACACAGAAAAAGGACAAATTGATAAATATGTGACCACCGATACTTTATAGTATTAATGCTGTTTCAATTCTCTAAACAATTTCATTTTTCTTTTGCTTTCTGATTTGTATTAGAATCATCAGGAGACTAGTCTTGGTAATATCAAATGTCATGAGAACACTCAAAGTAAGATAAAAGTATACTGACTTCGCATTAGCCCAGTTCCTTTGTCTATTTTTATTTTAATGTATTTTATGTAATTGGACGAAATATACATGCTTAAAATATTTCTGTTCAATGTAAAATTGCCCTTACTTTATCCTGACAATGAACATTGCCACCTAATGATATACATGCTCCCATTTCCACCACATCGGAATGCACTTTCTCATCATATAATAAGCTGCTTTTGTTTCAGTTTTTAAAATAATGTGACAGAAGATAAATTTGCATTGTGTTTAATGAACAAAAATGTAAGACTTAAAATATGTTCAGATATCTTAGTATAGTAGATATTTTTGTCAAAAAAAAAAAGCAGACAGATATACTGATAAGTGTATTAGCATAATTGGGGATCCTCTGAAAGGACACTCTCTCCTGTTACTTTCGTACAAGTGAAAAAGAATTCTCATGGCATGTTTGCTGTATGCTGCACTGTAGGAACTAACTTTGTATAGCACTTTCGTTTCTGGAAACCCATCATTCCAGACAGAGAAGAAACAGGATCCCAGGGATGGTACAATACATGCCTAATGAATTCTGTCTCATCGTAAATTCAATTTGTACTCCAACTGATATTGCACATCACAGAATATATACTTTCTGAAACAAGTTAGGAAGGTAATATCATGCTTCCTATGGCTGCATGCCTTTAACATACACATACACAGTATATTTATGTATAGATAACATATATCAAAGTCTCCAGCCCTGCTCTACACTCAGTAGGCACTCAGCTGCTGTCATTGTACATTTCCTTTCATGTTTACAAGAGTAGAAGTTCATTTCTGGTCCACTGATCTGAAATCTTCTCAGCATTGTGTTATAAGCCAGTATATTTACTTACTTGGAAATTTAGAATATTTCCATTAGATGTAGATTTCCGAATCTGTTGTTTTATTGTCAGCCCTTTTCAAGAATTTTCCTGTCAACCTTGAGCCAGATAGTTACTAATGAGAAGGCAACTCTGATTTATTCCATTGCAGTGCTGTGTGACACATGTCATTTTCTCTCTCTTCAAGCATTTCAGTGTTTGGTTTTTTGCTTTGTTTGGTTTTGTTTGGTTTGTTTTTATTTTTTGTATTGTTTTGTTTTTTGTATTAAAAGTTATCACTCTTGAACAGATGTCTTGATTTTTTAATTTGAAACTGCTTTATCTTCCTTTCTTTACACATTCCCTGTTCTCTGCATGTCTTTCTTTCGTAGTTTTTTGAGTGCCGCTGCCCCTGCTTTACTAGTTTTAGACTTTTCATTCTTTTTACCAGAAAATTCCTATGAGTTTCTCCCAAAATTTGTTTACTGTGATTTCTGCCACCTACAATCTTCTACTGTCTTAGAGTACATTGCATTTGTATGAGCATACATATCTCTGCATGCATGTGTCTATGTGTGCCTCCATGCGTGGAGTGCATGTGTACATGTATGTGCACATGTAAACAAATGTTCTTCAAGAACCATCGGTCCCAGTGTTCCCAAGATTCCACAGGGCACAATATTGAAAATATTTTGTGATTTTTAAATTCAAATTTAAATTTGCTCTAATGGAAAGGACAGTTTTAATAAATTATACCAGCACTACTCTCTGTTTATGTATCTTGCATTTTTCTTGCTTTTCCTACAGGATTGTTATGGAAAATCATTAGTGTTTAGTGCTACATACTTATTAACTTCCAGTTCTTGTCTTCTTTGTAGAGGAAACAACACTTTCTGTAACATTCTACTGCGTGTTCCTTACCCTTTCAACATCGCCCGGTTTGACTTTGTATGCAACACTGAATACAGTGAATTAAGTTCATATGTTCAAATTTGTAATGACACTACTTTTTCATGAATATAATTTATTCTACTGTAAATGTCTTAGATATTTTGTCAATTGCCAGTTTGAGCCGAGGTTTTCTTATCTCTTTTATTTTCTAGAATTTAAGCATATACTTCCATTAATGTTAATGCTTTCTTTTGCGTTCTCATTTCAGAAACAATGTTTTGGACCTGAGAACATTAATGTTTCAACAGACCTCAATTTTCAATTCTCCTTCACCCAGACCAATATGATGTTGCTCTCACCTCTATTCTTCTAACCCATTTTAAATCTACTTTGAATCTATTTTAGTATATGATATAAGATTAGATTGTATTTCATATGTGTAGATGTGAATAAAAAGCTTTCTGTTCAATAATCACCAAAGATACTACCCATTCTCCATTTCATAATGTGGTTGTCCTGGTGGAGTGACAATGTAGTCACAAGACTTTGTACAAATTTCATCATAATCCTAGAAATAAAATTAGTTTTTTTCTTTCTCACATTTGTGCCTTTCATTTAATCTATCTTGTTATTGTACAGGGCAGAACATTTCAGGACAAAGTAAAATAGAATTGTTTGTAAACAAATAGCAAATCAGCTTTCAATTTAATTTTCTAAGAATTGAATGTAAACTTATTAACAAAAATTGAAACTTTTCATTTCCAATTGTCTCTTTGTAGCTAGATGAATGAAATATTTGAGTCCAACATATTAGTTTATTTAAAATTCATTTATATATTTGACACTACATTAAAATACTCTAAATATATTTGAAATTTATACATTAACATATGATAATGGAATAAATGATACTAAAAACCACACTACATTAATTTAATAATCTGTACTGACTGTCATATATGACTCTCTTTTCTCGTTTTCTGATATGTTTGCTACATGTTTCTTTTCCTATATTTTTTATTTTTTGAGACAGGTTTCTGTGTAGGCCTGGAACTCTCTATTTTGAACAGGCTGGCCTGGCACTCATTTGCCTCAGAAATTCACTTGCCTCTGTTCCCTGAGTGCTAAGATTAAAGGCGTGCACCACTGCTACCTGCCTCATTCATTCACTGTTAAGGAACAATTATGATTTCCATAGCTGGAAAACCACCTCAAGATTCAATGTGGAGCAGGGGTTTAAAAATGATACTTCTCTTCTCCCTCTATAATTGAATCTGGAAATTAATTGAAGCTTTTTTGAGATCAACTTCAGAGGAAAAGATAATGTCCCTAATAGGTGCTGGGATATAGCCCTTGGGCAGTCATGGGCTATTTCCTGAATACACTGATTCCAGGGGAGAAGAGGATATAAGGAGTCAAAATGAATGCTAGACTAAGTCTACGTTAGTTAGCCCTGGGTTTAGCTTCTTAGAAAGGGAATCCATCAAGTGAGTGTGAGAACAGTGCGTGGACGATGCAACATTATAATTTTCTCATTTAAGGGAAGTGAAATCACCAATAGCTGTAACACAGTTTCAGGAAAGAAGAGGGAAACAATAGATGCGGGATGTTGTTAAAACAGATATTCATAAAAGATCATATAAATGGCTTCTCGACTATATTCCCTTGTGGAAGGTTAGAGCATGCCAGTTTTTGTTTTTGTTTGTTTTTAAAAGAAATGTTGAACTTAGACTAGATTTCCTTTCAAACCAAGTGGTACAGACATTCACTAGCTATTTTGTGTCACAGTAGGAGGGTCAGAAAGATGGGTGACATTCACAGACATATGCACTCCTTGTGAATGGCTTTAGTCTCCCCTTTAGTGTATAGTCTGTGATAAACAAAAGACTAATGTTGGGGCATCAGAAACATGCCTTGATATCTGTCAGCTGTCAACATGCCAAAAATCTGTCTGCTCTTATTTTTCCCAAGCCTTTTATTAACTAGGTAACATAGTAGTTATGATAATATAAGATTTCTTCTACACATGAATCTTATGTGCTCTCTCCTTGAGTTTAAAAGAACTCCACATTGAACTGTACATATATCCATTGCCCACCTTATTTTAGACCTAGTTTTCAGGTGGATAGACCCATGTAATCATGTAAGAACCGGTTAGTTATCATGTACAATCACTATCCCATGAGGAATTACATGAAATCCACACCCTGCATCCATACATAGGAGTTGCGAAATAGGCTTCAGTCCAAAACGCAGATGCTCTGGGAACACAGATTACCTTATATAATCATTTTCAGACCCAGTTACACTTGGGCTTGGTTTAAATAAGCACCTTTCTACCATACAGATGATTGTTTTCATCATTAAAATTAATGACCATCCACTAATGCAGAGCTCCAGTTGTAAGTGATGCTTGGCCTCCACCAGCCATCACTGTGGTCAATAGTTATTGTCTCTGTTCAATGCAGTACAGGTTTTTTCCCATGTGCTTTATTAGTGGTGTGTAAAAAAGACATCACTGCGCAAGCCCATGCTCACTGAATAATTCATCTTTGTAACTCTTGAGTCATATAGTTCAAATAGCAAAGCATACTTCATATCAGTCCAGCTGTCCTCCTTTGGCTCCTGTCCCTACTGAAATGGGTCCAAATCTAAGCTTTAATTCCTAATAATTATAAGAGATTTTCTCATCTGTTTTTATCAATTATAAAGCTGATTAGGAAAAGTCCTCTGCTTTCTAATGTTAATAAAGGGAATAATATTTATTCAGAATGATATGGCAGATGAAGCTATTAAAGAATAAGGCATGAATTTTATTAATAATTTCAAATTATAATTTCTGTTTAAGTGCATTTTACTGTAAGTGCCAATGATTTCTTACTTGCATTTGATCTTATTTTTTCCTTTTGGAGATTCTTTTCCTCACATTTTTCTATCATTGTTTTCTGATTTAACCATTTCTTTAAAAGTTAATTTATGGCCCAGCTGTAAGACTTCAGTTCTGCTGTCAGTATTGTTTGCCCCTTTATCTTTCTTAGACACAAGATAATTAAATATTCTGAAGATATTCCCCTGGCTCTTCAAATATTTAAATCTTTATTTGTAATTCTTGAATCATGCTGATGATTTATTTATCAACTATATGTTAATGATCATTAATTTATATCTCTAGCATTCTTATCATAAAGTCTCATGTCTTTTAGCATCTTGGAACATTTTCTCAATTTACCTCTCAGGTTTATCTCAAATTGCTACTAATAAGTACTCATTTCCATATATTTTTTCATATTAAATTCATGGAAAGGTGTTTTTATTGTTCTAAATCAAACTATAGCTTTTAATCATATAAAAGGTAGAATATAACTTCTGTTACCTCCACTAGGTCCTTCCTCCTTTCAACAGACTCTTCTTAGAGCACCCCTGTTAACATTTAGGGGCAGAAGATGTTTCAAAACACTACGTTGTAATAATGAGGTATTGACAGCCCTGTGCTTTCTGACATGTTTTTGTTTGAACTTTCAAGATTCTATGCAGGGAGATACCTTGGATCTTAAGGTAATACCTGGACAGAGGAGCTTTTGGCAGTCTGTATTACTGTTGCTGTCCATGATCTGAGTGGCTTCATACAATCATTGCAAGGAAATATCTGTTGAAAGGTTAATCCTTCAACTATGGAGTTTCTGTTTCCTTCCAAGTTAGGTTCCACTGACCTCCCCTTCTCCCCTTGACAACCCTCTTTGCTGATCTTGCCAGTGACTTCTTCTTAGGAAGCTGTAAACTACCTCTCCTTCTCATCATTGTAGGATGAGAATCGTGAAATGAAATTCATCTAATGTACCTTCAATTTCTTCACAACTCAACTTGGTTCATCAGTAAAAGCTCATACTGGTAATTTAATCTTTCAAAATCTCCCTTTCACGTTATCATCACTTCCTAATGATCTTGTCTCTAGATCCGCCTTAAGTCTCATATCTGCTCATTGCTACTACATCCATTATTTTAGGGCGAAAAAGCCTCTAGTATGTCCCACTCTTGGAATACTTTCTTAAAAATGAGTTATTCCTTTGGGAGTGAGTCTTTATTTTCATGGAGTACTAGGATTATGACAAGGAGGTTAAACATGTAGCAAAGTGAAGCATTTAATGAGTAGAGGAGTACAATACTTAACTAATTTCATAGCTTCAGGGGCATGACTTGATCATGATTGTCTTTTGTGAAAGCCTCATTACCCCCGCTCAGGATAGCATGACTACAAAACTACAGATATACAATTTGTTCATATGTTCATTTTACTATAGAGTTCCAATTCTCTCATTATGCCTTTTGTAAATGCTCTGTGTTGCATCAGCATCACGAAAAAGCCAGTATTTTAGAGTCTTTCATTCTATCCATCGATTGCTTGACTCCATAAATGTATTAAATAAACATTATTTTTTTTACATTTTCTTAGTCAAAGTAATATGAAATTTGGATGGCAGCACACATCTCCGGTAGGAGAATAACTGGCCCTGAAATCCTTGCTACCTGATATGCCAACTCTGCCTATATGAGTCTCTTGGATTGTGATCAAATACAGCTGAGATTATCTTACATTTTATGACTCTTTACATCATAACAGACAACCTGTCTTTTCATAACTATGATTTCATAATATGATAAAGGAATATGGCACAGACACCTTGTAAGCACGAATAAAGCAGTGACATCACTTCTATATCCAAAAGAAACTGAATTCTATTAAAAACAATATAAAAATAAGATTGGACTCTAAACTGAAGGAGATACTTCAGCCTCTGCAGCCTGATTTCAACCCTTAATATCTATCCTATGTGATAAATATCACACTGTATCTGAGATGTTGCTATGTAATAAATGTCAATATTTCTAGGCTTCTATATGTACAGTAATGCTGTTATGCAATGGGAGAAAACAAATATACATATTTACATATGTAAGTACTCCTAACAACATTACTGGTTTGTGACCACTTTTTCTGATTAAAAAAGTCTTGAAAACATTAGGTTTATTCTTTTTTATGATGAACAATAATGTCAATACTACCTGCATATTGTTTTGTTCTAGTCTTCATCAGATATGAGGGATTTTATTTAACAATGCTTTGCTCTGCTATACTGATTAGATTCAATATGTCTGCATCTAACAAATTACCACTATTTATCAGCAATTAACACTAGCCTAAAATAGAAGTAAAAGGAACCTCCTGGAGTAGATAAAAGTATTTTACTTTCTGACCTTCTAAGGTCAGGACTTTGAATCAGTGTGCTCTTTTAATGCTGTTAGGCAGAGGCCTTAATTTAAATCATGCAGCTTTATATTGGCATAGTAACTTAAATATGAGTCTTCACAGTTCAACTATGAAAAGGTTTATATATATTATTATTTCCACATGTTGTCATTTGCTTGATTTCATCAAGGTGATGTAAGGGACACTGATGTAACCCATTATGGAACTACATATTCTTTTTTTAAATATGGCTTGTCTATGCATGCTGCCTATTTGCCCTTTTTCATAAGAGAACACAATCATGTTTACTGTTATTTCAAACTTCATATTTTAGAATTTCATAAGTATATAAATCTTTTCTATTTTATAATAATAATAACAATAACAACAACAACAATAATAATAATAATAATAATAATAATAATAATATTATTATTATTATTATTATTATTATTATTATTTATTATAGAAGTTCCAAGCACTCAACAGTGATCAAATGACTTTCAGAGAAGGGATTTCTGCCTGAAAGCAGATTTTATTCCCAGTCTATTGTTTATATATGTGCACATGAACATTTCAGACTTCTAGAAATGATGGATGAGTCAAGTCTTGTCTCTCCTGTGAACCACTTATGGCTAGCTCCAGGGCTATAGGCAGAGGAGAGGAGAGGAAAGGGTGGAGAGTTTTGAAGTAGATGGCAGCTGTAAGCCCACAGTGGTGCTTCCCACTGAGTGACCACAAGCACAGTCTTAACCTCTCTGCATTTCAGAATCTCTATTTAATAAACTGAGGGTTATTGAAGTACTTTTATTACACTGTGTGTATGTGAGGGTTAAATGACTGATCATATATAAAGTTCGCTACCATGCTCAAGAAGACACTCTCAACACACCTCCCTTTGCTCCTCAGGGCAGACCTCTACCTCTCATTCCTATAACTTCTATTCTCACTCACTCTTGTCCTGAAAAATCATAGAGCATACACCATTGCTTGAAGTTTGCCTCCTCAACTTTTCTGAGATCCTTTAACATTGGTACAAACATAACACACCCATAGTTGGAATATCTAATTTTGGTTGGTTATGGTGGCTGTTTGTCTATTTGCTTGCTTGTTTTGAGGCAGAGCTTCATTCTGAAGCTTAGGTTGGCCTGGAACTAGTTATGCAACACAGACTATTCTCAGACACACAACTATCTTCCTATCTTAGCCTACCAGGTGCTAGGATTTCTGATATAAGTCAACCATGCTTGGCTGAACGTAAGACCTTGGGGTTTTATTTTTTATGCCTTATATTAATGATATCCATGACATTGGCTATAAATTTCTCAGATTTTACCTTTCTTTTGAGTAAGTATATAAACAAAATATTTTTCTGTGAGAATGAGCTTTGTCAACAAAATGATTTCTTTTCCTTTTTATTTTACTTTTTTACATATACATTTATATAATTCCACATATAATATATAGATTTTTTAAATGCTTAGCATTATCCACAATATTTCATTAACTATTTCAGAAAGATATAGTTCTAAAAATCCATTCTTTATATACATATACATCAATATTAATCCACTTACAATTTCTTGAAATATATGTACTACATATCTAAATATGTTGCTATAAATCTACTATGCTATCATATTTTTGTTATTACATGTTAAAATTCAGATGTTAGCTCAAGGTTCCAAATAGTTTATATATGTCGTTCATTATAGTATACCATTTTAATTTTATTTATTTTTATATAGAGTTGATCATGAAAATATTAAAGACACACTACCTCTTTTCAACAAATGCATGTATTTTTTCAGATACTCATACCACTATAATGATTTATTTCAAATTATAAATATTATTTCTAAATATAACATATGTACTAACATGCCTATATCTTAAAATATTTGCTGAAGTAAAATTTGTTTGAAGGGTTAGTTCAAACAAGTCTGAATGCACTTTCCTAGCTGTGCCAACCCTTAGGCCATTCACTTTTCCCATCAGCTCTGTCTGGTACATCACAGTCATCTCTCCTTGTTTCTATTACTCCTTATCAATGTGCTTCTTGAGACGCACAAACGCTCTGCTTATATCCAGGAAGCAAAGGGAGCCTTATGTTTATATAGATCTCCTCTCTAAAAAGCCACATTTCAGACTTCAGTCAAGAAACATCAATATGCATTTCTATTTTTATAATATATAAATAAGATTTATATATAGATAATAGATATACAGAGAGAGATAGAAAGACAGATGATAGAGAGATAGATGATAGATTCATAGGTGGGTAGATAGGTAGATAGATAGATAGATAGATAGATAGATAGATAGATAGATAGTGGAATTACTTTGATACAATTTGTTTTTGTGGGTAATAAGATTAGGAAACATCACCAGTCCTTTCCTATTCTATTTATTTCATAACTACTTCCACATAGAAAAGAACATAAGGAGCCGGGCAGTGGTGGCACATGCCATTTATCCCAGCACTAAGGAGGCAGAAGCAGGTCGATCGCTGTGAGTTCAAGGCCAGCCTGGTCTACCAAGTTAGTTCAGGACACCTGAGGCTATACAGAGAAACCCTGTCTCAAAAAACAGCCCCCCCCCCAAAAAAAAAAAGAAAAAGAAAAGAACATAACAAAAGAAAAAGCACTGTTTCATTTCTAATGCATAAGAAATTGGTGTATATGAGACTATATTAGAATACAAATAGCCCTACAACCAAGAGTTAAAATATCCCATTAATGAGAGCAAAAAATAATTACAAAACGATGCAAAATACATCTGTAAAATTCAAGCTTATATTCTTGTCAGCACGTTGATCAAGGAGGATTTAGGATATAATAGACTGATTATATTAATCATTATGTGCAGTTTTGTTTATAAATCAAATGGTAAGGTTAAAGATAAGGAGTTAATATTAATCATCAATGAATAGTTATCATAACATAAAGCATTTTTGATGTATTGCAATCTAAACTCTACTATCACTACAATGGCGTGGAAATGCCACAGGCTCGAGCTTGAATACTTGGTCCCTGGCTGGTGGCTAGTTTCCTTCACATCACAAAACTGTCCTTACTTTAAATTAGGTCACAATGACTTTACAGCACTAGTGTTCTGACCAGTATATAGAGGCCAACAGGGATCGAACAAATAGAATTTACAAAAGCCTCCCACTCTATCACCATAAACTTAAGTGCCGTTTGTGTACAACTTACTTAATCAGACTGCCTATTCATTGATGAAATGAGACATCTCAAACAATTTTCTTTGCCCTTGGTTACGAGAACTTGAAGGTAAGAACTCAAACGTAATAATGAACACACACCATGTGCTTCAGATACTTGATTTGGAGGAATCCAGCTGGCATTGACTTGGAATCCTCCTCCCTGAGATCTAAATCTTGTAGTATCTGAGGGATAAAGACAATCAGCAATCCTAACCAGCTATCACGTCTATGAGCCGCAACAACGAAGAGTCCCACAAAATTCCCCCATAACAAAATTGGGCCAATTATATCCTTAGGGTATCCAAAGGCTGTCTACTTGGAATTAAGGTCCTCTCCATATGAAAGAATTGACACCTGATACTGTCATTTCAATTCTCTCTTGCTTGAGAGGCCATAGGTCCTAGAAAACCTACTATGTCCATTTTCCTAAATTAATCTACTTTCTAAAAATATATTCAATACCATCAGTTAAGTTTATTTCACACTCCTCCCTAAAGAAGACTAATTATCTCCTTCTCAGCATTCTTTAGCTGCCTGTAATTCTATGAGTAGAATGGGGGTCTTGTGGGTTTTTCCCCATCCATGGTAGTATGTCTCTTGGTGTTAATATTGCTCATCTCATAGACAGTCACATTTTTGAGACTTTATAGATGTAGCTTCTGACATTACTAGGAGACACGGGCTCAGAGTTAACTCCCATGTCCTCTGGCTCTTAGAATCTTTCTGTTTCCTCTTCTTTAGTGTTCTTTGAGTCTTATTTGTAGTAGTGTTTTGTAGAATTGCCTATTGGAACTAATGTCTCATTTTTAATGCAGAAATACACATTTAATAATTCATAACACTAACAATTTTCTGTAATAAGCATCTATAAATTTCATTTAGTTTTGATAAAATCTTAGGATTTTGTGGAGTTGACTGTCCAATTCTAAATTTGTATGGAGACAAAAACATGTCTAGAAAATTTGAAATAATTCTGAAAATGATAAATGTCTAAATGATAAATATTCATTAAAATGACTAAGAAGCCTGATAATTTCAGTTAATTTAAGATTAATTACTCAGTTGACGCTACAGGACAATTGAAACTGTCCTACCTCACTGGGTAAAATTATAAATCAAACCACAGAGAATGGTTTAGTAATTTCTTTTTTCTTTCTTTCTTTTTTTTCTGTTCTTTTTTATTTTTATTTTTTACATACAATTTATATGTATATGTACACCTTTCCTATCTGAAGGTAAATCAATATCTATCATATCTCACTTTTATCAACTTAAGACATCTATCTAGACGTAAAAACATCTTAACTCCTAAAACAACTAAATGATAGTTAAAATAGATAAGGCCTTCAAAAACCTAATCTCCCATTTTGATTGGATGTGGTTTTCTGTAGTAGTCTCTCTCTGATGAAAAAAGAGGTTTTCTTGACAAGGAATAATGATTATATTTACCTGTGGGTTGTAGGCTCAATTTTTTATCAATTATATTTTATTATGAACTTATTAATCGAGTCTACCTGTCTAACAACCCAACTAACCCAAACAATCAAAAAAGGATACTAAAAAAACACTCTAATGAAACCTTAAGGACATCAGTCTTTGCCATAGTCAGCAGGATTTTAGCAGACCAGCAATTTCACCAAAGTTGTTGCTGGAATGAGGAGCAGCAGCTGGAACTGGAAGACTCAGCTGGAGTCCAAAACCGGAGCAGCTCTCTTTAGGTGCCTCTTGAAGTGTAGGGATGAACAGCCTAAAACAAAGTCCCAACAGAAAGCCTCCTCTCCTGTTTTAGGCATATGTGTGTGTGTGTGTGTGTGTGTGTGTGTGTGTGTGTGTGTGTGTGTGTGTATCCTCTCAGTCTGTTCAAGGGTGTTTTGCACCAAGCTCCCCCATGAAGTAGTTTGACTTTTTATGTGGAAAATCTTCCTGTTTGCTCACATCTAAGTGGTAAACATCCAGCCTTCTCTTCTATCTCACACTTGGGACCAAAACAGAAACAGGTTTATCTCCCCCTCAGTGGGTACAAGGACAAAAGTCTATAGATTCTTGGCAATGATTAAAGTAGTTTAGTGAATTAGCAGTTGCAGGCTCTCCTCCAGCATCTTTGACTTCACTAGCAGACGTTAGCTAGGGGTCCATACCGGGCTTGGTTTCCTTCTTGTTAAGCTGGTCTTTTAGTTCAATTAAAATGTTTTTGGTTAAAACCTACATAAGCATGCCACTATTTATTCCTCAGGGCTTGCTGTGGTTCTTAGGTATCATGACTGGTCAGGACTGCTGGTTGCCTCCCTCCTTTGGAAGTTTTCAGGACACTTTCTAGTATAACACAAGCTCGTCCTCAAGGAGGAGGCATCCATGTCATTTCTATCTCAGGAGTCTCTGGACCCTGTTTCTAAAATGCGTGGTTTCCTTAGCAATAGAGACTATCCTTTAACCTCTGAGGGGCATTAAGTGGCAACCGTATTTGCTGCATGTTTCTGAGAGTCTCCTGACCTACAGCTCAAAAGAAGACTTCTCAGATCTGGTATTGAAGTTTTTATAAGATTTTTTTTTCTTTTTTGTCGCTTTTAAGGGAGTATTGTCAGTCCAGACAAGTTCATAGTTCCTTGAAATTATGTATGTATATTAAGCAGAATTACAATGTATTGTAGGAGGTTTTTCTGATAAATAGTTAATAGTATGATAATATAATTCAGTATGGCTTTTCCAGATATCCTTACTTTTTAATTTATCCTTCATTTGCTTTTAATTTCCTACGCCCTTCCCAAATTTTTCAAATAAAATAAAAAGTATATACAAAAATTTCTTGTGCTATACAAGCAATTTTAACATAATTTAAAAGAAATGTGAAATAAAACTAAAGGAGCTGATGAAGAAGCAACTGATATGAAGCTGAAATAACTGCTTTATTTCAAATAAAACATCCGCAAAGTAAGGTAGTTCTCACTAATTAATCAGAAAAGAATGAAATGGAAAGAAATTATTGAAGGAAAATGACCATCCATTTCCCAAGGGTTTCAGCTTCATTCTTTGAAATCAGGTCATATGTTGCACTCTACCCTGGTCCTTTCTTTATAGAATCACTTGATACCATGTGGCGGAAACTGAGAACAGAGGGGATAACCCAATTTCAAGTTTGTCTTTGATGCACTTCCAAACCTCCTCTTGTGGGAAATGAAAGTGAATTGCTCTAAGTGGGTAAAGAGTGGAAATAGATCAGGACAGTCAATCTGGAGCCTTGGTAAGAGGATAGCTGAGTTTATTTCTT
Source organism: Acomys minous (assembly GCF_964271855.1). Lineage (NCBI taxonomy): Eukaryota > Metazoa > Chordata > Mammalia > Rodentia > Muridae > Acomys > Acomys minous. The sequence goes on along the minus strand of NC_140501.1, from coordinate 9,873,629 downwards.
CTTAGAACAATGTGTCTTGATTGATTGTATTTGCCGAAATAAAAAGGCCTGAAAATAGCTGAACCAAATTCATCATTTAATCAGTATAATTATCTCTAAGGAAAACTACTAATGTTTGGTTATATATTAATCACAATGCAAAATACCTCAGGTTTACTGGTGAATGTTTCTGCAAATTTGTGATTTCTCCTGCAATTGCTCCATTTTTAAGTACTAAAGAAAAAATGCAAAAAAAAGCACTATTATTATGCTTATTTGCAATTGGAAAACACCAAGGAATGATTCAGAGTAGAAAATTAATTTACTTTCATGTTGAGAGAGTATCAGAATTTCTTTTAGACTTCTCTTTATCACATATCATTGAATAGAAATATAATACCCCTACCCAGATCTAGCCAATGGACAGAACACTCTCCACAGTAGAGTGGAGAGTGGGATATTACTTTCTCATATACTCTGGTGCCTCAACTTTGACCATGTCCCCTGGAGGGAGAGACCTGGTGGCAATCAGAGGAAGGATAGCAGGTTACCAAGAAGAGACTTGATACCCTATGAGCATATACAGGGGGAGGTAATCCCCCTCAGGAACAGTCATAGGGGAAGGGAGTAAGGGGAAAATGGGAGGGAGGGAAGAATGGGAGGATACAAGGGATGGGATAACCATTGAGATGTAACAAGAATAAATTAATAAAGGAAAAAAAATAAAATAATAAAATAACACTGGCTCTTTAAAAAAAAAAGAAAGAAATATAATACCCAGAAAGTCCTCAAATATCTTTAAACCATACCTTTTAAAAAAGTGTTTCTTTTTTAATGAGTACCTTTATATTATTACACATGAATAAAATAAATTACATACATCAGTAAGAACCACAAGACAATCAGGAATTATATAAGTATTACATTCATATTGATTCAATAATTTGTATTTGGCAAACTGGGAGTAAACATCTTTCCTACCTTGTTGGGTCTAAATTTCTGAATGAATAGCAGTATCTAACATATCTCATCTCCATCAACTTAAAATATCTATCTTGATCTATAAACATGCCAACCCCCAACCCACCAAGCCCAATTGCAAGACCAAACTACCCGGTCTTCTACCCCATCATAGAGTTGAGAAGGAATAAAACTTAAATACCTGAGTGAACCAGAAGTGCATATTAGTAGCCCCCAAAATGAAAAAAAAAAAATGACCGAGACAGTTTACTGGCAGAAATGAGAACATTTTGCCCAGTGGCTTATAGGCCATATTTGAAACAAACTCCATAAGGAGGGTCTTTGATGATCCTCATCTTCTTTGAGGCAGTCTGGGTGTTGCCAGGAGTTTACTTGTCTTGTTGTCAAACAATATTTAGAGTAATAAAAGCATCTTTAAACGCCATATACTGTAGTTTTCTGAGGCATTTGAAGACTTTAACTATTTTACCTTATATATCTATAAAATCATATCTACCTATTAGACTTAGAATATATATTCTTGTGATAAAATTAGACTAATATTTGACATGCCCATAATTTGCATCAATATACAAAATTCAATACAATTGATTTAAAAATAACCTTATTGTCGAGTAACAATTAAGGCCTTGAGATGACTATGCTCTATAATCTACCTTTTGTTCTATCCTCCCTCTATATTTCTATAGCCCCCTTTCTTTCTTTTCAGCTCCTATCTCCTTACCTACAAAAGAAAGATAAAGGAAAAGAGAGACATCCCCGAGTACAGCCTAGCTTCCTGTCGTGTAAGAACAATAATAATTTATATTCACTCCTGATGAAAATAAGCATCTATAGACCAAGCGAGTAAACAGAAACCTATCCAACTCCTCTTAGAGGAAATGGGACATCATCCTCTTATGGTTTCTTCTGGCTGATTTAGGGTGAATAATAACTTTGAAGGGCCCCCAAAATTTGGGGAAAATGGTTAAATAACCCAGGGTTAACATTACTGGTCCATTTTCCAAATGCTGCCAAATTCCACTCTAAATTGAGAACTGTGTGGGACAGTTTGAAATGCTGAACCAATTGGGATCAGAAGCTTCCTACAATGCTGTCCTGTTCTAATGTGTAACAGCACCTGAGGCGCCTGGGGCTGGAACATAGAAGATGCAGAATACCAGCTTCTAGCATGCTGAGAGAAATGAATCTTTTCAAGTCTTATCCATCATCAGTGTCTGGTTCTTTTGTTCTGAAAATATAATTTCTCACAAGCAGTATACAGAGACTGATGTGACAACCAAGGTCCATGTGGGATGTGGACCTAGACCTCCTGCTCAGATGCAGTAGATAGGTAGCAAGTCTTCTTGTGGGTCCCACAATATGGGGAGCAGGGACTACTTCTGACATGTACTAGGGCCTCCTAATGTTGTTTACTTCGATCCAGGCAGGGTGACCTTGCTGGGCCACAAAGGAAGAGGTTACAGGTAGAACAGAAGACACTGGATAAGGTGAGGTCAGATGGTAAGGGAGAAGGGCTCCCCCTTTTTAAGGATTAGGGGAGGGAGGGAAAGGGAAGGAGGAAGGAGGTAGGGTAGGGATTGATGAGGGAGGGGGTCTGATCAGGATGTGATGAAGGAGGTGGCTGCAATCAGCATGTAAATAATTTAAACTGCAAGATGCTCTTCCTGTGGGATCAGGTTCCAGCAGGGTCTGCTCAAACTATTGCACTTACCAAGGACAATACAAGTAGTAAACATCATCGAAGCCCTACTCTGATCTACCTAATAGACAGGACATTCTCCACAGTTGTGTGGAGAGCGGTGACTGCCTCTGACATGAACTCGGGTGCCCCATATTTGGCTACCTCCCCTTGGTGGGGAGGCCTAGTGACACTCAAAGAAAGAATAAGCAGGATATCAAGATGAGACTTGATAGCCTGTGACCATATAGTGGGGGAGGATGAGAGGAATGGGAGGATACAAGTGATGGGGTAACAACTGAGTTGTAATATGAATAAATTAATAAAATTAAATTTTAAAAAAGAATTTAAGCTGCAGAACAAGCAGATAACTTATATTGCTAATCCCAATACATGGGAATAGCTCTGGACTGGCCGAGATATGAACGTCTATGCATAGACAAGACTTCATGTTGGTCACTGATTCTCTGTGACTTATAATTAGATGTCATTCTTAGTATGGCATCAAGTAAGATTTGGAGATGTCTTACTTCTGCTCATACAATGAGCAGAGAGCCAGCCTTAATAGCTCTGTGCATCCTGCACGCCTCATACAATCATGTGAGAACTGTATAATGCTTGTAAACCATACCTCTTTTAACCTATGTCATTTCTCTAAAACAGGAAAGAAAGGCGGGTTTGGTACATCCTTACTGCAGAGCATACTGTAAAGCTGCCTAGCAGTGACAGGATTCTGGTCTCCTTCCACAGTGTGGCTCACTAGCATAGTGACTGAATCTCACATTTACTCATGTAGAAGATAATCTGAAAGATACTCATTGATTAGCAAATAAATGACAATAGGGGTTACTTATTTTAAATAACTAAAGATTTTAAGTACTATTAATATGATTCTAGAAATTCTCTATGTCTTTTCAAAAAGTATAATTGAACTAAAAAATGCACAGGAAAATTTTTTCTTTTAAACTAGAGGATATAATATGCTCCTGAATGTAAAGCTGAGCTACAATTTCCACATGGCAGTCACATCTGCCCAGGAAGGGATGAACTAAGGCAACTGGTCATATGAAAATGGGATATACATTTTCATACTTTAATATACTTAAGCATGTTTAATTCTCAGAGTCCTTTATGACAATTACAAAGCATTAAACATAGGACAATGCTAAGGAATCACCTTGTCATTTTGAAATATAACTAATGTCAAAAATCGGCATCTGTATTCCCTTCTCAACATGCATTATGCTTCATTGAAGCAGAATGGATGTAATATATTCAAATTACACATTCTCTGTCTAGGAAAAGAATTATGTGTGGCTGAATTGTCACTATCAGTAGTTTTTCAAATCATAAAGAAGCAATGTGAGTACACAATAAGTATTATTGTATACTTATCCATCCTACAGAAATGAAAATAATAGAACTGCATATCCTTTATGAAAGAAATATAAAAACCCCCTCTATAACAATTTTGACTTTCACATTCAGTAAATTTTAATAGAGTTTAACTGTTTATATAACGTGCAAAAATGAAAAGAAGTTATCAGTCACTGTAAAGATCTATCAGAAATATCAGGTTGAAAGCAAGATCTATAGGCTCAATCACCAGCTGTAAATAATACCCTAAATTTTAAAATGAGAAGTGACACAGTCTATAGACTGACTAAGTTAAATATGGTCCTTTCAAAGAAGAACAGAGAAAATCTAAACTGTCCATAATATAATCAGACAAGTAAACTAAACAGCCATACTTCAAAAGTCACCACAGAGATTTAAAGCACTTTATAGACAGAGAAAACAATAGTGGGAAAGATGGCTGACTTTCCATAACCTTGGGTACTAGAAGGCAAAGTGCTTAATGGCTTTAATGTTCATGAGGGAGATTTAAAGTTACCACAGAATACTAAGTGCAGTGAAACAATCTTCGAAAAGAAATGTGGCTTTAAAGATATTTTCAGGTAAGAAAAACTCCACTACATTTTCATCATACTTGGTGTGCTAAGAAGAATTTTTTTCAAGCTTAAGGGAGGTAAGCTAGCTATAAAAGATATCCTAAGAGGTAGCCATCTGTAAAAGAGAATAGAAAAAGTGGATCATTCTCCAGACAAGAAACGAGTAATAGTCATTCTTTGTTTGGACATGAAGTGCTCATATTGATATGATATTGATGAGAGGCACAGTAGGATTGAACTAAAATAATGCTTTTGAACCTTCATCAGAAATGTGATAATGTAAGAATCTTTACAAATTAAGTTGTGCTTAATTTGTTAAATGTATTTTGTTATTTTTTGAAATGACTGGAGAAATATACAAGGGCTCCTTATTGAAAAACAATATAAATGAGAAAATTATCAAACAAATTTAAGACTGTACCATTGGCCAGATAGGCACATACAACTAGAAAAATCCACAAAATAAGTAGTGCCTGGGATTGGAGAAACAGAGGAGCTTTTCTGCAGAATATAGGTAAGATCTTAATAGACCAACAGAACAGATTAGAAATAAATTTAAACAGGACATTGTGTATTAGCAAAGTGATTGGCTGTGTTTCTATATGTTTACTTGCTTTAAAAACAAAAATCAAAATTTAAGAATTAGGAAATGTAAGAGTGACCATAGGACTTGAAAGTTCAAAGCATTACTGGCTGTAAATAGGCATAACATTGAGTGATGGTAAAACATACTTATACATCTGAGGAGTGATATTAATTAGGCATCAATTCCATGAAAATCAATTACTTCTATGCAACCCTATCTAAAATAATAGTTGTCTTTTGGTGAGGGTAAGCAATGCCACTTTAAGATTCTCTTAGATATTATTTACACAATTTCTTTCTAATGGTATTTATCCCTAAGTATGAGAAAGACACTTGTTTTTTTACTTGCATGTTTAGAAGAACATTTACCAAAGTCAGATGAAAATATATAGCGCTTTTTGTTTGGCTTACAGATTTTATATACTTGAATATAATAATAGAGAGTATGATATTCCAATGGTTTATTGTAGCATGAAAACATATGATACTTTTCTGGTAAAGGTAGAGATAACACCTTCCACTTGTATGTTATTTTAATACTAAGTTGTGAGGCCAACTTGATCATGAGGAATAAGATTTTTTATGTGTTCTTGGACTCAGTTTGCAAGTATTTTATTGAATATCTTTGCATCGATGTTCATAAGATAAATTGGTCTGAAATTCTGTTTCTTTGTGGAGTCTTTCTATAGTTTAGCTATCAAAGTGACCGTGGCTTCACAGAATGTGTTTGGTAATCTTCCTTCTGATTCTAGTTTATGGAATAGTTTAAATAGAATTGATATTAGCTCTTTTTTGACAGTTTGGTAGAATTCTGGGATGAATCCATCAGGCCCTGGGATTTTTTGATTGGGAGACTCTTGATGACTTCATCAATTTTCACAGGAGATATAGGAGTATTAAATTTGTTTACCTGAACTTGATTCAATTATGGCAGTTGTTATCTATTAAGAAAATTGTCCATTACCTTCAAATTTTCAAATTTTGTGGCATATAGGCTTTGAAGTGTGATCTAATGATTTTTTTGGATCTCCTCACTGTTTGTTGTTGTGTCTTCATTTTCATTTCAGAGTTTGTTGATTTGAATACTCTACCTTTGCCTTTTAGTTAGTTTGGCTAAAGGTTTGTCTATCTTGTTGATTTTCTCAAAGAACCAGTTTTAGCTTTTGTTGATAGTTTGAGTTGTTCTCTTTGTTTCTAATTTATTGATTTCATCCCTGAGTTTGAAGATTTCCAGCCTTCTATTCCTCTTTAATGAGTTTGCTTCTTTTTGTTCTAGAGTTTTCAAGTGTGTTTTTAAGTTAGTGGTATGGGCTCTCTCTAATTTCTTTATAAAGGCTCTTAGAGCAATGAACTTTCCTCTAGAGACCTCTATTCAAATCTGAAGTTGGATTACACATGACCAAGCTTATTATTAACAATTCTTAAAATGGCAATAAAAGAAAACTAAATTCCTATTGACTACTGTTTTCACTGTTTACCATAAACATTCTTTGGCTTTCTGGTCAAAACCTCCCATAGTATAAATATAGGTTTTTGTGAATATTGATTTTTAATATAGAAAGTACTTAAGTGCCTCTCTTATAAAGAGAAGCAATGATGGAAATTTGCTTCAAGTGTTGATAATCTCAACTAAAGAAATTTTGTTTTGAAGGACTTTATGGAATGTTTACCTACAGATAGGTATAATGAAGAGGTCTCACGGCTGTGCAGCTCTGAGCCTTCAGGTGCCAATCGGAAGCCCAGCTCTGGCCTCTCAAGAAGAAGTAACAAATCAAGACAAGGTGATGGAGAGTGCTCATCAAAAGTTTAAAAACCCTGCAACCCTCCCTCCCTTTCTCTTCTCAGGATGGCTAAGGAGTGATTGAAATAAATAGAAGCCTGTCACAACAGGGAAAGATGTTTTTAAGGTTTGCAGCTCATTTTTCCAATGTAGCTTCTCTTCAAACTTTTTCATAGCATTGTTTACTGAAGTAGTGATTATTAAATTTATGACATGCTTATCAGCAAGATCCTTATCAAGATAAAGAGGAAATTACAGGAATAGAAACACCTGTCAAAGTATAAATAAAAACTTTGTGAAATTAAATAAATCCCACACCTGCTAATTCTTGGATTCTTTAAAATATGTCATTTTCAATAATTTGTGTTTATTATTTTCCTTCAGATTTTGGGGAAAATAAGTGAAAGAATAGGTCACTTCAACTATTTAATTTCAAAACTCTTAAGAAGAATATATATTACATGGTTACCTGGATATTTTCTGTGACTATTCAAGAAAAAAAGTCCTGGTTATTTATCATACACATTTGACATTATCTCAGGAAATTTTACAATGTTTTTTTCTTACCTGGTAAAATGTGTCAGTAGAAGTTCATCATGGCAGGAGTATATTTGTGTGGGAAATAACATAGCAGAGTTCCACTGAAAAATGATTTCTTTTTCTCTCAAATTGAGCTGAGGAATGGTTATTTCTAGTTTGGAAGGACCTGTTCAGTAGCACAGTGGATGCATGGAAGTCCCCTGAATGTCAATACCAAGATCAAAAGAGTAAAAACTGAAAATTAAAACATGAGCATAAAAGAAAGAAAACAGCTTTCTTATATTGGATTCCTTGCTACCCTCACTTGCCTTGGCTCATGGAAACCTTGCCCTGGACTTCCCTTGTCTATCCAGCCCTCTAGACTTCCATGAGTAGCCTCCTGGGGATACACATCCTGCAATGCAGAAGACAATCTGATGTCACTGCAGAGAGGTGAGCATAGACTCTGAGGATGAGAACAGATAAACCCTACAGGAACATGTCCTTTGATCTACATTTTAGGCTGAATATCTGCTACTTCTGAAATCTCTGGGAAATGCTTATTTTCCTAAGGACCCTTTTTCTTTGAGGTGATTGACAGACCAAACCAGATTGCCTGTTATATGAGAAAAGAATGGCATGTCTTTGCTCTTTACTGGAAATGTTCCTGCTATTCAATAATCTCACAAGGTTTTGGGTTTCTGGGACATAAGTATAGTTGTCAATAATGAGTTTCCAGCAGGGTAAATATGTTAGCTCTCCTCCCAGGAAACATAATTGAGGTGTTACTCTTGTGACCCTTAATCAGTGTTCTGCAGTTCCACAGTGTCGTTTTAAAATTTGTTGTTTATGTGGCAGGGGTACATACTGAATGTTCTCTCATCCTCTTTATGTCTAATTAGCCACCAAATATTATCAATCACTCATTCACACCATTTTTTCAAAGATGCTATTTTTTTCTTAGTAGTATGCACAGCACCCTAGAATTCTCTTTTAAAATAAAACCTTCATTAACACAATTATTCTAGAAAAGAAAAGCAATTGGTGTTTAGAGTTAGAGTAAAAATTCTATTCAGAATTTTCTGTAATTAATTAGTATGTCCCAATAAAATCACTACTGCTGAGAATCTGATCTCAGTGGGAAATTTTTTTTGAAATGCAGAATTTTATAGAATATTTGTTTTTATTTAAGAGACTCATGATATATGAAAAAGCTAATTTTATTAATGTTGAATTTCAAGAACAGATAGGCAAACTCCTGTCTAAATTACTATTCTGGCAAAGTGGCTTGTTTGGTAAAAAACAAATGACCTAAGTCGGATGATCTGGTACAGTTTCTGGAACTCATGTGGTTAAAGATGAGGAGGGATTCCCAACCCTTGAGTAGTGCTCTGCCACCCAGAATCATGTCATGGCGTATGTGCTTTCTCTACTCACACATGTACCATTTACTTTTCTTAACAAAACTAATTTCTGATATCATTAGGATTTCATAAGCTAAAAGTCATTGACTATGCAAACCTTTTTACAATTTTAGAAGGTTACACATCGATCGATAATGGCTTCAGTTCCCTGCGAGAGCCTACAGGAGCTTCAACAGGGTTGCCATCTGCAGACACAGAGAAGGAAGACTATGCTTTCAGCCACTTACGCTATTCACTCACATGTAGCCAAGACTTTATTGTGGGCACTTTTGGCAGCTATTAAAAGTAGTTCTTCCTGTGAACTGGAATTCAGTTTTTTTTTGCTTGAGCTCCCTGTTGTTAGCTGGTGGTTATTAGTGGAGTGTAGGCATATTGTGTATTAGAATAAAAGGATCAAGAAGTTACCACAAAATCAGCTCTCAAAAGAAGTTCTGCAGATTTTTGTTTGAATCTTTGAAAACTATGTTGTCTTTACTTCTATTTTTATTTACTCTGTTTTGCTAATTTCTCTTAACTGACACTAGAAAGAATTCCAATTACTTTTCAGATACAGCACCACAACCTAGATGCCTTACAAAAGGGAGATTTCCTGTTTTTAGGGAACTTCTCTTTAATTTTTTCTCTTCATTGCTTTATTTTTTTAATTTGTTTATTATGAGATAGAATTTCACTCTGCAGGCCCAGCTGTCCTTGACTTATCTGAATGGCAAAAGCTGGCCTCCAATGCACAGTTCTCCTGCATTCACTTCTCATATACTGGAGTTACAGGTAAATACCTCTATATCCAGTATACAGTGCATGTGCATGTGTGTGTGTGTGTATATATGTGTGTACATGTGTGTGTGTGTGTGTGTGTGTGTGTGTGAGTTTGTGTGATTTTTGAATGGGTGAGTATGGGTGTGAGTTTGTGTATTGTGTGTATGAGTGTGTGTATGTATTTGTGTGTGATTTCTGTCTTCTTTGTTTTAATGCCTATATGCTCATACCAAGTTCTGAGTACCAATTTTGCTTCCCTAGCTGACAGACAACTGTTTCAGACAGTGCTGAATTTTTATTCATCCATTGTGGCTTTGTTTGCAACTTGTCTTTAAACTTAAGTGAACAGTGCCACAAGCCTAATCCTTTAGGAAACTTTGCATTATATTTCAGATGGTCAATGTAATCACTGAATTGAGACAAAAATTAGTGGTGCCTCATCACCTGACCTCAAAATATGAACAGAGTTCTAGAAAGGGAAAATCTAGACAACAGCATGGGAAGCAACACAGTGAGTGGTGACACACAATGGGAACCACGAAGGAGATGCAGATGGCTGCAGTCAGCATCTTTCCCTCTCTTCTAGAGGATCCACTGAGACAAGCCTGCTGGGATGCTCAAATACCTACTTACAGGACGATGACCTATTGAGACAAGCCTGCTGGCATGCTCAGTTACCAACCTTCAGGATGACCCATTGAGACAAGCCTGCTGGCATGCTACGGGGTGAAGCCACAGCCTAACATCTTGTTGGGTACAGAAATCACCCAGCAGTACATTAAAAGCATTATGGACGATCTCATTAGAAGAGGGATCAGCTTACCTTAATGAGAACATTAAACAATATACGTATATTAAAACAGCAAAATGTCACAGAACTATGTATAATCTTGACGTGACAGAGAAAAACAAAATTATTTATTTTTTAATGTATTTGTGGAGAATCACTGGCACTGCCTAAGTGTCCTGTGTCACCTGACACTACATACCAGTGCTTCCTCAAGCAGAAAGAATCAGTGACACTTTTTTTTCTGTTTGTGTGTTTGGTTTGTGTATGTTTAATATTATTATTGTTATAATTTTATGTTTTGTTTATATTGTAAAGAGAGGAGAGACAGGAGTATATTTGGATGGGAAAGAAAGTGGAGAGGATGACGTGGAAAGATCTGGGAGAGGAGAAATTGTAATCGGTATATAGCAAATCTATTTAAAAAACAAAAAGAGTAAACAGTCAGCCATTATGTACAACTTTTGCTTATAAAGTTTCTAAAAACAAACTCAGAGTAACATGTTAGCAGCCTACAAAATGACCTCTTCTCTTGATGTTGATATCATTACCATAGCCAAATCTGTATTTGTTTTTATAAGTACTTGTTCTAATATCTATATATCATTTGGTTCTCATATCTATCATTACGTTAGTTACACTTACAGATAAGGCCATATAAGCTGCTGAATCTTTCCATGTCTCCCTAGATAAATGAATGTCTGATAAATAATTACATCTGCAAGTCTCACAGACTGATTTTTATACATTTCTAATACATATAGCTAGAGTTCTAATGGTGAGTTACATAGTTTTCACTAATCTTCATATTTCTTGCAAATTGTTTCTAGTATTCTCACATATCACTTAAAATGGAGGTCAAATAATTATACCAATGTGATATTTCCTTATGTTGTTATTTGTGCCTATATTGTTTGTATTGGTTGTACACTGTATTAGAATTCATTATGGTATTTTTATAATTAAAACCAAGAGTTCTGATCTTATTAATACCTACAATACTCTTCTGGCTCTATTTTATCCTCTTATTAATAATTTTGATATTTTACAACTAACCTTAGTCTATTAAGAATCAATGACATGTCTCCATCTCACATTAGCCATTAACTCCAATAATCACATCTACTATCAATAGTAATTACATCCAAACCTTTTATCAAGCTCTTATAAATTTTATAATTATAGTGGTTCAGCCCTATAAATACTAAAACTTCTCCCAAACAACCAACAAGTCTATTCTGCCTCTTATAAAATAAATAACACTTCTGATTTCTTTAACAGTAACATTTTTGGAAAAACAACTATTAAATGTTAATTTTCATCAAGTACACTGATATTATTCACAGGCTTAAAATAGCTAATAAAATATCATTAATATGCAGCTATATTCTTATCTCCTTTATCATACACATTCCTCAGAACTGAGGGTTCTTAAATTTAATAATGGTTTGTCACCCATACAGTTAGCTTTACCCATGCTTATAAGATCTATCTATCAAACTCTGTTATGGAATCAAAGGTGGCTCTATAGAAAGTCAGTTTGGAGAAAGAGGAAGTCACAATCTTAAAGCAATTGTTCTGATACTTGTGTTCGAACAGGATGTAGAAACACTCTTGATTCTGCCCTGGCCAAAGGCCGTGAGTCTAGAAAGGAGCCAGGGAGTCTGCTGTGTTTCTTGCTATTATTCTTTAAAATTTATTTTATTTTATTTTTAATTATTTATTTATTGGCATATACATTTATATTAAATGTAAGTAGAACAATTACATACAGCAAGAAGAACCAAGAAACATCAGGGATTATATGAATGTTACATTCAAGGTATTTGTTTTTTATTATGCTTCTTTATTAATGTATACATTTATATTATTACATATGAATAAAATAAACTACAAACACCAGGAAGAACCATGAGACCATCAGAAATTATAAAAATGTTACATTCATAGTGATTTGGTTGTTTGTATTTGGCAGACTTCAAGTAAACATCTTGAAGTAAACAATTTAGGTCTAAACTTCTGAATGAAGCTATCATTCCCATCTCTATAACTTAAAACATCTATCTTGATCTAAAAATATTAATCCCTAACATACTAAGCTTAATCAAAAGACTAAACTTTCTGGTCTTCAAACCCATCAGAGATTGGAGAAGGAATAAAACTTAAATACTTGAGTAAACCAGGTTACCAGCTTCCAAATTGAAAAAATGACTGAGACAGTTTACTGCCTGAATAGTCATCCAATACTCTCTATTACATTGAAGCATTATTTTCAGCCTTCTGGCACAATATATCTGACAGACATATTTGTGAGGCAGGAACTATTGAGGAATTGCTTGCCTTGTCTTTGCAGAGTTCATTCATTGGCCCTGCCTGCATCTATACTTCACTATTTTTGGCTGAATTCTGTCTGTGGCAGAGATGAGAACATTTTGCCCAGTCATTGGTTTGCCACATTTGCAAGTTTTTGATACTCTTCATCTTCTTTGAGGAAGGCTGGGTATTGCCAGGGTTAACTTGTCTTGTTGTCAAAGAATCTTTAGAATAAGAAAAACATCTTTAAATGCCATATTCTGCAGGCTTCTGAAGTTTTTGAAGACCTCATTTAACTATTTTACCTTATATATCTATAGAATAATATATATCTATTAGACCAGAATATATATTCTTGTGATAAAATTAGACTAGTATTGACATGACCATGATTGGCATCAATATACAAACTTTAATACCATTGAATTAAAAATAACCTTATTTGTGAGTAATAATTAAGGCCTTGAAAATAGGAGTAGATTCAATAATCTACCTTTTGTTCTATCTTCCTCTATATTTTTATATCCCCCGTTCCTTCTTTTCAGCTCCTATCTCCTTACCTACAAAAGAAAGATAAAATTTAAAGAGAGATGTCCCTGTGATAGTTTCCTTTTTGTTTAAGACCAATAATAACTTGTAACCAGCTCCAGATGAAAATAAGCATCTGCAGACCAAGAGATTAAACAGGAACCTTTCCAACCCTCCTCAGAGGAAACGGGACATTGTTCTTTTAAGGTTTCTTCAGCTGACATCAGACGTTACGGTAGGAGGGGAGGGCGCCCCTTTCTAAGGACAAGGGGATGGAGGGAAAGGGGATGAGGGAAGGGATAGGATTAGGAGATGATGAGGGCAGGGGCTTCATTCGGCATGTAAAGAATTCAAACTGCAGAACAAGCACATAACTAATATTGCTAATCCTACTACATGAGAATAGCTCTGAGACGGGCTGATATACGAATGTCTATCCATAGACAAAACTTCATATTGGTCACAGATTCTCTGTGACTTATCGTTAGAGGTCATTATTAGTATGGCATGAAGGAAGATTTGCAGATGTCCTATTTCTGCTCATACAATGAGCAAGAACCAGCTTTAATTGCTCTGTGTATCCTGCACACCTCAATTATAATGTTAGAATTGCATAATGCTTGTGAGAAATTGTGTTTTCAGAACAAAAGAACCAAGCACCGACACTGGATCAGACCTGACTGGATTCTTTCCTCTCAACATGCTGGTCGCTGACATCCTGCAGCCTGCATGTTCCAGCCCCACGTGCCTCAGTAGCTGTTACCCATCAAAACAGGAAAGCGTTGTAGGAAACTTCTGTTCCCAATTACTCCTGATTTAAAACCATCCCACACAGAACTCCGATTAAGCTTGGAATTTTGTAACAGTTGGAAAATGGTCCACAAACGCCATCCCTGGCTTACTTAGCCATTTTCCCCATTTTTGGGGGCCCCTCAAAGGTGTTATTCATTATTCATGGTATCTTGGTTAATAACATTTGGAAACCTTGTAGAAAACATCGTTCCTATCTTGGTGAACCTAAAATTCTTAATGAGAATCAATATCTATCCTCTCTCATTTCTGCCAACACAGAACCTCTATCTAGACCTAAAAACATCTTATCCCATAAACAGCTTAGGTAAATTGCAAGACTAAACTATGAGGACTTCAACCCCATCAGAGACTTGAGAAGGAATGAAAGTTAGCTACTTGAGTGAACCAGATGTTCAGATTAGCAGCTTCCAGAATGAGAGAGGAAAAAAGAAAGAAAGAAAGAAAGAAAGAAAGAAAGAAAGAAAGAAAGAAAGAAAGATGATCATCACTGTACAGAAGCAAAACATAAAGCCATGAGCAAACCTGAACATCTCTGGCCTGTTGTACTCACCTCACCACTTCTGCATAGTCCTATCAAATGTCATTAAAGCCAGCAGCTCCACAGAAACTTGTATGCAGAGACCATTCCTGATATCCAGGTGACTTGCCTTCTTGCTCTTACTACAATATCAACCTACAAGTTTATAATAAAACTTTTTTCTCTAAAATCCAGTCTTCTGGCATCTGCAAATTTCATTTTTTGTTAAACACACAAGAAAATAAACACAAGCTACTAATGCATAGAAAGCCCCTTGCGACTGTGCAGCTTAACTCTTAAGACAAAGCCCACCTAAATCTAGGAATCTTCATTCATAACCAAGAATACTTTTGGCCCTAATTCAGAACTCTATGGGAAACAATGGAGAAATAAGACTTTGCAAATAGTAAAAGAATAATGCAATTCTCTATATGATGCAGCAACAAATATTCATTATGTTCCTTCTCATTTTATGGTATATCCATGATGGATATATTGCATATAACTTAAGTAAATATAGTGTTTAATATTACAACGTATATTATCAGAGGAGACCTTATATTCCTCCATTAATTGATGTTTATTTGTTATAGAATATATAGCCATTTATAGCATGAGATTTACATTAACTTAAAAATTACATGAACAATTGGTATACGTTTTCTTACCCTAGGTGGATCAAAATATTGCTTATATTTCCTAAGATAACACCAATAAGTTCACTGAGGTATGATGGTTCATGCCTGTACTCCCAGAAGTTAGGCATCTAAAGTAAGAAAATAGAGAAAAGGGGCAGTATGTGCTATACAGAGTTCCTAATCAGCTGGTTGTGTGATGTTAAGACCCTGTCAGAAAAACAAAGTATAAACACAAAAGAATAGTAAAGTCAACCACAAATTTGGTTTATGATAAATGTAAAAACATGATAAAACTTACTGAATTAAAAAGTAATGCATAAAAATAACATTTCATTTTTACTATCAGATTTTATGAAATATGAAAGAAAACCTTTAATTTACTTCAGAATAGAAAAAAATATGGCATGGTGGTAATGCTGTACAGAAAGAAATATTGAGAAATTTCTAGTCATCTTTGCGGTGTAGTAAGGAATTTCACAGCAAAGATAGCGTTTCCTAGAGAGCTAAGTATGGGATGGTTTTCTGTCCAGCTGAGTGGGACAGCTAGACTCTTGAAGTGGAGAGTGTGAAGCAATGTTGGAGCCCCACCCCATCCCCTTACAGATCACTTCTCTCTGCTTTTCTTAGCTCCCCTACATCTCTGGGCATCCTTCCCATTGTGCATGTACAGCTCAGAATGACTCCTCCCTTCCCTTTCCTAGGAGACCTGTAAGCTCTCCAAAATATAGTCTAAAGAATCACAAAGACTTTACTATCTACTATGATTAACCATGTTTTCAGATCTGTTTATTGTCTTAAAAAACAGTTCTAATTGTTTTCTTTCTTTGAGTTTTAGTTGGTTTGCAAAGTCGTAAAGATTTATTCAGTTATTCCATTTTGTCTTTCCTATACACTTAAAGTATACTTTTCTTTATCTAAGACAGTTTTTAAACAAACCGTGCCAAAAAAAGCTGGAAAATTAAAAAATAACCCTAATTACCAATTATTGTGGTTGTTCTCTTATACTCTTTTACTTTGCTGTGGCAAAACTTCATGGAGAGATAATATTTATTGTATTTAATTTTGAAATATGCATTTTTAAAATTGTCATAATCTGTTTTATTTCCTCTCTCTCTCTCAATATATATATATATATATATATATATATATATATATATATATATATATATATCACCTGCTATGCATTTATCAAAGCAGTAGCTATATTTTATTAATAGATTCTCTGTTGGTTTACATTATCCATCATTCCCTTTTGCTTCTAACAGTGTCTGTGTGTAATTGGATTTCAGATGAATGTGGACATTAAACTCTTATTTAATTGTCAGAGTCATGTGTCAAAAGATGAGTATGAATGCAGTTTGGTGGACAAGTGAAACAAAGAATACCTGGGAAACAAGACAATCAGAGAGATGGTAAGTTGACTCCATCAAAAATATTGATGTGATAAACCTGAGTAGTAGCAATAAAGATGGATGGCCAGGTGTATGCGTGATACTGGCTGAAGTACGATTTGAAGAGGTTGATGTTTTATTATATAAGCCTAGGAAGGTAAATGCTATGATATGTGACCGTTTTCGTTTCTCTGTGTTGTTTGATGCTTTTGACTTGATCGAGTTCTAGAAATGCAGAAAATGGGAACTATAGGCAGGAGAGAATGCAAATGGACTTCATCAAATCACCCTGCTACAGACACAAGCATACCTTTTACATATATATCTCTAGAAGCAATTAGTTAAAAAGATAAGATGGACAGACAGATCGTAAGTGCTTAAATATATAATTGGATATAAAATGATTTTAAGCTACCTGATTTTTTAGTTCATGGAAATAATTAATATAACTAAACAAAAAGATTAGAAAATTAAGAGGATCTTACACAGTAAAAATTAATGTGATGCATGCAAATAAAATGCACTATAATTCTTACATTTATTATTTGGTGACTTATTCTTTCTATTTCCTATTGAAACACTTAGGTTTTAATCCAGAATTATTAATTTGTGTATACATAATTATATTGATATTTAAATGTCTTCAATCTTCAGTTTAAGGGTCATCTTAAATCACAGTAGTATGTATAATTTTGTACAATATTTAGCTTTCTTAGTGTGAATCCATTCCTATGACTTGATCAAGCCACATATACTATAATTCATAATGCTAACATGAAGAAGGACTAACATGGCCCATCATCATACCATTGCTCCAGGTGTCAGTTTCTATAAAGTAAATAATACATATTCATAAAAACATCTAGTTTTTAAACAATTATCCCTGTAATATAATTGACATCACTAATAGAATTCCCTAAATATGAAATCAAGATCTATTCTCTCAGAGGCAAATTTAGCAGAGTTTTGTCTTCCTGACCTTACTATTCTTCAGTAGTGAGATGCATTACACTGGCATGAAAATGTAAGAAATCAGTAAACTTTCAAAGTATAAGATATGAACTCTCAGGCTAAGTTCATATGCTAGTGATTAGGGGGATAGGGTGATGCATTGCAGAAAGATGGCCGAGATTCCTAAGTATTGGTCCTGCAATTTCTCCTCACTCTATTCTCCCACTGATCTCTCCTACAGAAAGGAAAGAAACATCAGCAGCGCTGAAGGCAGCAAGGGGACTCAATCTCTTAAACTCCTTTAAATGCTCTTCTAGAGCACGGTCAATATTCTTTGTAAAGTAGCAGCTTCCAACAAAACTTATTTTTTTCAGAGTGTGCTAATGATTTTATTCACCTCAAGGGCTTGCATGATTCACGAATAGGGCAGGAAGTGAGAATAAATCATTCAAGAGTCTTGGTTGGAAATTTCAGTGACTCTATTTTAAGAATGAGTAAAATAAGTAAATAGAAGATTCACTAGGAAACAATAACAACTTCATACCACGTATCTTTAAATAGAATATACCATATGGTAGGTCTTAAAATCAAGTTTCAAGAGAATAAAAAGTCTATATTGTACAAACTACTGTTTAAAACAAAGATAATATGGATATAGACATGCATAGGTGGAAAATAATCTAAGTCTCAGAAGAAAGCTCTAATTTGTAGTCAATGGAAGCTCGACAACATGTAACAAATGTTCTAAATAAAAGACAGATAATAACAAGTGTCAGAAAAGATACAGAGAAACTGAGCCATGTACACATTATTGTTAAGAATGTAAGTTGTTTCAGCCACTTTAGAAAAGTGTTTGTTTGATAATTAAGCTCAAACAAGTTAAGAATTAAATTATTACAAGGTTCAGAGATTCTATTCCAAAAGTATTGAAAGTATACAGAAACATCCTAAATGAGGCAGTCACTTTCTGGTTGCCAATAATTTAACACTTGAAATGCTAAGGCAGAGAACTGATACAATTGATGCCATGCTCTGGTTATGTAGCAAACACATGTCCCAAGTAATAATTATCAGTTGTTGACATTCAGTAGTAAGCCTATATACTTTCTGAGTTTAACCCAAACAGCATTAAATTCCTTTCCTGTCTGTCACTTCCATGGTTACTAGCCTAAGTCATAAGCACACTTGCCTTGACACTTAGCTTTCTTATTATTTCAAAAGATCCACTTACACAGCTGTTTACAAACCTGCATTGCTAAGACAGCCCGGGACCCCAGCTTGGATGTGATATTTATTCTCCTTCTCTCTCTATTTTTGACAGCTACCGGGATTTCCACGTTGCTTGCCCAGTGATTTTTCTTTCATTTAGTCATGCGAATTGAGAAATAACAATACATCAAAGTAAATATTCAAAAAAGTATTATTTGTAATTAAGATATAGAAATAAACAATTTTATTTGAGTGATGACTGATAAACAATTAATTGATAAACATGCTTATAATGTGGTGAAATATTGTCCATAAGTAAAAAAACAATAAAGTACTAGTAAGTGCCACAGCATTACTCTTCTTTGAAAGAAATATAACTTAAGAATAGAGATATTATCTTATGTATATACATTTTTGGAAGTTTTTATTCTAAGTACGTGTAGGTTAGGCTTGCCTAGAGCTGAAGCTTGGCATGGGAACTACTTTAATATGCTTATTCTTAAAGTTCCATGTCTGTATAAAATATGATGATTAAACACTTTTTCTGGGTATGAATTTTATTCAACCTTATGCACAAAGTGATTTTCAAATAACATTTCATTTGTAACTCACTGATGTTTTCAGATTTATTATTCTTATTCATCACACTATGAATCACTGTATTATTTGTCTACAAATGGATATATTAGATGTAATGATCTTCCCAGATGTTAATAAGATTAAATCATAAGAAAAGAATGCCCTCTGTGTAAGCCTAATGAGATAAACAAACAACAGTAATTCCAAGGTTTTTTTGTTTGTTTGTTTATTGTGTAATGTTGGTTGATATTATGAATGTCTTCTGGTAGAACTAATAGAGTCTTTGGTAAAATGAGCAAATAATGAATTTGCTATTTTTTTAAAGAATAGACTAAAGTTTGTTATTTGATAGTGTACTAGTTTTTTTTCATGCTATTTTTCAGATTTCCACACTATTCTTTCTCCCTCTCTCCCCCCCATTCCGTCTTTCCCCCATTCTGTGTGTGTGTGTAAGATTTTTAAAGGTCTTTCTTAGAAAGTTTTTCTCTATGTCCTGAGACTTATATACCAGAAGAAACCAATCTGAACTGTGAAAATCCTCATTTCCACTGGGATTTTTATTTTTAGACTTTCACTCTCTATCCATCTGCCTTTGAGCAATTTTCTGTGCTTCAAGCATGAGCAAGCAATATTAATCCAATTTCTAGTTTCTGTGAAGCACATTATGTTTGATCATATGCACTTCAGTGCTTTTTCTTAGAAACTTTGTGTTTATGTAACTGTTTCACTATCATCAAACTTTATTAGTAAAAGTAGCAAAAGAAAAACTATACATAAATATGTGATTAACGTTATTTCCACTAGGAAAAGAACCTAATGATTAAAGGGTTACTCTGATTTTAGGATGGAACATTATCAGACAGAGAACATAATTACATATTGATATTTTAGCAAATATTAATAAACTTGAAAAGACAGTCTACTCCAATGATAAGACACCTTAATTGTGTTTGAAAGAGTATAACTGATTTTCTACTTATGTAAGAAAACATCATTTTATATGAGCCATAATTTCTGAAAATTTATTTCCTTTCTTACTGATTTGAAAATACTAAAAGTCAAGACTGTAATACTTCCATTCAAAGTGTGAAGTTATGGTAGAAATTAGGTTATATGAATTTAAGAGACAATACTTTGTAAAAACCTGATGTAAAAATATATATTATGTTTGTTATTTCCCGAATGGATTTTTTGTGTCCCAAGAAATAAATATTTTGAACTTGTCTATATGACACAATTCATTGTATAAATATTAAAAATTTTACTACATACTGAATTTTACTCATGATGAGTCCAAAATCAATGAAAATTCTATATTCTATGTTTTCTGGGAAGTCCAGAGTTATTAATGAAATTTTAACTGTTTTATCTAAGGCAAATAGTTTATGGTGTCAATCTATCTATGTATCTAGCAGTTCTAAAAACAAATAGTCCTGACCACTTTATAATAAGAATACTAGAGAATGCCACATCTTCAGGTTACAATAAAAAGAAATTGTATCTAATCGTGGACTGACTAAGGTAAGGTCCATGTAGCAGACAGGGTAGTTTAAGCTGTATTAGCTACCTTCTCTAGAGCAAAAGTCACTTTGTGATTATAAAAGAAATACAAAAAAATTCACGTTAAATGCAGAAGAAAAATACAAAGTAAATTAAGTCCTTATTTGAAATACAGAATGACAATATCCTTGTTATTCTGTGCTCTGCATCAGAGGTATGGCTTGAATTAAGCCTAGTATAGCTATTTTTTTCTAAATTCTACAGATCAGTGCCTGTCCTTGTCACCAAAGTAGGTAGGTGTCTGATAGATCCTTGTAATAGAAAACAATCAATATTGTACGTTAGTTCAGGCCGTGATCATTTTCTTGAAATTACAGGATTCTTCCCATTGCATCACCTTTGCCCAGTGGAAATATTAGGATATTACCTGAGAGGGGACTCTTAAATCTATTATCAGTTATTTTCACACATTTGAACCAGGCAGTAGATTAATACCACAGATAAGCTGGCAGTAAGTTCTAGGGAAAAAAAAAACTACTTCTCAAGTAGAGGAAGGAGAGTGGAAAGGATAAGAACAAGTTGAATGAAATGTCCTTGACATAAAAAACCAAGTAAGAACAAGAGATGCTAAGCACAGCATACCTCAACATTTATAAAGCACTAAAAACAAAGTATATGCCACCAAAACTAAAGACAGAATCTTGACATGAAGAAAATAACATTTAGCTCATTTGAAAGATTGATCAAATGCTATGAGAAATACAGGTGCAGACACATGTAAATCTCCAAATCACGTAAGAATAGGGAATCATCTGTCTTATATTCCTTATCACCTCCTGAGGGTGTTTCTGATTCTATTCATGAACCAAACTCTAAGGCAACGACTGTTGAAGCCTGGAGTGCTTGTTTATTGAGACTGAAGAAAAACTGAATAAAATATACACACAGAGTACACCATTCACATAATTAATCTATGCTTAATTTTATAAGTGTCTTGATCTGATATTATCTAGTTCCGCAGAAATTCCATTTACTTATTTTCCTCATTATTTACATTGAATCTTATTTTTCTTATTTTTCTTATTTTTTTTTTTTTGTTTTTTGTTTTTGTTTTTTGTTTTGGTGGGGTTTTTTTTGTTTTTTGCTTGTTTGTTTGTTTGTTTTTAGTTTTTTGAGACAGGGTTTCTCTGTGTATCCCTGGCTGTCCAAGACTCGCTTTGTAGACCAGGCTGGCCTTGAACTCACAGTGATCCGCCTGCCTCTGCCTCCCTAGTGCTCGGATTAAAGGCGTGTGCCACCACGCCCGGCCAAATCTTATTTCTCATTCATGCAATTTTATATCATAAATTTAAGACTATTTAACTTGATTGAAAACAAACTTAACTTCATAAGACTCATGCTTCCAAATATAAGTTTGAAAGGAAATAAATTCAAATTTGTTTTCCTTTTAGAAAAATTTGAATGTAATTTGGCTTTTAACAACAAGACCCAGTCTCCAAGAGGTAAAGACTGTCTGTGTTCATGAAGATTTTATTATCATAATTATATAATGGTGTTTTGACACAGTGGGAATATATATTTTTATTGTTACATGTACAAGGATCCATAAATACTAAAATGATAAAAACCTGTGGTTAAAAACCATGGCTCAGGAAGTAGAGAGCTGACTCCTCCCCCCAGGGTTTGCCACGAGGCTATCACCTTCTACTCATTGTCACTCATGGTACCTCTGGTTTTGCTTTAACAGTTCAAGCATCATATCTTTCTGTGGAGATTTGCATAATAACTATTTATGCACATATATTTCCACTAGCCCTTCCAGCTTTTAGGAGTGAATTGATAATACAGCATTATCCAGGGAAGGAGCAAGCATCTCTGCTCAGTTCATACTCTTCCAGCTGCTCTCTCATGCTCTCCCAAGCCCTACATCCACCTTCTCTCTGGGTCAGACTTCAGACATGTGATGTTATCTTTGTTCACGGCATCACTTGCTGTTAAACAGGTGCCCAGACACTACTGACCTACACTTTTCTGTCTATCTATCTATCTATCTATCTATCTATCTATCTATCTATCTAGTAGAGTTTCAGCCAGACCTCTTCTGTGTCTATCTTTAGCAAGAGTATATAAATAGTAATAGGAAGAGAGTAGAAGTGCACTTTTCTCTCCTAAAAATATTCCTCTTTATGGAACTTTGGATTGACTGTTCAGACACAGATAGGAATTGAAATACGCGCATCTGGGTATTTCCTGAATTTTATGTGGAACATATTTATTTGATATTTCTTTTTTAAAACAATTAAATTTTTTGACACTTATTTTGCTTTACTCTTAATTTTCCATTCTAAGATTGTATAAGAAGAAATAGTGGTGGTAGGTCTGTATACTACTATTATGCAGATACATGAGAAACTACATACTAAAAAGACAGCTGTAACTCAAGGAGTGGTATATGTAAGGGCTTAGGCTAAGGGAAGGAAAAGGAGAAGAAGGAAATAATATTATAGTCTCAAGAAATAATTAAAAAGGAAATAAATGTTTGCTATGGTATACATATTCTTAATAAATATGAAACTTAGAATATTATCAATCAAGTATAATAAGTTGAGACAATATATTCTGGCTTAGGTCTTATGCTTTCAGTAAATATTAGCTTAAAACCTGCTTTTCTCTACTGCTAATATCAAAGAAGAGTGGCTTATTAACTCATGCCTAGTTAAAAAATAATAATTTGTATGTTTAATATCAATTTCTCAATTTTGTCTATATAATATTCTTATTTCATTGTATAGAGTAAATTTATCAAATGCAATGTGGCCCATCCATTGCAGAATTCCTTCCTGAGAATCTGGAGTTGTCTTGTACACTTTCCTAGAAGTTAGTGCTATAAGCATTTGGCTTCTCTGGTTTTCCAAATGTTTGCTGAATGTCTCTGTCCTTGTTTCTACCTCTGCTTCCCTCCATTTACATGCAAACCTGTATGTAAATGGCCCAGAATAGCACCAGCTTTAATCAGGAAGAGCAAATATGTCTTTAACCTCCTCATAACTCACAGGTTCACATAGTCGCATTCCAGTTAGCAAAGTCTCATTACTATGCAGTGCTGTGATGTTTCCTTTCCCAGCCTGCCTTTTCAGATGTGCTATTTCAGGTCTACCTGGAATAATAAATGGGCTAATGCTGAACCACGTATCTCTTACAACCTGCTGCCTTCATTATAGCAAGACAGGTGGAAGCTTTGAAATTACTTCTTATAAGTACTTGATTAAATTCTTAGCCAAGGGCCATTCTTCCTCCAAATCTCTCTGTGGGGAAGGGACATTCATTTTCTTCTCCCAGTTCTAGGAGCTTCTCAAGGAGGAACAAGTGGACTGTGATTTTGATTGCCACACAGAGGACTTGCTGAACAAGGACTTAGAAGAGACCATTGAATTTGTTAATTAGTAGGTCTTTGGTGAATTGGTCTCTCAAAAACTGCACTTTCAGAAAATTGGTAGGAGGAAAAATAACAAAGAGTTAGTTACAACTAGAAGAAAAGCCATTGCAGTTCAAGGCAGTATTTTGAGAATGTTTCCAATGAACAAATAGAGGAAATAAAGTTGGGGGAAAACTGGTTTAAAAAGGTAATATTTCAGGATATCAATTTCAAGAATATCTAGTATATACAAATAAGGAGCATTTGTCCTTTTATTTATTTATTTCATGTTGTATGTCCCTTTTATGTTTTTAGTTAATTTGTTCAAACAATATATTTTGATATTTTCCCTCCCCAATTCTTCCCGTCTTCCCTAACTTCCTACTTATACAATTTCATCTTCTTTCTCTAAAAAAGAATCAACAAAACAACCAGAGACAAGAAAAACCCAAAAAACAGAAATAAAAATAAATAAGCTTAAGACCAAAAATAAAATAAAATAAAATAAAATAAAAGGCTTAAAACAAAATTGAGTCACAAAGCCTACAGACGTAGTACCACTAAATACATTGTGTGTATAAAACCTGAGGTTGTAGAAAATTAGTGAAAGGGGTGGCAAGCTGCTGCTAAAGCAACATCTTTTAATAGGGTACATTTGGGGATTGGTGTGGTGCTATGTGTTTTAATGCTAATTAATCCCCAAGCTCTGGTCTCTACTCAGAAGAGCTCGTTCTCATATATACTTGTCCTTGTTATGTAAACCTTGTTCCACTTAATTTAAAGTTCCCTGGTTTAAAAAAAAAAAAAGCCGAAGCTTGGGTTTCGGCAGAAGAGAGAGGAGGTGGAGTTCTGAGGTTGTAAGACCATGAAGGAAGAGCGATCCAAGAAGAAAGAGCAGGAGAAGAGGAAGACTGATTCCAGAGAAGAAAATACGAAAGGACCTAGGACCTTGGATGGAAGGAAGATAAGTAAATAGTGGGATAATAGGTTAGTTATTATGTTCATCTCTGCATTTAATTTAGAATGAATCATAATCTCAAAGTGTGGTTATTTGGGGAAAATGATTGATTAGTGAATAAATAATATTTTACTAAATTTATGACTGAATATTAATTATTAGTAGTCATCAACAGTTACATAATTGTTTCCTCTTTGTTCTAAAAAATGTGAAAATATTTTATATGTGGGTGTGATCATCATGCCCAGATAGCTAGATCACCAAAGACCACCAGAAGTCCAAAGCACTATACAAATGCAAGGAGCCTTTATTTCTGCAGAATCCAGCATGCAGGGATCACCATTTACACAAAATTGTGACCCAAGGTGAGCTTGCATGCTCTTTTTAAAGGCATTCAGGGGAATTCCAAGGGAAAGGTTGGCAACCTTTGACATGACTGGAGCATTCCAACTGAAAAGGCCTAGGCAGACTGAAAAAGTGCCTGCAAGCTTAGTCAGCCAGGTGGCTAGGCTGTCGCTAATTGGCTGCCATTTTCTGTAAATGCTGAATTCCTGAGGAATAGAAGCTCAGGCCTGCTTCCAAGCTAAGAAGAAACTGCAGCCTGTCATGGGGTCGGCTAAACTTACTTAACCAGGCCCACTCATGATTTCTTGAAGGGAATTTACATTGGTGGTCATCTTCACTCAGCACAGACCTGCTCTATGACCACAGCCATTGTCTTCCAGGACAATCTATGGCCATCTCAACTCCAAAGGAGAGAGAACGCCAGAGAACTCCGTCTTCACCATATTGTTTCTGTGAAAACCGAGACCAGATAAGAGCTGTATTTCTAACAGAGAAATGGAGAAAACACTCAGTACCTTAGAAGGCATAATATTGACTCTCCTTTTGTGAGGTTTTTTCTTTCTGCCTGCTAACAGCCCGTTTACATTTGATCAATGAGAAATTTGGAGCTCATCACTCAAATCATATTATAATCAAAATGGAAAAACACCTTCAGTAAATCTTTTAAAAGTAAGCATGGCCAAGATTAATGAAAACCTGAGAGGCACTGAGGAAAGGCTGCCCGGAAGGGTTTGGGCATGCACAGTGGTGCATCTTCTATTGATCCTTTCGGTAGCTACATTTGTGCAGATGAGTACTGGGGAAAGAAATGGTGAAAAGACTCTGAAGGTTGAGATGCACTTTGTTTGAATTTACATTCAAGTATAATTATGCCCTGAAAGCATCAAAGTAGTACTGAAAGAGTCCCAACATTATATGACTGAAAAAATAATTCTGCTGTGTGTTCTCAGATTTCAAAAACATTTTAAATAATGGGAAAAATCTTTATATAAAGAAACCTGATTAATTTTATTTTTAAAAATTCTCCTAATTATCAATATCCCACTGTCCTAATGTGCTTTCCGTAGAATAACTGCATGGTGCCTTCAACTCTTTTTGCAATGTTACTCTGACTCCATCTCTGAAAAAGCAGAGCCTATGTCTGTGCTAAAGTAAGGTTGGGGAGGTGGGAACTGTGTGCAGTGGCAGAGATAATTGAGAAAGGACAGGAGAAAATGTTCTTTCAAATGATCCTTCATACAAATCATTGGTCAGCCAAGAGACAGGTTATTGGAAGGCTTCAGTACGCTTTGTGTATAAGCAAAATATGAATACAAATACACTGTGTAATTTGTCCTTTCTTTTCTGTGGCATTTGCTGATACTGTGCAATCGTGCTGAGTTCTCCCACTCAGACAAAATAGATCAGGGGACCTGAAGTCATGCATGGGTGCTTGTAACTCTGACGCCCTACTCTTCAGAGAAACTCATCACTCCAGACAGCTCCACACTGTTTTATTACACTGTAATTTATCACTGTTTCATTGAAAACAAAAAGCAAATTATATAATAGTGCTGTTCCCTGTATAATCTCCTTTGATGTCTTCTATTCTACAGTGATGGAAACATTTGCAATACCAATTTTAAGCAAAATATGGTTGGTCATTGTCACAGATGTAGTTCTTACATTTAGTCCATTTTTTGAGATTGGAAAAAAGTGTTTTTGAGACCTGTAGAAATATGTAGTTGAACTTACATTTTCTTACTGGTATATCATACAAAGTTAAGTTTTACTTTCTTTGGACTGTGAATACAGAAAGTTCTGTTTTAATAACCAAAGGAATTGATTTATTTGTTCTTTTTGTGTTACTCATTCTTTTATGTTTTATTTAGCTTGGGATAACTGAATTTCAAAGATCAGATTTTACATTTTTTGACTTCTGTATGTGTGTAGATGAGGCAAGGAGAGAAATTTATCAAAGTAATTTCAAAAAGCCTTCTACGCTATCAGAGTAAAAGAATGCACCAAGTATAGAACACTGTGCTAGCACAAGGCTTTGAATCCTGTTATTGTTAGTGGACAATATGTTTTAGAAAAGAGAAAATAGGCTAGGTATGAATAACACTTCACAAATGGAATAAATGAGCAAAGGCTCAATAGATTAATACAATTTTTAGTGTTACAGGATATGAAAAGCATAAAAAGCATAAAATTGTGTATAAAAGACATTATAGTATAAATATGTGGATCTGGGATATGAATAAAGTAGGATAATTACTTGAAATTAATCTATTTTAATTACCTGGATATCTATATAAAACCAAGACATAGATTGGTACAAAGATGTAATTAAATTTTGGGAGTTGAAGCAGTTTTGAATTGTTAACCCACCTGGATTAAGGCAATATGAGCTGATATGGTATACTACAGAAATAGTTTAGTGACAGTACAACCTAGACTTGACATAATGCTTATGATAGGAAATATAATATAGACATTAGATGCATTGAGTTAATTACCAAAAGAAAAAGTGGCTATTGATGAAGAAAATTAGAAAGGATGTTCAAACTTTTAGTGGCAACTTAGGTCTAATTTAAAGTCTACACTTTGCTGTGTCCTAGAGAAACATAACGTGGGCAATGGACATTGGCTGACTTGCATTTCCTTGTCAGCAATCTGGGTAAAACTTGTTCTCTGTGGATGATATAATATATAATTCCAGGTTATGTAAGCCTTACTTTCTTTTTATTGAGCTGTAATATAACTCTCTAAAATTATAAGCAACAATTGAAAATATTTATCAATACTTAATGCAGTTTTTCTGTTGTAGTTTCAACTGATTTTGATAGAACTTTATAGAGAATATTACTATCTTCCTTTTGAGACTTTCCAGACTAAGAAACTGTACATGTATGCCCTTTTTATTTTTCATTAAATGATTAAGTAACATTGTTTTTAAAATATTTCCATTTCATACACATATGCTACCTTTCTCTGAAGAATATATTTTAAAGTGTTTAAGATATATACTTTTGTTTTTGTGTACATATATATGATTGGTTCCTCTCCTTGTCAAGTGAAAGATTAAGACTAAAATGCTTTGTAAAGCTTAGCCAGGCAAATGAGAGAATTAACACAGAAGAAGCAAAAGGGTAAAGGGCCTAGTAGAAAATAAGCAAAATAATATATTTAAATAATGGAATCTCTTATAAATGGATGAAAAGAAAAAAAGTGATGGTGGGGATTCCAAAGAAGAAAGACTTTGAAGCTAGGAATGAAATTCTCTAACCTCAACCTAGGAATGAAGCCTTCCAACCTCATTCTCTATCTGTCTCTGTTCTGTGTCTCTGTTCCTTCCTTCCTTCCTTCCTTTCTCTCTCTCTCTCTCTCTCTCTCTCTCTCTCTCTCTCTCTCTCTCTCTCTCTGTCCTCTCATACACACACACAAACACATGCACACAAATATTTTATACACTTATTAAACTCTTAATTAATAGCAAGGTATATGCATGATAATTTACTAGAAACAACGTATGTCCCTAGTAGAGCTTTACAGGAAGACTAGCTGAAGGTAGGTTACTAAGTGAAGGAATTTGGGGAAAGGCTCTGAAACAACTCCAGTGGCTCTGTATTATATAACTGAATGAAATGCATGTCTTCTGGCTGAGAAGCTATTTCATATGAGTGTTCCTCCAGTAATCAGCAGCAAAGGGAAGTTATATAGAGAGAAATCTATATCCTTGTACCTTTAGAGGAATAAAAATAAGATAAATGGTCCTGGATGAAAATATTGTAATATCTATTTTTCTTGCCTCAAAAAAGGTCTAGTTATATTAATAGGTATTTAAATAAGACAACAACTAACACAGTGTTTATATCCAGTTGTATAAAATAGATGCATAATCATAGACTTGTCATACAGGCCAATGCAGCTTCTTTAGCTTTCACCTTGGAAACCACCTGTGATCATAGTTTTATATAGTCTTTACCATTTAATAAAAGAAAATTCATTTTTTGGTAATTATTATTAATATATCTTAGAGACACATTCAATAAGAGTATCATTTGAATGTTATTTTAATATATATTGAACAAAATATAGATAATACAGAAAAAAGTACATTCTCAGCTGAATAAAGAACTCATTCAGTGTGAGATGAGGGGCCCCTGCTTATGAGCTATTTCCCCAAGAGGAACTAGAAGCCCTAAAAGAATACTGGATTATCCATTAATTTTGTTTGTTCCTTAGAACTAAATGTAAAAACCCCATGACTGAAGAAACTTAACATTAGAACTGTAGGACAGGGAAATTAAGATGAGCTAAAAGCACCATATTGGTTGGGGTTTATAATGATGGAAGTTGCAATAGAATAAAAAAACATCAATGCACTTTCCGACCTGCAAATTTTTGTACGTTTAAATAGTTACACCTACAAAATATACCCACTGCTGTGGTAATGGCAATCAGATATTGGATGTAACCAAAAACTGTGATTGTCTTGGAGCCAGATCAAAAGTCTATAGCTGAAATTATTGAGGACTTGCTTACCATATCCATATCTTTGCAGAGTTTGGCCATAGACTCTGCCTGTATCCAGGCTTCCCCATTGTTTAGGCAGAATTCTTTCTGTGGTAGAAATAAGGACATTTTCCCCAGTGGCTTCTTTGCCACATTTGAAGCCATCTCCATAAGGTGGTTCCTTTATGCTCATCATCTTCTTTGAGGTAGACTGGGTGTTGCCAGGAGTTAACCTGTCTCATTGTAAATGTATCTTTGAAATAATAAAAACATCTTTAAATGCTATATTCTGTAAGTCTCTGAGGGTTTTGAAGACTTTGTCTAAGTATTTTACCTTATCTTTCTATAAAATCATATCTATCTGTTAATATGTCTGGTTTATTCCTTCTCATGCCTCTGATGGGATTGAAGACCAGATAGTTTAGTTTTAAATTTTAGCTTGGTTGTTTAGGGGTTAAAATATATTAGGACTACATAAATGTTTTAATTTGATAATGATGAGATATGACATTCAGAATTTTGGACTCACCCAAATTGGAAAGATGTTTTCTTCAAGGCTGCCAAATACAAATCCTAAACACTATGAATGTGACGTGTATATACTCCTGATTGTTTCAGGGTTCTTCTTGCTGTAGGTAGTTTATTATATATGTGTGTAATAATATAAATGTATATGTAAAAACATGTAATAAAAAATTGTTAAAAAAAAAAAAAGAAACAACCTACACCTCAAAAGTAATCAAAGAAAAAAAAAAAAAAAGAGAGAAGTCTATAGCTGGAAAGCTCCTGGATTAAAGGGGGAACATACTATCCTACTTATCCTATTTTCCTAAGTAGAAATGTTGTTTAACTTTCTCCTAGATATTTATGATTATATTCATAGCTCTACCTCAGGCATCAGGGGTTCTTTGTGGAGAGAGTTATTATTATGAAAGAAATGCCAACCTGGTCAAAGTTGAAATAAGTGACTGAAAATAAGTGACCTTGATAGCTCCACTCTAAACTGAACATCTATATCATAACTCTATTGCACAAGGAATATCACAAAAGAGTGAACAGAAAGTTTGTAAGAGCTGGAAGATGGGGAGAGGATGAAGCATCCAACTATGACATGGCCATTGCAAGCATGGGCACAAAAGACCTATGGATGTCTTGCCAGATTGGGCTCCTCAGTATTTCATTATCCATAATGGAGGGATTCATGATGTGCCATACCTTATTTATTGTTCTATTGCTGTGATGGGACCCAATATCAAGCAACTTATAAAATCAAGTGTTTAATTGGATGCTGGCTTACAGTTTGCAGAAGTGTAGTCCGTGACTACCATAGCAGAAAGGCAATCATGACACTGGAATAGTAACTAAGGTTTTCTATCCGGTCCACATCAGAAGGGACAGAGAGGAAAAGGGAGAGAGAGAGAGAGAGAGAGAGAGAGAGAGAGAGAGAGAGAGAGAGAGAGAGAGAGAGAAAAGAAGAAGAAGAAGAAGAAGAAGAAGAAGAAGAAGAAGAAGAAGAAGAAGAAGAAGAAGAGAGTAACTAAGCGTTACATTGAATTTTGAAGCATCAAGGCTCATCGCTTGTAACACACCTTCTCTAACGAAGCCTACTCTCCTCATCCCTTCTAAACAGTTGTACCAGCTCAGGCCAAAGCATTCCAGTACTGGAAACAGTGGTCATTCTTATTCAGACCACTGCACCCCATCCTTCTTATAGCTATTGACAGTAAATAAGAAAGCTAGCTATTGCAGAAAAAGTCAGGAAATGGAGTTCAGGAAGAAATGAAGGGAGATTACAAAGGGTAATGGGGATAAATATAATCACAATAACACATTGTATACAGATGTGAAACAGATATTAAATAAATGAAGTGATGTTTATATAAAGTTGTAGTTGTGAACTTGGTAAATTTAACCAAGACCTTGTGCTCAAAAACAAGACAAAACAAAAAAACCCACCACCAACAACAACAAAAACAAAAGCAAAACAGTGAGGGTCAAGAAGACCATCCCTGACTCTGACTCAACACATTTGTATCCCTTAAAGAACTAACCTCTCTTAATTGGACTAGCCAGACCCCAGTAAGACTCAAGAAGACTCCATAAAAACTTAGACACTACCATCTCTGTAACCTTCCTTTACACTCTTGATCTCCCTGTGCGGTGCCCTGCATAGACACCAATCCGAGCCATGCATTGCCTTATAACATTCACATTGTATGACTATTTGTCATAACATTAAGTTTAGACACTACTGTGGAGTGATGATTCCTGTTACCCTTAAAAAGCATTATTTTGGGGCTGGCTTATGGCTCAGTGGTTGCCGAGCATGGGAGAATCCCTGAATTTGGCCTCAATACTGTATAAACAGTGTGATGTTGTATGCCTGAAATCCCAATTCTTGAAAACACAGACAGGAAGAGCAGGAGTTATAGGCTGTCTCAGAATACATTGTGAGTTTTAAAAGCCCCCTAAGCTACATGAAACCCTTTCTCAAAGACACAAACAAATCTTTTAATTTTTCTCACATTTACTCTGTGAGGCTCAGCCTTTAAGCATTCCAAAACCTTCCTCTCTGTACACATACAGGGTTATTGACCTAAGGCTGAGAAAAGAGCAAGGGCTACTTATAAAGAGGAGGAGATAATAAGATCAAAGAAAAGAAAGAAGGAAAACCGAGGGAAAGATGAGCTTTCTGCTCTGTTGACTTCCAGCATGTGCAGAATTCCATCACTGTTCTGAGATAAGGATTCTTTGGTGGATATTTCCTCAGAAAGTAGCTTACTATACCTCTTAGGTTTATTTAATATCTGTTTTTATTGATAATAAAGTAGGAATCAAGAAGCTGTGCTTCTCTTGTTTCTAACATTAGTTGTTAATGCCTCAGTTCTGGGAATACCATGCAGGATTTTCTTCCTTTTCCATAAGCCACTCTGCAGCTTTAGCAAGCTTCTCCCCTCCAGGCATCAACACATTCTCTCCAGGATGCTGGGTACTCACTGGGTAGTTTCCAGTAAACACCCAAGTATTTCTAACCTAGTCTCAATGTTTTACAGAAAACCTGGGGATGGAAGGAGAATATAGTGACAACAGTGTACAGCATAGAGAAATCACTCACCCTTACAGGTATTAAGTTGTGACCCACATTTGAAGCTTTGATTTGAATAGGAAAGAGGATTTTGTGTTATTTTCTACCTTTATTAATAGTGTTCCATTATATTTTACCACATGGCAGCAAATGCAAAGCATTGGTTTTTTGTTGTTGTTGGTTTTTTTGTTTTTTTGTTTTTTGTTTTTTGTTTTTTTGTTTTATTTTGTTTTGTTTTGAGATCAAAGGATACTTTGTGAAACTACTGTATTGTTTCTTTGAGCTATTAACTGGAACTATTGTAAATGGCCCTCAAACATCTTTGCAAGGAAAATAAAATGAAATAACAAGGTTACATATAATGTGTCTCTAAATATCTGCTTTTCTGTTACACAGAAGGCTGAAGCCCCCACTCTCATAGTCACTGGACCTTATTCTTTCTTTCTCAAGGATTTGGACACTAGCAGGTGTATAACCAACACTGTCCACTGGGGAACATGTCTTAGGTTTGTAAATTGATCAGTAGTTAACTGTTGATCTATTTTGTTATTGGTAATCTTAATTTTAAAGTTCACAATTTAAAACATTAAGAAAAGAAACTATAAAAAATGTTCAATATACATGAGCCTGGTGGTAGAATCATTTAAATGCAAAACTCAGAAAGCCAGAGGCATCTGAATCTCTGTGAGTCCAAAGTGAGATTGCATTATATAGTGTTTCGGGGCAGCTAGCTAGCATTACATAGTTGACCCTGTCTCAACAAACAAACAACGAAAAAAAAATTAAGGTGAATTTACTCAGGTTAAGTAAACCTATTTGCATATATGCATTGATATAGATATCACGACAAGTATAATAAGTAATGAAAGCAAATGTCTGTTTATAGTATAGTAGAAAGTGAACCACAGCTTTTTGCTGCATATACTCACAGTTGTTATATGATACACACATATTCCTTTTGACTAGAAATCCTATTTATTCCTCAGATAAAAAGAATAGTTCCTTTGTGTCTGTAGTCTTACTGATATTCATAAGAACAGAAAATGGACCTAGTACACATGAAAGATTAGATTAAGGTTAGATATACTACATTTTGTCATAAAATATGTAAAATATTTCAAAAGCTGAATACATTTATTTCTGGGGAAAAAGATTTATATGATTTATATGGAAAAAGTAGTCAGTAATCACATTTATTACATGGTTATTATTTATGAGAATAATCAAGTATACATGTATGTATAAGTGTATATGTATGAATGTATGTATGCATGTGTATATATGTATTATGTATCTGTGCCTGACTATAGTAGATGGAAACATCCAGCTCAAAAATAGCAATTCCACAAGCATAACCTTACAATTGGTTGTAGTTTAATTTAGCCTGTATGCTATCAGCTGTTAAATATTTCAATTTTAGTAGTGTATTTGGAAGTTCATCAGTAAATTATCTTTTCTCCTATTTCCTTGAGATTCCTGTCTAATTCTGGAATGTTTCACACTAATGAGGACTGTTAAAACCTGTGCATATAACATTTGTTCCTTGTAATCTATCCTTGCTGGAAACGTGTAATTTTACATATCTTAATGTGGTCTTCTGCTGTTACTCCGTAGGACATTGGTGGGGGCATAAAGTTATTCTTTTTGCAAAGTGTGTTTTCTTTCTCTCTTTCTTTCATCCTTTCTTTCTGTCCCACCTCTCTTCCAAATGTGGCTATGTGACAGCATGTACACTTAATTGTGCTTTTTTTTTTTAATTTCATGTTGACACCAGCAAGGGGTTTCATATCTCTAGGAGATGGAGCCAGGGTTGACCGCAGGACACTCAGCTGGTTGTACGGGTACTAGAATCTCAACCATTGTCCTCGTTATTAAACAACTGCTCTTAACCAAAACCAAAAATCTTTCCAACCTTCTAAAACTACTCCTCGAATACAAGATACTACAGTATCTGAAACTGGTTCTGATCTCAACCTGGAAAAGTAATAGAGCAAAAAAAAATATGTATTTCTTACTGAAGACTTTCCTATACAACAGAATTATAGCTTTTCATTCAATGTGTTAGCATTTTCTTTTTAAAATATTAATAATATTTATTTGGTCTATGAGTTCATGGTTTGAAGTGCCACTGCGGATGTGTGAAGGCGAGGGGACAACTTGCAGAAGTCAGCTTTCTTCTTCATCTGTGTGTTAGTAGAGATCACAGTCACGTCTTAATCATCGCACAAAAATGCCTTTACCTGTTAAAAGATCTTATGCCATATTATCTTGTTATTTAAACTATAAACTGATAATGGAAAAACAGTAACCAGCCTACGGCATAATGTTTTCTACAGAGTATTATTATAGTTTTACTTTCCCACATGAAGCTGGTTATTTTTCTCTTATTCCTGCTGTCTTTCTTTCTTTCTTTCTTTCTTTCTTTCTTTCTTTCTTTCTTTCTTTATGTATACTATGGGGTTGTAGAAGATCATTTTTCATGCAAGCATACAAGAAGGTGGACTTTTTATCTATGACCCCACAGCCTTCCCCTTTTCAGTAATCCCTGTGTTATCAAGATTGCTTTGATTCCAGTTGAATGTTTTCAATTCATGCGTGATTTTATATATTTATAAAAGCTAAGACAGACACATGAGGGAAAGTAGATGATATTTGTCTTTCTGCTATGATTTAATTCATATATGATAACACTGTAGGATGTAACTGGTATTATTTTAGCTTTCAAAATCTTGTTTTTAATATGAATATAAAATGAAAATTTTAAATTTTAGTAATATAATATCACATAGAATTTCCAGCATGATGTTTCAGTTTTAGAATCACTAAGTGTTATAGAAAGCGAAAGATTAAAACAATAATCAAAACAAACAAATCCTTGATTAAACTTGAGAAAAAGAATGGGGAAAATGGAGTTCCTACAATTCCGGGAATCGTTTCTTCTAACAGTAAGCTTTACAATAGCCTTTCTAATATCTCATCTCATATGAGACTTCAATAAAACACAGACTTTTTTTTATTTTGCACATAAAGAGAGTATGGCTTGGCAAATTTTGCTTGACCAAAGAGAACAGTCACTACAATATTGAAGCCTGCAATTGCTGATTTTCTGTAAATTTCTCAAGGAATAGCTTCATATAATATAATCACTCAGTTCATAGAGTAGAGCTACCATGCATTTAAAGGCACCATTATGATTTTGTACTCATATAAAAATTTAGTATTTGATTAATGTAGGGATGTGTTCCAAGTTTTTGCAAGGTGTTGATTTTGCAAGTATAACATGATGTAATTGTAAACATAAGAGAAAATAGCCTCATTGAATTTTACATAATGCCTGTGCATCACTCTTTTACTCATTTTACAGATTAATATCTGGGTAAAGAAAATGCTGTGTAAAGATGTTTATCCTGAGCTCTTAACTAGGTTCTCTGTAGCTGTGAAATGTGTTCTCCTAAAACAAACATAAGAGGGTGTGATTCAAATATACTTCTAAGTTTTTTTTAAAGAGTTAAGTTACCATTTTGAAAAGTTAAATACAAAGGGTTTTTTTTGTACTTTAAACGAGAGACCCTTACATCTATCTAATACAAATGTAGTTCTAGAAAATCAATTCTATCATTTTGAATATGTCAAGAGAATAAACAACAGAAGCAAGATGTTGGATATTGCTCAGTGTTGGAGTACTTTTCCTACGAGTCACAATCCTTCAAATTTCTAGCTCTGCAGGAAAAGAAGAAACAGGAAATAACAAAAATGAAGCCCACTAAAAGTGGAAGTGGGAAAAGACCTTGTTAAATGGTCGAGTTAGATTAAGAAATCAAATAGTAAGGCATAGTAACTTACAGAAAAATAATAATAAAGATTTCTGGGCGGCATGGGCTTCATCATGAAGTCTGTAAATTAAATAAAACATCTGACTGACTGTTGCTTTAAGTGAGTTCATTACGTGTTTATAGGATCCCACCTCTTCAGCTAGACAGCCCTGGTGTATTTCATGTGCTCTAAGAAAGTTGTTACTATGATCTGTTGCTGTTATATTTTTCATTATAAGTTTATTAATTTATTGATTTGTTCATTTTACATACCAATCACATCCCCACTTTCCTCTCCTCCCTGTGCCTCCCTCCCACTCATTTCCCCCATTCTTCCTCCTCTATGCCTTCCAATCGCCCACACACACACCTGTACCCACATACCCTTGCACATCAAATCTCATCAAGAGTGTTTCCTCTTCACTGAGGCAAGATAAGGAAACTCTGCTAGAGAAACAGGATACCAGAGTGAGGCAACAGACTCCTCCCATTCCAATTGTTAGGGGACCCACTTGAGGGCCAAGCAGCCTATCAACTTCATATATGTACAGGGCTTAGGAATAGTTCGTTCATGTTCTTTGGTTGGTTGCTCAGTCTCTATGAGCCCCGATGGGTCAAGGTTAGTTGGCTACGTAGGTCTGCCTGTGGTTTCCTTGACCTCTTCAGTTCCCTCAGCCTTCCCCGAACTCTTCCACAAAACTCTTTTGAGTTCCGGCTTATGTTTGGTTGGTAAGGGTCTCCACATCTGTTTCCATTATCTGGTGGGTAAAGCCTCTCAGATGAGAGTTATGCTGGGGGCTAGGGTCCTGTCTGCAAGGATAGCAGAATATAATTAATAGTGTCAGGGGTTGGGTCTTTCCCACGGGGTGGTTCTCAAATTAGGCCCGTCATTGGTTGTCCATTCCCTCAATCTCTGCTACATCTTTTATTCATGCAGATCTTGTAGGCTTTTGTGGGTATGTCGGTGTCCACCTCCCTTGCTGCAGGATGTGGTCCTTTCAGTTTCAGTGTTACCCTACTGCTAGGAGTCTCATCTACTGACACCCCACATCTTCCCAGGAGCATCCTCATTCTAGGTCTCCAGCTTGTTCCAGAGATGTGTCAATAACAATTTCTCTTCGCTCTTGTAACGCTCTTATTAGATCCGATCCCCGCTTCCCCACACCTGATTTCTGCTCCATCCCTGTTCTCCTCTTCACCCTATCTCTCATCCACTTCCCTCGCACCCTCACTTTCAAAGTCTATGATGTCTATTTTATTTTCCCTTCTTAGTGGGATTCACGCTTCCTCCCTTGTATTGTTACTGCTGGGAGCAATTGCATGGAAATGAACTGTCAGGAGGCAGCTGAGGAATGGGTGTATCCCTGGTTTAGACAAAGTCGCAAGGAAGTTTCCTCAAGAGTGCTTATTGTTGTCATATTGCCCTCCTATGCTTGTCTCATATGCCTGGCACGATGGAGTTGAGCATGAATGGATCCTCGCTGCCTCTAGCATATTATTTCTCCATAGGTGCTATTCTCTCTATTGGGAAGATTTCCTAGAGATGATTCTATAATTCCTCATAATATTTTCTAATTGATTCAAATGACTTTTAACCCTTCTGTAATATAACAAAGATTGTTATGAGTACTATTAATATCCATGTGGATTACATCAAGAAAGAAAACAAGATTGAAACAAATTAATAATCAAGGAAATGCTCTCTCTCTCTTCTCTCTCTCTCTCTCTCTCTCTCTCTCTCTCTCTCTCTCTCTCTCTCTCTCTCTCTCTCTTTCTGCCCTTCTCTCTTCTCACTGCAACCAGTGGCCCCAAAATAGCAAGGCTACCAATCTGAAAGATTACAAGCACGGAAGCCAGAGCCATCCACCTGACAGTTGAGTGAAGAAAATTCTGAATTTCTTGTTGCAACCCCAAATAGCCTGAAAGCTTGAGAGTTAAAGTTCAGAGAGCAACACTAGAAGCAACCAGTTCCTAGTCCTGATGAGCCTAGAGCAAAAGTCTTTGGACCCTCTTTCTTGCTTACTTTCCTGTCCCACTTCGCCATCCTTAGAACCCCATGAATGTAAATCCTGGCTTTTTAAGGTTACTTAGTTCCTTTATCCATTCTTTGGTTGAGGAACATCGGTTGTTTTCAGTTTCTGGCTGCTATGAACATATCCTTGTGGTTTG
Source organism: Acomys minous (assembly GCF_964271855.1). NCBI lineage: Eukaryota > Metazoa > Chordata > Mammalia > Rodentia > Muridae > Acomys > Acomys minous. The sequence goes on along the minus strand of NC_140501.1, from coordinate 9,834,465 downwards.
ATGAAACATATTTTGGGTATATGCCCAGTGAGGTAGAACTAGTCCTAATTTTCTGATAAACTGCCAGGTTGATTTCCAAAGCAGTTTTTAAAAATCAATTTTCACTCCCTTTTTGCATATGGTTTGATAGTATATATAAGTGACCCCAAAAATTCTACCAGGGTACTACTACAGCTGATAAATGCATTCAGCAAAGTACCTGGATACAAAATTAACTCAGAACATCAGTAGCACACCTCTAGACAAATGATAAATGGGCTGAGAAATAAGTAGGGAAACTACACCCTTCACAATAGCCACAAACAATATAAAATATCTTTGTGTAACTCTAACCAAGCAAGTAAAAGACCTTAGTGACAAGAACTTGATGCCTCTGAAGAAAGAAATTGAAGAAGATATCAGAAGATGGAAAGCTCTCCCATGCTCATGGATCAGTAGGATTAACATCTTGGCCATCTTACCAAAAGCAATCTATAGGTTCTGTGCAATTCCTACTTTTTAAAAATTATTTTTAATTGTAATTTATTATAATTTATTCAGATTACATCTTGAATGTTATCCCCTCACTTGTTTCTTCCCGTTCCCACCCTCCCTTCCTCTTCTTCCCTATTCCCTTTCCCTAGACCTCAGATAGAAGGGGACCTTCTCCCGCACTCTATCAGGCTACAGCCTATCAGGTATCATTCAGGTAGCCTTCCTCCCCTTCCTCTGTCTTTCCTCAGGGCCTCTTCAGCAAGGGGCAGTGATCAACTCTCAGGGATCACAGGTCATGTAATAGGTAATCCATGCATCTCCACACAACCTTGGGCTACACACAACAAAGGCTGTCCATTGGCTAGGTCTTAACAGAGTGTCTATGTTTACTACACGGATTGTCCTTGGTTGGCACAACAGTTTGTGCAGGCCCTCCTGGGTCCACACCCACCAGCCTTGATGGTCTCCTTGTGGGGCTCCTGAACTCTCTGGGTCTTTCCACCCCCTATTTTTCCATACCACTCTTATTGCTCCACCCAGAGTCCAGCAGCCAGGCCCAGCCTCTGTCCTGATCCCCCACTGGATGGATTCTCTCAGAGACATCTATGATGGGCTAATATCCAAGTATAAGTGAGTATGTGCCACGCCTGTTTTTCCAGGTCAGAGTTACCTCACTCAGGGTGAACATTTCTAGTTCCATCCATTTTTCTGCAACACAATTCTCTACAGACGATGAAAGAGTAATTCTCAACTTTGTATGGAAAAACAATAATCCCAGGATAGTGAAAACAACCCTGTACAATACAATGTCTCGATGTCTCACCATCCCTGATTTCAAGAGCTACTCCTTCGCAGTAGTAATAAGAACTGCATGGTATTAGCATAAAAACAGACAAATGGAATCAAATTAAGACCCAGAAATAAACCCAAACAACTCTGGAAACTTGATTATTTGACAATGAAGCCAAAATCATTCAATGGAAAAAGAAAACATCATTAAAAAGTGGTGCTTATCCTCAGAGACCTGAACTTTTTTTCTTTTCATACAAGTCGTTCACCTGTTTGCTTAGAATTACACCAAGATACTTTATATTATTTGTGGTTATTGTGAAGGATGCAGTTTCCCTAATTTCTTTTTCAGAACTTTTGTCATTCGTAAGCAGGAAGGCTACTGACATTTTTTTTAGATGATTTTGTACCCAGCCACTTTGCTGAAGCTGTTTATCAGTTACAGGAGTACCTTAGAATTTTTTAGATCACTTATGTATACTATCAGAGTGATAATTTGACTTTTTCCTTTCCAATTTGTATCCCCTTGATCTCTTTTAGTTGTCATATTACACTAGCTAGAACTTCAAGTACTGTAATGGAAAGATATGAAGAGAATAGGCAGCCTTGTCTTGTCCTGATTTCAGTGGAATTGACTTAAGTTTCTCTCTGTTTAGTTTTGTGCCTTATAACCCTGTTCTCTCCAATACTGTTTCCATATACAAAATACACATACTGTTCAGCGGTACATGCCGGCAGTCTTCTTTCTTCGTGACCTTCATGCAGCCAACAAATTATTGAGTCCAAATCTGACAAAGCTATCAGGTAAATAAATATAAACTAGAGGCCAGCTTCATTCACAGTGCCCAACCCTTATGAGGGAAAACTGAACCCATCCACATAAAGTAAGCACAACATAGGTATGATGAGAGAATGAGGCTTATATAAGAAAATGACAGAATAATACAAAGTTTCATTTTTATTTCAGTGAAAGAAAAATGAAAACATGTCATTTCAATAAGTCAAAAATGTATTAAAATTAATAATGACTAATGCTGAAACCAAGATTAAAACAGGTTAATACTTGATAAAGTACACGGGAGAAGGTATATTGACACAAAAACAAGTAATCATGAAAATCAGATTAAATATCAATTACTTACAATTCTATCATTTTTTAGATCATGAGTTGGTGAAATACCTTTTATCAACACTAGAAAATAAATGACAATGTTCATTATTATGAATTCTATTTAAAGTGCTTACTTTACTGAATTTAGTAATATAACAATAAATAAAACAAAAAAAAGAAAGAAAAAAAAGGAAAAAGAAATAGCTATATTTTGCAGACTCATTATTTTGTAAATAATGATATAAAATCTTTTTAAGACTTCCATTATGATAATTAACTTAATTTCTGATATACAATTAATACAATATAATGTATAAGATTAGATGTACTTTAACATTCCTTAAATAAAGGGCAAAATTAAAATTATAAATTGAAGCCATTTATAATAGCACACAAACTATAATAGTTAGTAGTAAACCTAATTTGGAATTCTTGGACATTCTACAAAGAAATAAATAATATATTAAAAATGAATTAAGTACAAATGCTATTGCCATCCAGTCTTATATTATAATGTCCAGCCTCAGGAGTGATAATTTTCTCAGAAGTGATTTCTGCACTTACATATTGTTAAAATATATTTTAGAACAAGATAATTGATTCTAATATGTACTTGGAGCTGCAAAAAACAAAAAAAACCAAGGAACTGAATCTATTCAATCAGCTATTGAGTAACGTGATAATTCAACAATATAAATCTCATATCTTAAGGCATAAGGAATAAGAGATAAATGTCACTATGCAAAAAGAAAATTCACTTTAAATTCCAATCAGAAAATAATTCAGTGTAATAACTAACATTACATAAACTACAATACTGATTTATAGATGCAATGTGTTATGAGTTTGACTGAAACTGTTGATATTCTATATTTTTATAACCATTCTTGGAAACTGCTGAACAACATAAATTACATGATGATTTCCTTGAAATTAGCCATTCTACTTTTTAGTATCTGTCAGTCAGCCCCCCAAAAAAAGTGTGTTTCAAAAGATCTGCATGTTTATAGAAGAATTATTTCTTACTTCCCTAAACTGAAGTAGAGTCAACCTCTAACATCCCTACAACACTGGTCTTCATGCATTTTATGATGAAGAAACAATATAACATTTAATAATACAAAAGAAGGCAGAGCTACATGCATGAGAATGGTTAATTCAAATACACCCACATTATATTGCCTGAAAGAATTCAGACAGAATGCAATAGATATTATATGTACAGAGCCTCGAATTAGGAGAGCAAATGCTGTTCGACACGGTGAGTTTAGTATTGTGATAGACAAGTCTTAAAGGCTGTTTCTAGAAACCACAGTGAATGATGTTTTGCTGAGGACATGGGCAGCTTTGTTTGACAAAGTCCTGAGTGTGCTAAAGACATGCACACCTTTCGATATCTGCACCAAAATAATTCAGTTCAAACTGAGTTAGGCATGACTGGTGGACTCATGCATACTAAAATGTCATGTTTAGTTACTAATATTCTACTATTTCAATCTAAACCAAAAATTTACCTAGGCATCTGATATTTAATATGTTGTCTATTTGCATGATACCAAGCAAGGTAATTATCTGGCTTTTCAACAAGAGAAAATTTTCCAGATGTTTATTTTCCTGTCAGAAATATATTTTGAATAAGATCCAGGTGGCTGAAATACAATCTGTTTTGCTAGGAGGATGTTTTGAAACACACAGCAAGGTATTAAAATAGGAGCTAAAAATGGAAATCAACAAATACAAAATTATTTTATATATCATGAACAATAAAATTGGTGTATAATCTGCTCAGAGATAACAACAAATTGCCCCACAGAGTAGAGAGTTATGCCACAAATGTTTCAAATGAAATCGACATTTTGATCACACTCTGGTGTGTTCAAATATGGCACTATCATAATAAGGAATAAACATATCAAAATATGTTCACAAAGATAATGGAGGCATAACTAAAAGCATACCACTGTCATTACTTCATAGCCTTTTAGAGGTGAACTTATTTATAATTAACTTCACCACAAGTCCCATACACACATAAGCAGTGTTTCTACCTCTGCTGATTTTTTGTACATACCTCTCTTCCATGTCACAGTTGTAGACAGATTCATGTTAGTAGATTTAGTTTTAGGTATGGGGTCAGTTTTACCCAGACACCTTCCACACTAATGTCATGAGGGAAGAGGAATCAGAGGCTATGTTTGAGTCTGTATATGCTTATAGTTTCCATGTTTAACCAGCATATCCTATGACAACAGATGAAGAAATTCTAAATAGGATATTGTATAACTGTGCATCTTTTTAAAAGGTACTAACGACTTTTCCCATTTGGATTGTTTATTAGTTATTTCCACCCCAAAGGCAACTAGCAAGTTCTCCTGCAAAATAGAACCCAGTATCATACCTCCAGGTTTGTCACTATGCCTCCTTGGCACAGAGCCTTGTTCAAACTTGCACTCATAATCTGCATAAAAACAACGTGAGGTAAAAGATGTCTTATTTTATTTTTCTTGGTGACAGGATCCCTTGTGCTCTATTTATTTTAAGTCATTTCCTTGTATCCATTCCCTTATAAGACAAATATAAAGTAGATGAGAATCTATAATTGATGTCTTTAATTAGTGCTTTTGAAAATAATTTTTTAATTACACAAAATTTTAAAATTCACGAAAGCATGCTTCTTAATTCTCCTATAAAATGATTAAAAACAAGATGAAAGGATATTTCATACCATTTGGCAAATTACATACAGCTATGGAACACAACTAGGCCCAAAGTTGTGTTGGGCACACAGTCCTCTGTTGTCAACATCCCCCATTTGTTTGAACATGAATATATTTTTGTCCTGTGTCATTTGTTACCTTATCACATTGAGCATAGCAACAGGAAACTCTTGGTAAAATTCCTAGCAAGATAATGCCTTTTAAAATTGCCCCCAGTAAGAGAAATTTGTAAATTACCCTTTCTTCTTAATTACCTCCTATTGCAATAATTAATAATCCCTCAATTAGCTAGCAAAAGCTCTCCACAGATTACTCTTCTCTTTACTCTGAAGACATTCCATCTCCTCAGGCTTTATTTCCCACAACTTTTTTTTATTTAAGAGTAATTTGATAGAACAAATGTGTTAAATTCTTTAAAACCGTAGTTCATTGAGTTTTTTATAGAAATATATATTACACAATGTTTTAAAATGTTACTGTTTTATTTGTGGCTGAGAATTAATTAATTATATATATAATTTATATACAACACATAGATATAAATATATGTAATCATATATGTGATTTTTATATAATGTAACAATATCAAATATTTTTACTTTCAGGTGCTGAAGAGTAGGTATTTATGGGCCAACAGGATAGGTCAGGTTCTACCCATCTTTGCTACCAGCACTGGGGTCTTGAGCTTGGTCTGCATGGCTAATGTGGTACAAAAAGAAGACTAACTCCCAAAAGTTTGTTCTATGTATTCCACACAGGTGCCTCGGTACACATAGACTCATTCCTCCAACACACACACATACACATACAAACATAAACATACACTCATACACACACTCAAATACATATAAACACACATATACACACATGCATACACACATAAACATATACACATACAAATATAAACACACACACTCACACACATATACATACTTTCTCACATACATCAAATGAATACATTTAATTTTTATTAAAAGAGGAGGTATTTGTCAGTATATATTTTATACAGGTCAGTACCTTCCATGGAGCTTGCTTCTATTCAGTGCTTTGGATTTCATTCAACTATAGTTAAGGCCTTGACCCAGAAGGGCTTCTCATAGAAATCTCTGAAAACATTTCATTTCAACAAGATTAATGGTGGTCCAGCTTCTTTCTTCCAATGAAGACTACTTGTAGTTTTGTAAATATTGCCCACAACTGTTGTTTGTAGATACTTGTGTCTGTGGCCACAGAATTGATGAACAGGCAATGATTTGAAAGATATTTCAGCTTGTGATTCTAGATGTTAAAAGACAAAACTTGTTAAACAGTGTGGCTTTGCTTTACTTTGCTAGGCAATATGATAATATTGCTTAGAAAGGGAAGTATGCTCATCCAAGGATGCAGTAATAGAAACAGTAAACACTGAGAATCCATCACGTCTCTCAAGAATCAAACCATATGGTAGAGTATGAATCTTATACATAATGGAGATGATCTGTTTTGTAGTTTTTGTTGTTTTGTTTTGATGTGTGTGGGTGTTCAGCTGCAGGTATGGCTGTGTACCCTTTGAGTTTCTGGTACCCACAGAGACGGGAAACAATACAGAATCCCATGGTACTGAAGGTACAACCCGAGAGCCACCGTGTGTGTTCTTGGAGTTGTACTTGGGTCTTCAGGAAGATCAGTGTGTAATTTTTGAGCTGTGAAGTTAACTGCTACTAAACTGGCTCCTCCTCCCAAAATGTTGAAAAAAATTAATGACACAATACTGTTACCCTAACCTTTTATTTTTTAAATGAAACTTATGGCTCTAAGTAAGGGGAAAATGCTGTACTTGAGAAAAATTACAAACTATTAATTACAAACTATAAAAAAACATTGACTTGTGTAAACATTAAAGTCAGGCCCGGTGTGATGGCTCAGTGGGCAAAGCACTGACCCTAAAATCCTGACACTTTGAGTTCACTCTCCAGAACAAGCTTGAAGGTAGAAAGAAACAGGGCCCACATGTTCTTAACTGACCTCCACACTCATGCCGTGGAGCCTGAGGTACATACTCAAGTAGCACTCAATAAAATGCATGTGAAATGTATTTGCTGAAAATAATATCAGGCATTACTGCTGCATTATCAAAATCTTAGCTGCTTTAAAAAAAACACAGATGATTAAATACAGGTAGAGAGATTGTATATAGTGGGTTGTGTTGGTCAAATTACAACACAGAGTCTCATTATAGACATTAAGAAACAAAGCATCGAGGGTGTGTGGAGATGGCTCAGTGGTTAAGAGTAGGCTGCTCTTCCTGAAGACCCACGTTCAATTCCCAGAATACACATGGTGACTCACAAAGAGCTGTAGCTCTAGTTACATGGGACTCTGTGCCTTCTCGTGTCTCTTGTGGGCACCAAAACACAATTGATATATAGACATACACGTAGCCAAACACCCACACACATAAAAATAAAGCAAGCAAATAAAAATCACAAAAGAATCTCCATAATATACAAAGATTCAGAAGTTCTCTGATAACAAGCTCTACCACTAGATTTTTATCATTACTAGACTTATTTTACACAAGTAACCAGAATCTTTACAGGTAAGAAGTAATATGTAAGACTCACCCTGAAAAACTATATGATAAGACAAGCTTTTAGATTCTTCCCAGAAATCACGACGCTTGTATGTATGTTTGGCTCGTAGCCATGGGAAGAGGCCAACAAATCTACGAGGAGAGCAAAGATTTTCAAATTGCTCAGCATAATGTTAATTCAAAAATCAATGCTTGAATATTAATTCTAAGAGTAGGGAACAAAATTCAAGATTCAAACTTACCTTCTATTGGAGCTAGACATGGGTGTGCATGCTTGTAATATGATTCCTCCAGGTGAGACAAGAGGAATTGTCTTGCACTAGAGCCATGTCACATGACAAAGTGAGACTGTCTCCAAGCAGAAAAAGAAATATATAACTATTATTTGCTATATATTTTTGAAAATATATGATTATTTCAATCGCCAAAGAAATAGTCAATTTATTAAGACATATAGTAGTGCTAAATACTAGTAGTAAGTTCCGAGTATGTCTTAGTTGGCTATTTTTATTGGGAAAAATGTTATGAAAATTAAACAAGAATGTAAGTGTTAGCAAAACATAGATACAATTAATACATTTGAGGTTGCACATACCAATTACCTTTATCTCTCATTACAAATTTTATGCATATACTGAAGTACCAAATTGCCCTGCATAAACCTGCGAAATGATCGCATTAAAATTATCAAAGACTTTGAACACATACATACATACATACATTTCTACGAAAATGCATGCACAGACATATGTAAAGTACTTCGATATATAATCCTACACACACATATTTTGTATAGGGTAAAGCATGCACACAAAAAACCTTTTTCTTTTACTACAAAACATAAAATGAATAATATATACCAACATCCAGTAATGCTTTAGCATTTCATGGGTATCCAACACCATGAAATAGTAAATTGAATTAATAGGGAAGCAACAGTAGGATCCTGAAAGCTCTTAGAAGTCACAATGGAGGATGATATCAATACTGTGACTACACTGCAGAGTGCTTAATCCATTCTTACTGTAGGTAAAGCCTTCTAAGGTTGTGAGAGAATAATTATCAAAGACTTGCATCAGTCCATGTAGATTACATAGCTTTTTAGTGTTATAGTTATTATTATAAAATTGTGTTTGTTTCTCAGTTTCTTGCTTAACCTGGCTTTCAACCAAATAATTGAGATTTTATTATTTGCTTAATAAATCTCACAACATAATATCTGAGCAGTTATTAATTTATTCTTAACCCACTAAAGAAATCTGACTTCCTCCCAGCATAAATCCCAGAGAATACTTGTCCTTTTGTGGCTTTGCCTGCTCAGTGGAACTCTCTCCAGATGTCTTATGGAAATGGACGAATCTCCTACTTCTTCTTTTAAATCTTCCTCCTCTGGTTGGCAAGAAAGCCAGCCCTAATCTCTGCCCTGCTCAACGATTGGCTGTAAACTGTTTTAGTTGCATGCCATGAGACAAATGAGGATCAGGGTTTATGCAACATTGAGAAAGGAGATTCCCAGAGCAAGGACTGCCACAAGATATGAATGGTACAGAAATCAGTATTTGAATTACACAGCAGCCTTAACATTGTTGCTCTTGTAGCCAGTCAAACATATGATTCACATTCACATTAATTTTTATCTTATTATTGACATTTTGATATTTTTATAAGCTTTACAAATAGCAAAAATTTTATTCTATACAATGGAATTTTATAGTTTTGTCAATGTTGTATCTAAAAAAAATACTAGTGATATATATTTATTTTAATAAAACTAAATATGTTGAAATATTTACCTATTTCTAACTAATTATGCAAATGTATTGTTTTTAATGAGCTTATTTTTATAGAAAATTTACATATTTCGATCATATTCTTTTTCTTACCTGCAATTTCATCCAGATCCTCCTGTAACTCCCTAATCATCAAACTCCATGTTCTCTCTGTGTCTCACATAATGAATGAAAATCAAAACTAAACCACTGAACAAAAGAAATCACCAATGAAACAAACAAAAAAATACCAAAAATAAAACCCAAAGCTCTCAAAAGACATGGAGTCCATTTTGTGTTAATCAACTACTTCTTACTGAGCAGCCTGCCCTGGAGTGTGGTTGATATACTCAGTAACATCCCATTGAAGAACCTGATTTTTTCTTTCCGAGGGGGTACCAACTGCAAACAGTGCCATGGCAGAAGGTGGGAATTTATATCCATTTCCCCCTTCCCATGCTGGATTTTTTTTGGTCTAATTTTAACTTGTATAAGTCCATGAGTCCTATCAAGGTCTCTGTGAGTTTGTGCTTTTATAAGTCTTGCCTCATCTGGAAGAACCTGTGTATTAGGAATCATATATCACCTCTGGCTCTGTTCTCTATTTTCCCCTGAAAAATATTAATATTTAAATAATTTATTATTACAACCAGAAAGAAAGAAAATAGGAAATCAAGTAGCACTCTTGACATGGGATTAGAGAATAGGTTGTCAGTAAAATGCAGCAGGAGGGGCTGAGTTTAAATCCCTAATACCCACATAAAAAGAAAGGTGTGGCTGCACATACCTGTGACTGCTTTATTAGCAGAGACAAGTGGAATCTTTGAGCTTGTTAGACTGCCAGATTGCTCAATGGATGAACGTCATTCGAGTTCAATGGGATATCCTATCTCAAATTAAGGCACAAAGTGAATGGGTGATGAAATTAAACACTGACCCTAAATACATAGGCAAAGACAGATTTTTAACCAAAATATATTATTACACTCTGTATCTACATGAACTCAATTCCATTTTGAGGTTTAGATAGTGACTACATATTGTAAACTCAAAATGGAAATGAATGGAAATGGCTCAGTTTTTAGAGAAGTGAAAAATTACTCCGTAGGAAAAGAAGTTGAAGGTTTATGTATAAATCATATGAGTTTGGGGTGATGTTCTCTAAAACTCTCTTCCAGATTTTAGGACCAGTTAGTTTACCTAAAGTTATTGCTGATATAATCAACAAATCCTTTTGAGCTTTCTGAGACAGAAACTTCAATGGATTCTTATGACCCCATAATATCACCAGAGTTACTTTCTTTTTACAGCAGTATGTTTGAAGTAAGGGAGACTTTGTCACCAAGAAGTGATTGTAGGTTTCTAGGACCCTCTGAATCCTTCTATTTACCCATCTCCCATACGTCTCTCACCTAGAGTCCCAAAAGGATGTCCTTATATCTACCCCGCTTTCCTGGTAGGTGAAGACTTTCATGGGACATGCCCCTTGGGCTAGTGTCCAGATATAAGTGAGTATATGCCATTTGACTATTTCTGCTTCTGGGTTAACTTAATCATTATGAGCATTTCTAGTTCAATCCATTTGTCCACAATTTTTGGGAATTCCTTGTTTTTAATAGCTGAGTAGTATTCCATAGTGCAAATGTACCGCAGTTTCTTTATACATTCTTCTACTCAGGGACACTTAGGCTGTTTCCATGTTCTGGCTATTATGAATAAGGCTGCTATGAACATGGTCGAGCAAAAGTTCTGATTGTATGCCTGCTCAAACTATGGCACCAGCCAAGGACAATAGGTGCAGTAAACTTCGAACCCCTACCCAAATCTAGCCAATGTACAGTACATTCTTCACAGTTGAGTGGAGAGTGGGGTCTGACTTTCACACAAACTCTGGTGTCCCATATTTGACCATTCCCCTGGATGAGGAGACCTGGTGGCACTCAGAGGAAGGATAGCAGGCTACCAAGAAGAGACTTGATACCCTATGACCATATAAGGATGAAGAGGTCCCCCTCAGTCACAGTCATAGGTGAGGACAGTAAGGGGAAAATGGGAGGAAGGAATGGGAGGATATAAGGGATGGGATAAAAGTTGAGATATAATATGAATAAATTAATAAAATATATTTTAAAAAGAAATATCACATGCATTTTTGACTGATGCATTTTGACTAATACTGCAGTCAGCCAGCATCAAGTGGGGTAGAGACCAGTAATACCAGAAACATTTTATATACACAGGACAGCACACTCAAAATAATTATCTAACCTAAAACAAAGTATTGTCAGGGGTGTGTAGCCATTTGTAAGAACTGAAAAAGTTCTGATCGCATTACTAAATATTTACTGCGACTTCAACAGAGTTGACATGAAAGAGTGAAATGAAGGTCACTTGTCAGAATTCATTTGATCCAAACTCTTTATATACCAGAAACTCATCATATTTGGGTTGGAAAGGATAAATTTCTCAAGGTCAAAAAGTGCATCTCAACTATCTGGAGACCAGTTTACAGGCAGGAGTTCTATCTTTGTGAGGCTTAGGATACATTGTATGTTTCTTTTTTTCTAACAAGGTATTTCAGAATTCAGGTCATTACAATCTACAATTGATATTCCTATCTAAGAAGACAAATTATGTTCAGAAATCCTTGATTCCGATGATGATAGCCACTTTAGTGATGTTTTTATCACACTTTGAAATGGAATTTATTCTTGAAGATAACTGAACATATCACTTCAATAAGATTAAACATTGTCAAGAAAGCTATTTTGGAAGTATTTTGATGCAAGGGGAGAATTTTGCAAGACTGCTAGCTGTTCTTCTTTTATCACTGAAGATATTCTTGATCATTTAAAACTACTACATTAATTATATCTGTCTAAGTAGAGTTAGCATGATTTTTATGCTGTTTTACTCACCTAATGTTGTATTGTTAGGCTGGTAATTTTTGTGCTTAAAATGAATAATGAAACTCATTATAGTTCCATAAAGTAAAAGAAAAAAATTGTTGAAGACCATGCTGTATACAGTGCTTTATAATGACATATATTTTTTTATTTCTCTCTTTTTTGCATACATTATAGTTATTATCCCAGTAAGAAGTGGCATATTCCTGGAAAATTCAAAATAGATATTTTTCTTGGGTTAATAATTTTGCACACTTAAAGTGAAGTGTCTGTTTGAATGAGCTTTTTATCAACAAGTTCCTGAAATGAAACTAGTGGTCAGGAAAATCCCCAAAACAAGGGAGAATGGGGTACAAGAAAAGCTGTGCTATTCTAACTTAAGTCTCACAAGGAAACATACTGAAGTCAGGCCAATAAAACAGGAGACCCCAAGATAGTAAAAACTCCAGTCTTCTCTGAGAAATTACTGAATAATACTTACATTTTTTTAAATCTTATATGCTTTTCCTGCCTACTGTGTGATAGGAGGAAAACAAAAGCTCAGAGTTTCTCTCTGCAATTCACAGGGCAATGGTACACAGAAAACAATGTTTGTATGTTGGCTTTACTCCATGTCACCTCTCTGTCAATGCCAGGGATAAAATAGAAATCTGAACATTGTGCCAATGACAGCACATAAACTACCTGGCCCTCATCCAACATTACCCAGAAGGCATCTTTAGGTCAGCAAGCCCACAGAGTGCTATGATGTCACATTACAAAGGGATTTCATGAAGGGCAAGATATGTGAAAATATTAATAATGTTACATAGAAAATATTAATAACATTACACATTCTATATGTACTGTGTTTCAAAAAGGTGGATGTTAATAGTTTCTTCATTGAGATGTCATAGTATGTTTATTACAGCATAGAGAATGTCAGAGACAATAAACAGCCCTTGACATCAGCATCAGACATACTCATATAAATACAAACAGACGTTTTCATTGAAAACTGTAAGAAAATGAAATCAGAGCTGAGAACACAAAAAGACTCATGTGACCAGGCTTTGCAGTACATACCAATGCAACTGCAACCTTGGGTTACTAGAATCTGTCATTTGAGAACCATCTAATGTCTGGAAGAATTTTATTAAAGAAATATAGAGAAACTCCAGAAAGGTAGACACTTGACCAAAGATCAGAACTGCTACCAAATGAGAAATGATTTTTTAAAAAACCCTCAAATATTACAAGACACCAGAAGAAGCTAATGTCAAAGCTGATCAGTGCTGTCCTCCAATAAGGACAACTGTTTCCTGAAATTCTTATCACAGTGCAAAAACATCCCATTAAATTCTGAGCTCTCCAGTTTATTTCCATACTAGACCATGATCTTCTGTGTCAGATGAAGAGTACATGAAAAAAAATGCACTAAATAAGAAGCAAAGACATATTCAAGTTTGCAGACTCAAAGAGAGAAGCCATGTCTTAACTGGGTTCCTATTGGTGCTGAGGACATGGGGAGCATCTTCTGTGGGACTGTTCCTAGTGTTTTCTCAAAACTTAATCTCTAATCAACTGAAGCTGAGACAAACTGAAAATAGTGAGCTGTCAATTCACAATAGCTTTTCTCAAAATACAAACTGAAATGCTGGACTACTTAGAACCTACATACAAAGTACAAAGTCTAAAATGATTTCCTGTTCAGGTGATTTAAGAAAAGAAATGAAATGAGCTGTCTTCATATATTTGAAAAGAAAAGAAGATACACACATGAATGTGTGCTGCATAGCAAATATGAGAATGCGATGTTCTGGCAACGTGATCAACTTGCAAATCTTTGGTCCTTAAGAAGAATAGAGCATTCGAATGATCACAATTGGGATATGAGCAGTGTGCAGCAACATCTTCTATCCAGCACTATCTAGAAAGCATCTCTCCATTCAGACTGACTCAGGATAGCTCTTGTTGTTTTTGCTTCTTGTAGATTCCTATTTGAATGCAATTTATAAAACTTCCCATAGAGATATTTTTGAATAACATTGGTTTTTATAACCCTGTGATTCCTGCCAGATGACAGTGTGTATCTGATGTCTTTATTGTTCCACAAGAAATAATAATAAAAAAACAGAAGTTCTTTAATAAAATCTGAGTTTATTTATTTCCTGGTAGGACCTAACTGTTACATTATTAACAACAAGAAGATGATTTTATAGCTGAGGGAGTTTGATGCCAAACTCTTAGTTTGATGCCTCTGGCTAGACTTGTATACCATACCATTTTATTCACTAACTGTAGTGATTCATTTTTAAAACTGCCTTTCAAATATTCCTTTCCTGAGCAAAGCAGAGTGTGGTTCTTTGCTGTTCATCAGCATCTCCTGTGCCTCTATTACTGACAGTGCTTTAATTTAATTTTCTTTATCCCAGTGGAAATGTACCAGCTTAGTTTTATACGGCAAGTCTGCTGCCATCTGCTTATTTTCCAATGCTCTGAACATTCTATTTCAAATATATTTAATTTAAAAAAATTTTTTAAATGGCTTCAGTCAAGACCAACTTTCAAGTAAATTACAAAGAATGGATTTTTTTCTGCAAACTTTATTTCATCTTATTAATTTTTTTAATTTAACATGCATTGCTGTTTTGCCCGCCCGTGTGTCTCTGTGAGGGTGTCAGAACCTGTGGAACTGGAGCTGCAGACAATTGTAAGCTGCAATGTGGGTACTGGGATTTGAAGCTGACGCCTCTGTAAAAGCATCCAGAGCTCTTAACCGCTGAAGTCTCTCTCTCCAGGCCTGTCTGCTATAAGACTGAATAAGTTTCCTTGCACTATTGGTGTCATTCTTGTGAAGACCTTGTTATGTGGTCACATGTGTAACCCTTACATCTGGTGTGTGTGTGTGTGTGTGTGTGTGTGTGTGTGTGTGTGTGTGTGCGGTCTTCTAGAATCTTTCTTTTTAAAATTGTAAGATATGTTTAGACCTTGTCACTGTTATCTGTGTAGTGCTGTTCTTTCATAAAATGATTTTTTTATTGTTCATAATCTCACACATGTAAGTGAGATACGATCACACTAACCTCCTATTTTCTCATTCAACTCATCCCGTGTCCCGCCCCCCCCTCCCCCCCCCCCCCCCCCCCGTCAACCGCCTCAAAACTTCACCTCTTCTTTTCTCTTTTTCAATAAACAGTTTCATCCTGTGCTGCCCATATAGGTGTGGGCATGGGTCCTCAGGTGTTCTAACATAATCAAACATGTCATGATCAGAAGTAGAAAAAGCAAATTTCATTTCAAACCAACTATTTTAAAAGTACAATGATGGCCATAATAATGTAAAGTCTCACAATTTGTCAGTGTTAGACTAGAAAGTGACACATGAATAGTGTAGCTTTTCTTTGAAAGTATTGTAATTTTTACAAAAACTTCCAAAGAAGTTAGGCCAAAGTAAAGATTTAAAACATCAAATCTTTAATGTTTCCCAATTCTTTGGGTAGGGACTAATAAAAAGCAGTTAGGGAGAAACATTTTACAATTCTAGCAGTATTTAAAAGTTTATTTTATAAATATGTATTCTTAGATTGTGTTATATATATTTTAATTAATTATTTCATGGACAGCTGAGATAACTTTAAAATAATTACTGTTTTAGGGAAATTTAAAGTAATAATGGGTTTCAAGCCTGTAATTTAATGAATTTGAGGTCTTAAAAGTACCCAAATGGATGATCAAGCTTGAACGCTGGTTCAGTTGACTATGTTGACTGACTGCTTAAGTTCTGACTTTCTAATACAGTCTGTCTTATAGACTCAGAAGCAAGCTTGTTGTGATGTCATCATGTCAAATTTATCAACATTTAGTTCCAGTATATGTCCTTATGGGACTTTCCGGTGTATGAGATTCCTTTCATCACCGATATTATTTCATTCTTTTATTTCTTTCAGACTTTGTACCTTGAATCAAACTTGGCAGAAGTCACAGGTTGCAGTAAAATGCAGTTTCTGAAGGGTGAAATAAGCTAACAGTTATTTCTGATGAGTCCTGGAAAGCTCAAACATAAAAATAATTTTGTATGCATTGACACAGTCACTATAAAAGTCTTAAAATCACAGTGAGAAAATGAAAAGAAAAATGGACATACTTAAAATTCTATCACCTAAAGTATGTACTATCCATTATTTTCTGTAACCTCCTAAACCTACAGTCCCAGATTTTGATAACTACTATGGTGTTCTTTTGTAACTCATACTGCATTTCTTATGCCTACATTTTGATATTTTCTGACATATGATTCTGGAAAATATGTCTTTGTGCAAAATCAGTAGTTTGTGTCAGTTTGAATATTTCTATTTATTTAAAAAGTTCCTGAAGTCTGGAAGGGCAAATAATGTTTAATAATGCATTGATAGTGCTGTTTTTTTCTTCTTTTTTGTTTTTCAGTTTTAATAGTCTTCAATTTATTGCTGTACCTTGATGTCTTGTACATCAGTTTTGGATCCAAGAACATAAAAAAAGTGAAATTGTAAAAATAGGGTAAATATTTTTGTCTTGGTAAATAGAATTCAATTCTCATCTGTTTGCCACAAATAGATATAATAGCATGTGGATGTAGATATAAATATACATTTTAAATATCAGTAAAGAAATATTCACTAATCTGTCCATGGTTTTGGCAATATAATCTTTAGTTTTGCACTTATTTTATATGCACTACACTATGAGACTTCTTTCTTTAAAGATTCTTTGAGAACATCATTTTTAGCATTTTATCTTCCTTCCACAACTCTCTTTACCACAAAAGTCACTATTATTTACCTAATTATCATCTTGGAGGATTACTGCTTAATAAGCTCACACTTTCTAGCTCTTTAGGAACTCTTGCTGACTAGTTCAACTCAGCTGTTCTGACTCAAACTCCTCTTCAATCTGACTGATTCAAACTGGCTTCTCCAGCTTCTGACTGAATTGCTTTGCTTGGCTTCAAACTAATTCCATCCAATCTTCTGGCTCCTTCTCATTCTCTGGCTCATTCTGTCTTCACCTGTGCATAGCTTGTTCTCTCTTCAACTCTTTAAAACAATCCCAGTAAAACTGCCTCCTCTCTCCCTCTTCCTCTGTGATTTCCTCTCTTAAATCTCTGTTCTCATGAGAGTTGGGCTTATCTTATTCTGTTAAATCATTTTCTAATTTATCACTTTGTATTTCATTCAATTAGACATCATTGTTTGGGATTAAGGTGCGTAGTAAGAGTGTATCTGTATACCAGCCACAGAGATTAAAGGACTGCATTTCAGGCAGATCACACAGATCTAGAAGGTCTTTGGATGTGATCAGAACAGCCATGTTTTTGGATTAAAATTTCTCTCCACTCTACCCACACAATGTCATGCTTCTTTAATTCTTCAAAACAAAACAAAAATTAGCACAAAATAAAGTCCAATTTGTGTTGACCTAATACTCCTTAGTATGTAATCTGCCCTCGAGTTTGGTTGATAAGCCCAAATGCCACAGTGTTGAGGAAACTTTACATTCTCTCTCCAAGCAGCCATCAGTTGCAAATAAATGTTTCATAAAGGTTGAGATTTATTTTCTGTGATTAAAAATTTTATATGACTTAAGGTTGTTCATATCCCTGTTAAGGCACTGGAGATGCAGAAAAGGGGATAAGAAGATCCAAGGAGCCAGAATTTTAGAAAACTTCAAATATTCAGAATTTTCTGGATAAAACAATCCAGATGCACTCACGAAGTAAGAGACCATGACATTAATTTTAATATATGAAAATATACATATACACCATTACAAATAACTTTTAAAATTGGAGTCTAGTGTATTTAAAAGTATTTTTTATAAATGCAAGCATTTAGAACAAAAAGATATAAATGTGCCAGGCTTGGTAAAACACACCAGTATTCCTAGCACTAGGGGAGGCAGAGGTATGCAGATTTCTGTGAGTTTGAGGTCCACATGGTACATAAAGTGAGTCCATGACCAGGATAGTCAAGGCTACACAGAGAAGCCCTTTTTGGGGGCTTGAAAACAAACAAACAAGCAAATAAACAGATGATATCTATTCTAATGTAACTGTCTTGTAGTTTTGAAGCAATTCTTCAAAATACTGCATTATAATTTGAAATGAGCACTTACTTTAATAGAGAGACTTATGTAGGTGTCAATTACACAATAAGCTATGTAAATAACATTAAATAAATAACACAACTATCAAAATGACTTTTACATAGATTTACCTGGCTTCCATTGTTGAGAAAATGCACAAAAATAAGTTCCAATAATACTAGCACTATATATCTACTTATAGGAACTATGTGTCATCAATAATCCCACACATAGCATTTTATCTTTCTAATGATGTATTGCTAAATTTTAATATTAAGATGAATTGGGTGGTAAAGACTTGGCTCAGAAGTGAAGAATACTTACCGCTCTTAAAGATAACCTGGACTCAGTTCCCAGCATCCACATTACAGCATACTTTATTTTGGCTTCTGTGAGCAGTAGGCATTCATCAGTACCAATATATACATGCAAACAAAATATTATGTATATCTTTTATTTAAAAATATAAAAGATAAGAAAATGATAAAAAGCAAGTTTTTACTCTGTGCACAAAAGTAAACAAAACTTTACTAAAGACAATCAGTAGATAGATTTATAAGAAAGATTTTTTTTCATTCTTTATGTGTGTAATATTGGCATAAGGCGTTGTACCTGAGTCAGGGTTATTACTGTTGTGATGAAACACCATGACAATATGTGACAAAATGCAGGGGTGAGGAGGGCATATTTGGCTTATGCTTCATCATCATGTTCATCAGTGAAAAAAGTCAGAAGAAGAACTTAAGCACAGCCTTGGAGGAAGGAACTGATGCAGAGGCCAAGGAGAAGTGCTGCCTACTGGCTTGCTCATGGCTTATTCAGTTTCTTCAATCTGCTTGCTTATGGAACCCAGAACTGCCAGCTCAACTTACGCTCACTTAAGAATGACAACACTATAGTTTGTGTTGAATCATTCTCTTGCTGGAATGAAGCCTGGCTAATTATGGAGGACATTCTGTTTTGATGTGTTCTTAAATTCTGTATGCAAGATTTTTGAGGTTTTAGTGTTTGTTTGTTTGTTTGTTAGGCTATTTTTAGTACCTATGATCTTGTCTCCCCCGTCATTTACTAATTAAGACAATACCTGTTAGCCTTGCCTGCAATTTGGTTTGAAGAAGTAATTGTCTCAATTGAGTCACCTTCCTATCTGATTACTGTAGCTTGTATCAAGTTGACATAAAACTATCCAATACATATTATAAGTTAAATTTAACGATAAATAACCGCAGCTAAATTAATACAGTTTTATTATATAGACAGTGTCCTCCTAATTGAACAATTATATGAAAGAAATATAGTCTAGTAGTTCAGTCATTTCTATTCTGACAAGGGTCTAGGTCATCCCTTTCTGCACATATTTGCCAGAATTTGTTACTATATATCCTTTTATTTGCCACCATTATTGTTGTGATAGGTAATATCAAGTTACAGTATTGATTGAAATTTCTTTTATCGTTAGACAGTGAACATTTATTTTAAAGTAGCAACATTACACCAAATCATACAATGGTGAGGAAAAATAAAATGACTGGACTAATCTTTCTCAAAACCATAGGTATAAAAAGTATCACAAAAAACCTCTGTGAACAAAATTTAAGAACACATCCCAAAGATTGTTCTCCATTATCAGGTAGGCTTCCTTCCAGCAAGAGAAAGAGTCAACACAAATACATCAATAAGAAATGGGTTGTAAGGACAGATCTCAAAAGCTGGAAAAATGTTTTGACAAAATAAAACATTCTTTCATGATAAAAATTCTACAGACATTATAGATGATGTACTAAAAGTAATTTTTATTTCCTGATGAAGCCAATGATATGAGAGCCTTATCCAAGCTTTGGTAATCTAAATAACCCTAGCTCCAGCCTGGAAACCTCCAGCCTCTCTACAACCTGACCTTCTGCAAGCCCAGGCTTTGAAGCCGTCAGCTTCCAGCCTCCATCTGCTAACTTAGGCCTAGAATGTTTCAGCCTCCAAGACCTACTACGAGTAAGTTCCCCCTTTCTAGCTCACTCTGTCTGTCTGTCTGTCTGTCTGTCTGTCTGTCTGTCTGTCTGTCTGTCTGTCTCTCTCTCTCTCTCTCTCTCTCTCTCTCTCTATCTGCTTCCATTCAGCTGTTCTTGCTCAAACTCCTTTTCAAACTGAATATTTCAAACTGGATTTGGTCCACTTCATACTGAATTGCTCTGCTTGGGAAAAAGTGCCTCAGTACTCCATGGACTAAGCTATAAGAACTCAGAGGCACCCAACTGAATTGCACCAAACTGTTTGGGACTCTACTGTACTCCCAAACTCCATTGTATTGTCTCCACAAACTCTCCTTCACTCTCTCTGTGCTTATCTTAAGTAGTTTATTTTTCCTGTCTGTTCTCCTGAGAATTGGGTTCATCATATCTCTGAATCATTGGCAAGTCTTTCTCTGATTTGTTATTTTGCCTGCCCTTCAATTAGGAATCACTGCTCAGGATTAAAGGCGAGTACTGAATTCCATCCAAAGGGATTAAGGATGTGTATTGCAGCCAGAGGAATTGAAAGTGTGTACTAAGGTTGTGTCTGTTTTCCAACTAGATTGCCGGGACCTGGGTCTTTGGATCTGATTCTTTGCCAGAGCAGCCATGTTGCTCGATTAAAATTCCTCTATAGGATGGAGCCAACATCTCTCAACATAATGAAAGCTTAATAAATGACAAACTTACAAGCAGCCTTAGACTAAACTGGGGAAATCTCAAAGCATTTCCACTAAGATCTTTATTCTTGGTACAGGCTGGTTTTGGGTCAACCTGACACAAGCCAGAGTTATCAGAGAAGGAGGAGCTCAGTGAAAGAAATGCCTCCATGTGATCCAGCTGTAAGATATTTTCTTAATCAATGGTCCCTGAAGAGGGGGCAGTACATGGTGCATTGTGCAATCACTGAGTTGCTGGTCCTGATTTCTATAAGAAAGCAGGCTGAGGAAGCCAGGGGAAGTAGGATAGGAAGCATGACCCCACCATGACCTCTGCATCAGCTCCTGTTTCCTCGTTTCTGGCCTCTTTGGGTTCATAACCTGACTTACTTTGGTAATGAGCAGCAATATGGATATTTAAGCTGAATAAAGCTTTACCTTCCAACCTTGCATTTTGGTCATAGAGTTTTTTGTCACAGCAATAAAAAACTCTAAGACAATCTCTATTTTTTAAAAACATAGTACTTTAAATTTCAGACAGAAAAGCAAGATGAAAATAGCAAATGAATAGCACATAGATAGGGAAGAAAGAAGTCAAAATATCTTTATTTACTGATTTATGATTCTATGGAAAAGAGATCATATAGAGTTCACAAGAAAGCTCTTGGAACTGACAAACACTTTCAGTAAAATGCAATCTACTAATTAAAAATAAATATTAAATGATTATCTTATAAACCAATCTAAACATACTAAGAAATAAATCCAGGAATCAATACCATTTACAATAAACTAAAACAAACAAACAAACCAAACTTGGAGGAAAATTAACCAAGGAGGTAAAATTCATCAGCAGTAACTTTTGAGGTTGAATAAGACAGTAGGAGATGGTAAGGCCTCCCATGCTACCAGATCAGTAGAATCAACAAAAAGGCCATTCTACCAAAAGCAATCTACAGAATTGATACAAAAGAAAAGAAAATAAGTTAGAAGGGAGATGTGTTTGGAGATTTTTTTTAAACGAACATAAAAGAGGAATGGAAGTAGACATCAAGATATTTTGCATGCATTTCTGAAAAAAAATTTATGTGCTCACTTATATGTGGATACTATGAGGGTTCAAATGTTTTAAATATTCTGGTTAAATTACAGTGTGAATCCAGACAGGCATCATGGCAGGGACACTTAAAGAAAGCTGATATCACAAATACATGTTATATAAAAATGGAGGGGAGATAGGAGGAACAGAAAGATTTAAACTGGGATCTAGTGAAAAAAAAAAATAGAATGGTAGGTGTTAAGGGATGAGAGTGTCTATGCAACCCTACAGATTCCTAAAAAACTAATGCCTGAAAATAAGAACAAACATAAAAAAAACCTCTCTTGCCATATAAGCTAACTAAAAGATGTGCAATAAAAAAGAAATATTGATAGAGCATACCTTGCATAAGTAAGAATGTTGCTCCCAGATGTCATTGTAAAAATAAAATTCTAGTCCTAGGTATAGGGTATCTTTCTTTTTGTTGGCCAGGAACTCTGAAAAGAGTATAGACTATTGCCTTTTCTCGATTACCCACCAGAACTGCATGTTAAAACCTGATTTTTTTGGAGATAAAATGCGTATTGGCTAGAGAATACAGAAATCAGGCTCGGAGTAAACTGGAAGCTTCTTCCCTGCTGGCTAGCTTTCATCGTCCCAGAGTGCCACACAGATAATAAACAGGAATGGTAATGCTCTTCCCCACGGCAGTACCAATCAGGATCGAAACTGTATTCATAACAAGTATAATAATTAAACACATATGTAAAAAAGTTGTGACATGCAATAAACCTTTTATTTAAAAAAAAAAAGCTATTTTTTCTTATTTGAAATTATTATAGTTACCAGGGAGGCTCCATAGCCAGCAGTGGATGGCCACCAGAGAACGAATACAAGTCCTGCTCTGTAGGTTCCTTGTCTGATAATGTCCTGTCAGGGCTTTTCCCTGTTAAAATGTTATCTTATTAGTTTTATTTTTGTTTCATTATATACGTATTTTCTTCCATTTCACACTAGAGGTTATGTTTTCCATTTAAATGTTTGTTGTCAGTTCTGAGTGAGCTAATGAGTGGGTCTCCTTCTTTGTTTGCTTGTTTTTTTCTGTTCTGTAGTGTTGCTTTTTGTTTTATCATATTATATATGTTATTGTATTATGTTATATTATATTACATTAATTATTATCCCTTAGAATCTTGTCTGATTTCTAATGAGAGACAGAAAAGGGGTAGATATAGTTGGGAGAAGATGTAAGGAGGAACTAGGAGGAACAGAGAGGGGAGTTCATAATCAGGATGTATTATGTGAAAAAATATTTTTCAATATGAAAAAAAAAAAGAGTTCACAACCATGAATTTATTTGAATGTTTTATGTCTTAAACTAGATTTAATGTACTCAGTTGCCCAAGAAATAAAAGTTTTATTTTGTGAATAATAAACTTGAAAATAGTAATTGTATTATAAATTGAAATTTCTAATTATTCAATCCAAAGGAGTGCTTTCGTACAATATGAAATTGCATTTCAATGGCTCTTTTTTTTTTCATTACCTGAAATCTACCTTTGACTTTAAAAAGCTCCTCATCTGTTTAGTCCATAAGCAAACATGTAAACATTTAGTTAAATATTCAAAAAATAACTTATGTATTAATCAAAAATGAAGATGAAATTGCAGTTTCATTACATGCTTGAAAAATGCTGATAATTCAACTCAAGAAAACTTTACCCATGCAATTCAAACAGATTCTTTCATTTAATAAACTATTTACATATTCAAAAAAATCCACATCAACCAAACAGAAAGTCCTTATTTTGATTCTACAGCTATTGAACTAAGAGGCACAAACAAACACATTAGCACACTGGAGTGTGCTCTGAGAAACTATTAAAATGTAGTGGAGTGTGGAATATCAGTAGGTGAAAAATATGTACTGACAAAATGTAGTGGAGAACGTTTTGTTTAAAGAAAGTAATTTAAATGATAGATTATCATTTCTATCCCACATACTCTTATCACAGCAATTTTTTGTAGTAGTTCAAACTTTGGAGGCTCCCATTTATTATTTATTATTTATGGAGTCAGTCGGAAGTGCTCCTCATTCTATGACAGTGGAGTTTCTTCCAACAACTTCTAATTTTCAAAACTGGCTTTGCTTATGTTTTATTCCATTGTAGTTTTTTGCAAATAAATAAAAGATTTGTTAAGTTTACTTTGCCTGAGGCTAAAACCTGAGACTGAATAAAGTAATTTTCTTGATGGAAAATTCTGTTATTTGAATTAAAATAGCTAATGCTGCAACAGAAACAGAAGATGGGCATCTACCTACTACCTATCTACCTACTATCTACTCTATCTACCTTCTCTGATCCCTAATACATTACTTTATAGTTATCTTCTCTACTTGTATCTAAATTGTAACAAAACCATGTTTTCCCATTTCTATTGATTTTGCTCAAAATAATGGTGTTAACAAGAAACTTTGCAAGTGCATATTCCTGCAGAATTATAATTCTGCCTATTAAAACTGAGATAATCTTGGAAGATATTTACAGTATGCAGTCTAGCAAAATTGAATCACTCAAGTAATTAAGAAACATCTAGCCTAAATTAATAAAATGTGTAAACTTAAAATATGTTTTAATGTACTCACATTAAAGAACATTAAAGATAATAGACAAAACTGATAAATACATAAATTCTGAAATCAAGGAGCACTGCTATAGACTTTATAATAATCATCATAGTACACTTTGAACTCAAGAAGATCATTTAACCGGCATTGAATATTGTTTTGGTAGATCATTTTGAATAATGGATTCCAGCCTTGGGTATATAGCTACTGTTAATTTAAGTAGAAATATGATATGGTACCTTTTAGAATGTTCTTTGCTGCTTTAGTTACATACACTCTGAAGAGAAGAAGTTATGACTATACTAGACAGCATCTTATTTATAAATCATTCTGCTTTGCAGTTGAATGTATCCAACATCTTTTGATATGAATGGGGAAAATGAAAAAAGAGGACGTGTAAAATAATCAACAAAGTGTGTATGCGTGGTGATAGAACTCAAGCAGTTTCTCTAAAATGTCCAGTAGTACATCCAAGGCAGCTCGTTGAAAGCTAACTTGTATAAAATGTACAAAAGTGTTCAATGCTATAAATATACTTTTTTCATAATCAGGTTATTCACTGAGACATGTTCAGAAATGGTTAAATTTATTATCATGTATGAGCTAATACGTTTAAGCATTTCTTCTTTTCTATCTAGGAGGATCTGTTAATACCTTGAAACAGGTTCAGTTTCTGTGTAGGCAGGACATGGGAAAGGAAAGAGTCCACCCAGGTTGCCTTCTGTAGTTCTTCCTAAGTACCTTTCCCTACATAACGGGGCATCTTGCTTGAGGGCAATCCTAGGACACACAACAGTGTCTGTTCCTGCACTGTGTCCTGCGGACACTCAGCCCATTAGCTGGTCCCCTGAGACAGTGAGCCTAACGCGCCATAAGTAAAAGAAACACACATGCAAGTACAATCTTCATCAACAAAAACAACATGCTTTCTTCTCACGTTCAAGAAACTATTTTAAATTGTGAAATTAAAAATTATATACGTCGTCTTTAAAGCAAGTAAGGAAATTGTGCTTTAATATTTCGATTTGCATTCATTTGCTCACAGTGGTTTGACTAATTGGACGGAATATAAGACTTCGTTGTTTTGAGGTGTGTGTAAGGGGTAAAAATATTATAAAAAGGATACTAAAGCTAACACTCCTCCAAGCTTATTAGGGATGGATGGTAACATAGCGCAGGCAAAGAGAAAATACCATTCTGGTTTGACTTGAGGGGGTGTGTTAGAGGGTTTGCTGGTGCATAGTTATCCGGGTCTCCTAAAAGGGCCGGGGAGAATAATACAGGTAGGAGTAAAGCTATGAGAAGGAGCACAGCTCTCAGAAGATCTTTTACTGCGTAATATGGGTAGAAGGGAATTTTGGCTGTGTCAGAATCACCTCCAGTAGGGTTGTTTGACCCTGTTTCATGAAGGAACGGTAAGTGGACTGCGGCGAGAGCTACAGTGATGAATGGAAGAATAAAGTGGAATGCAAAGAAACGTGTTAGAGTGAGAACCCCCCCTCAAATTCATTCTACTAAATTAGTGCCAATACAGGGGGTAGCTGAGAGTAAATTGGTGGTGACTGTAGCTCCTCAAAAAGATACTTGTCCCCATGGAAGCACATATCCTATAAATGTAGTCGCTAACTTTGTTTTTATACACTTGCTGGTCCTCTGTGGTATTTGAAATCACGTATTAAGGCCCAGCACTCAATGATTAATCAGAATACTTTTGTGCAGTTTTCAGAGTTACGTGTACATTTTAGATAGTAAACGCATGTCAAATGTAGAGTTTACAAATATTTTGCTTCATTATTTAAGTTTTCCCTTCACATCATTAACTTTCTCATTATTGCTAAAATGTTTTAGTTTAAAAGAATCCCATTTGAGTATTTTTTTCACAATTTTTATTTTAATTTTTATAGTATTTGTATAGTTTTAACATATTTTTTTAAGATTTGTTTTTTGTTTTCTTCCATTTTTTTGTGATTTTGGTCCTTAGAATAATCTGAGACCTTGAGCTTAGGTGAAACAAGGGGAAGTGGGATGGACTGAGTGCCCAGCGGCCACTCTTAAGGCAGAGAGCAGTGACAGCAAATCCTCTGCTCCTGGTAATCCCACATGGGACAAGAATTGGGCCTGGTTCATTATTCAGAAAGATTTTCCCTGTCTTTCATTCTCCTACTTTCATTGTTTCAAATCTTACACTTGAGTCTTTAATCTATTTTGAGCTGGTTTTCAGAAAAGATGGAAGCAGGCATCTATTTTCGTTATTTTGCCAATAGATTCCCTATTTTTCAAGCGTGTTATTGAAATGCTCACCCCTCTTTTTTTCTACTGCTTCTGTTAGTATTTGGTTGCTTGATATGGAACCTCACTGTGTAGCTGTAGCTGGCTTGAAACTTCCTATGTAAGGGAGGCTGGCGCAAAACTCACAGAAATCTGTCTCTGCTTCCCCAGTGCCAGGAGTGCAGGCATATCATGCTGTTATTTATTCTCAACAACACTGATGAAAGCCAGTTTCTCTTCCCTCTACGGCCTTTGTCTGTGTACATGTCCAAACCTTTTGTGTTTCAGTGCAGTGACTTTGTGGTAGATTTTGAAGTGAGGCAGTCTACTTCCTCTAACTTTACACCTTTTGCTCAAAATTTCTTTGGTTATTTGATTTTTTTTTGAGTTATTCAAACATCCTTTATTTTTCATGTAGAAACATATTGCATCTTAACTGGTAGAGTAAAGCATATATTGTTTGACTCAAACATCAAAATCATAAAGAATTACAAATAACAAACACTTCTAATTCTTTTCTGTTGTGAAACTTATTTAGTCTTATTGATGTGTTTTTTTTTTATTAATTTGTTCATATTACATCTTGATTGTTAGCCCTTCCCCTGTTTCCTCCCATTCTTCCCTCCCTCCCACTTCCCCCCTTCTCCCCTCCCCTATGTCTCAAACTACAACCAAAACTACATAGGAAATAGGTAACTATACCATTACAAAATCACAACCTCACAAAATCTTGACTGTTACAAATACCAAAAATGAAGGGACTTACCAATCACTGGTCATTAATATCTCTCAATGTCAATGGTCTCAATTCTCCAATAAAAAGACACAGACTAACGGAGTGGTTGCATAAACATGACCCAATATTCTTCTGCATTCAAGAAACACATCTCAACCACAAGGACAGACATTGCCTCAGAGTAAAGGGTTGGGGGAAAATATTCCAAGCAAATGGTCACAAGAAACAAGCTGGGGTAGTCATTCTAATATCTGATAAAATAGACTTTCAACAGAAATTAATCAAGAGAGATGAGGATGGACATTTCATACTCGTCAAAGGTAAAGTCAACCAAGAAGACATCATGGTTATTTGATTTTTTAAAAAATGTGTTATTTTGCTATGATTACAAGATAATTTTATATTGTATTTCCTAGTTATATTAAAAATGTAGCTGTGGTTTTGACAGGGTTACATTGACTTTAGACTGCTTTGGATAATATTTTAATTCTCCATCATTGCATCAAAATACTTGACATAATAACTTGACTATTTACTCTGTCTCAAACTATCAGGTTTCCTGCCACTGTTATTTGAATTCCTTTGGGTCCTGTGTTAGTTAGAGAGCAGTGGGGCTGAAATGTGTGGTGCAGAACATTCCTCACTTTACAGCAGTAGAGAAGGAAAAGAAAAGAGAGAGTTGTAGAAGAAGAAGCCAGAGTCCCTTCATAGTATTCAGGGCAGAACCTATATGCTAAAGAATGAGTGGCCATCCTAGTACCCAGGCTGCTCACTAATCTTTTGTTTATTTATTTGTTTGTTTGATTATTTTATTGGAAATAGATATTTCCCATGTAATATATCTTGATTCCCCTTTCTCTTCTTCAGTTCTTCCCCGTACCCCTTCCAATTTAGACCCACTTGCTTCTGCCCCTCATTAGAAAAGAAAAAGGCTCCTAAGAGATAATATAATTAACATAATACATGTAATAACATAATATAATGCAACATAAAAATATGACAAAATAGAAACATTGGTGTTGGACAAAATGAACAAACAAAAAGAAAAGAGCCTGAGGAACAGCACATGAATCAGACCCACTAGTCTGTATACTCAGGAATCCCATAAAAACCCTAAATTGGAAGCTATAGTGCACATGCCGAGGACCTAGGACAGCCCTGTGCAGGGTCTGTGCATGCTGTCTCAGGCTCTGTGTGTTCACATGACCACTGATCCTGTTGTTTGAAGGCCTTTGCTTTTCTGTCTCCTCCATCCCCTCTTGCTCTATGTTCTTTTTGCCTCTTTTTCAGTAGAGTTCCCTGAGTCATGAACAGAGGGATTCACAGAGATGCCCCACTTAGGGCTGAGTGTTCTAAGATCTCCCACTATCTACACAGTGTGTGATGATCCCCCCCCCAGCTTCATGCTCCCATTGTACTAGCATATCCTGCAGGCAGGAGGGCACTGTAGAACATGCAGAGGACCATGATAGCATGCATAGTACATTCCAGGAATGAATATTATGTGTAGGCACTAGCATGGCATCACCATGTTCAATGACTTGTGCTTTCTTCAGCAATGGGGCCTTGATGTCAGTTTGTGGAGAGCAATCTATAACCTTGGCAACAGTCTGTGTGGCTTGGGGGTTCCCATGGGACCATGTTGGCCCACAAAATTAGAAATAACCCAATCCTTATACTGGAAGCTTTATTTGGTAACAAGAAATGGCGAGCTGGAACTCCATCTCCCTCACTATTTGGAGATTTCATTAAGATCACCTTTATATGTGCATGTGTTTAGGAAGCTTCTCTAGTATTCAGTTCCCATAATACCCCTCAAATGCTCCTTAATTTCATCATCTCTTCCCATATGCCTTCCTTCATCCCTCTCTCCCCTCTCCCTTCCCATCTGATCATGTAACAACCCCTCATCTATCCATCCATACCTATTTTTTTCATTAAGATACACCATACTCTCTTCCTCTACACTATCCTCAGTGGTTCTATTGATTGTGTCTTGTTATCACTGACATAATGGCTAAAATCCAAATGCAGGACACATATAAGACCATATGTGTCTTTGTATATCTGGGATTGCTCATATTGGATTATTATTTTATTTCAATTTAGATTTTTTACTTAGTTTTGTTTTTCCGGTTCCATACATTTCTCTGTAATTTTCCTTCTTTTTTTTTTTTTTTTTTTTTTTTTTTTTTTTTTTTTTTGGAGATAAGTTATGCATTTTGCAAATGTACCACATTTTCTTTATCCAATTTTTCTGTTGTGGAATCCAAGTTGTTTCTAATTTCCGACCCTTATGAATAAGGCTTCCATCAACATAGATTAGCTAGTATTTCAGTAGTAAGACGAAACATCTTTTGGGTACATGGGCAAGGTGTCCTGGCTAGTTCTAGGTCAACATGGTGTAACTAGATCTATATGAAAAGAGGAAACCTCAGTTGAGAAAACATCTCCATAAGATACAACTGTGGGGCATTTTCTTACTTAGTGATTGCTGCAGTAAAGATGAGCCCATGGTGGTTGGTATTACCCTTGGGAAAGTGGTTGTCGATTTTATAAGAAAGCAGGATAAGTGATGCACAGCAAGCCAATAAGCAGCAGCCCCCTGTAGCTACTGTATCGCTTCTCCTCCAGGTTCCTGCCCTGACTTCCTTCATTGATGAATAGTGCTATGAAAGTATAAACTGAATAAACCCTTCCTTCCTAAAGTTTCTTTGATCATGGTTTCTCATGCCAGCAATAGTAACCTTAACTAAGACAAATGGTATAGCTGAATAGTGAGATAGATCAATTCTCATATTGCTGAAGAACCACCACACTGATATCTACAGGGGCTATATAAGTTTTCACTCCCACCAGCAATGGATGTGTTCCCCTTACTCCACACCTTCAACAGCATGAGCATTCAACTCTTTTATTAACCCTAGACATTCTGTTATGTGTAAGTTGAAATCTCAAAGCAATTTTGATTTACGTTTTCTTGGTGGCTAAGGATGTTGTGTTGCTTTAGAAGAAGACACTGCCAGTCTGGCATGGTAATCCCAGCATTTAGGAGGCAGAGGCAGGTGGATCACTGTGAGTTTGAGGCCAGCCTGGTCTAGAAAGAGAGATTAGGACAGCCAAGGCTACACAGAGAAACCCTGTCTTGAAAAACCAAAAAAACAAACAGACAAAACCAAAAAACAAAGCAAAACAAAAACAAAAAAGAGGAACACGTTACTGCAGTCTCTGCTTTTTGGTTTTTGTTTTTGTTTTTAAACACAAAACATTGTTCTCTTTTTATACTTTCCTAATTGATTTCACCAGCTTTTATAATGTTCATTGTATAGAATTTTTGACTAACTGTGTTCCTAGGTAGTCACAAACATTTTTTAATTCCTATGTCATTGTTTTAACAATTATTGTTACTAAATTTGTGGCTTGATATTTTTCTGTCCAATAGTTTACTGTTGGGTTATGTATTGAACTTCTGTTTCTTGTTTAATTATTTAGTATGTTGCACCTATTGGATACACATGTTGCTTCCAATAGTTCTCTTGTGCAATCTTTAAAGTGTTTACTATGTAAGAAAATTCATCTGTAAAAAAATGCATGAGGTTTAGAAAAATAAAAAAGAACTTTACATGTTCATTTATGATCTATAATTTGCAAATAATCAAGTGAAAAGTAAACAAATGTTGACTTCAGCACATATTTATGAAAACTAGAAGAAACAGCATTTTAAAATTTTAATTAGCTGGCCCTCATAATGTAGACCTGTTATCCCAGTTTCTTTGAAAGCTAAACAGCTTTCAGTCCTGGCTGGGCTACAGAGCTAGTTCAATACTAGCCTTTGTGATATCCTAAGGCTTGTCACAAACAGAAATTAAAAATGGAGCTGAGAATACAGCTCATTTACTGAGCACTTGCAAAGGCAACATCATGCTAAAATCTCAATGATTTTAACTGAATTTTTGAATTCTTTCATTTGAACAATATAATTTATTTTTAAAATAATGAGGCTTTTAAAAGCCTCTAAAATGTAATGTGATCATGTATTTCTGTTTCTAATAATTAACTTGTGAAAACTACCATATAATGTTATCGATAACAATCCACTAGGACGGCACATGTAAGACCGAAGCATGTTAAAAAAAATTAAAGAAGAATTCAAGGGCTGTTGTTCATCTGTGTCCAAGTAGCTACAGTTGTGTTATGAAAAAACAGACATGGAATGAATACTTTGGGCAACTTGGGAACATTTATTCAGTATGACTCAGCTTGGGTTTTGTTTTGTTTCTGACAGAACCCAGCTAATCTTTTAGTTCCCTCCTCTGCTGTGGAAAATCTAAGAAGAAATTGTTCCCCTGTGACAGAAGACAGCTGTGAAAGGCACAGTTTTCTCAAAAGTGTGTAAGAGACTATTTTCCATTAACTTTACAGACGGAATAAGTTTGTGGAGCAGATAAAAAAGGAAAAAAATCCTATGTACCCATGGATAAATAAATTGAGATAAATATAATCCCATGCTTAGAAATCAAGTTGCTGTTTTTTGTTTGTTTGTTTTGTTTTTATGAAAATGAATTAAGAAAACTGGGTAAAAAATTAGCAAGTAAAAAATATACTTCAAGTAAATACTTTGATATGTGAGTAAAAATAAAAGCCTTAAAATCTAAAATAAGAAACAAAAGAGGAAAGTAAACATAAGATGAAAAACAGCTGTGAAATTTACCTTAATTACATCTCGAAGTAGAGAAAGGACAGTTCCCTAAGGATATCCAGAAATTAATGCATGAGGCAACTAGAGTGAAACTGGAGTATAAATTTCAGGATGCATATATATGGATGAAAGTGGCTCTGTGTATGTTAGCATGTGAATCTATCCTTGTATCTGTCTGTGCATCCTGGCAGTGAATTATCTCTTTACATTGCACACCATCCTATGAGCCTCCTTAATATAATGGTTCCCACATCTGATTCTGTAAAACTGAGAAGCAGACCACAATGTAAATAAAACATTCTGCATTGTATGGATGGGCCAATGTAATTTATTGCTCTTTCCAATGGAAAAAGAAGAAAGAAGAATGGGTACAAGCTCCATGAAATTAAAAAAAAAAAAAGCCAGGGAGGACTCAAAAATGTGAGAGGCACTCAATCAGATTTGGCTATAAGCCAAGCAGTGTGAGCAGCTTCTGGGAGCAGAAATTCAGTCTTGGTTGGCATCCGACAAGGAGACAGAGACTTGGGGCCTTCAGTGGCAAATACTGCATAAGGCTAGCGACATAGACAGCTTTAGAAATAGACGTTCTTCTTGGGATCGAAAAAGGAACTGTGTTGACAGCCCGATAAAACCAGGGTTGGGCATCTGATGCATCACTATAAAAAAGTAACTGTGATATTTTGAAGTGTTAAATTCACAGTCATGTGCTGTGGTGGCAATGGAACAGAACCTCATGGCTTCGAATTGCTCTTCTATCATAATTATATGGGTAGATATTTCCAACTTATGCTGTGAGCAGTACCATCGAGGGACTTGTACAGAAGTTCTATCTTCAGGACTGTACGGGGTTTAGTTGTTATCACTCCCACTGTTCAGATGAGAATGTGAAATCTTGCAATAAAAGTAACTTTCCAAAGGCAACATGGAAGACAGATTTTTTTAACTAATGGTTAAAATATGACAGAGGTTTTAAGCCTCTGAAGCGTATATTCATGTTTGTTTGCAAATACTCCTGGTAAAGCTCACTTATACCGGCTGCATCTCCAAATAATGCACTGCTTTATGGAAAATGAATTGAGCATTTTATTGTTGTTTTGAATAAGGAAAATCTTTTAAATAAATATTCAAACAATATTAATCACCACATATAATTCCCTTGAATGCATTTGCCCTAAATAGTTAGTGAACATTTTTACAAGGTTTATCATTAAATATTCATTAGGTAAAATTTAAGACTTAACTTTAAATCAATTTTAAAACATAAATACAATATGGTTAT
This sequence comes from Acomys minous, assembly GCF_964271855.1. Taxonomy (NCBI): domain Eukaryota; kingdom Metazoa; phylum Chordata; class Mammalia; order Rodentia; family Muridae; genus Acomys; species Acomys minous. The sequence goes on along the minus strand of NC_140501.1, from coordinate 9,800,710 downwards.
GTAATTATGTGACACAAGACACCACAAATTATTAAATTTGACAATGAGTAATAAGCTATAAATGAAACTATTTCTGAGCAAATTTTTTACAGGAATACAGAGGAAAATTAACAGTTCTTACAAGCATGTATTTAAGGCAAAGTTTAAGTGTGTGTGTGTGTGTAAAAATTTTAATTTTGTGTATAAGTATGTATGCACACAGAATCCAGGATACAACCTGGCGTGACATTCCTCCTCAGGTGGTGGCCACTTGTTTTTTAGACATAGATCTGTTGTTATGGTAATCACCTACTATTGTAGGCTGGCTGCCAGTCAAACCTAAGTATCCTTTTTATCAGCCTCTCCAACACTGGAATCACAAAAGCTTGAAAGCATTCCTGGAATTTCTTACATGAGTGCTGGATATAAGTCTTAAGTGCTTGTTCTCACATTCCAAACAGTGTTTGAACATAATTCCTTGTCAGCTTAGTACATATATTAAGTAAAGTATCATACAATTGTCCATTAACCTAACTTTTCCTGAATCTATATGCAATATTATAATCAGTATTTTCATCTTTACCCTTTTTCTTCAGAGCAACAAATATAGTTGTGCTGTTTAAATGTGAAGTCAGGTCCTATAGACCAGCATAGAAAAAATCACTCATTTCTTGAAGAAGGTGAGACAGCAGGATTTTTCTTGTTTTATTCTGTTTTTTGCAGCCCATGTTCATATAAAATTCTATTATATAATCAAGACTGGTCTTAAACTCATGAGGTTTCTATTTCTGTCTTCCACTTATTGGATTACAGGCATGTAATGTCATATCTCAAGAAACACTTCTCAAAATAATTAATTTTACTAAAATAGTACATTCTTACTTTAAAATACACCTGATATTTATATATGATAATTCTAGTATCATATATAGAGTGACTACTAATAAACCCAAAATAGAAATAATCAATGCACCAAACAAGCAAACAAAATCCCTGCTATTTTATGTGTCAGAAAGATATTTGCTAGGTTATGTGAAAGTAAGTTTCTATTGTCAGCTCTGAATGTACTAAACAGTCTTCTGGGAAGAAAGTATCAACAAAGAGTATTTTGCATGGGGTTAGTCTTTGAGCATGTCCATGAGCATTACTTTGATTACATGAATTGACACTGGAAGTTTGAGCCAAAAGCTGAATGGCACCATTGCCTCCTGTGGGACTTGGACTGTACAGAGAGTACTAAACACACACACACACACACACACACACACACACACACACACACACACACACACACACATCCATTCTTTCTTTGCCCTTGATCATGGACCTAAGTGGCTGCTTTATTTATCTACCTTGATTTTCTTACAGTGACATACTGAAACCTGGAATTGTAAACCAAATAAAACTTTCTCTTTTAAAGATATTTTCTTAATCCCAGCAATTAGAGACAGAACTAAGAGAGAAATTATAACCTATAATGGGGTTGTTGCTATAATAAGTTTTAACATATGGATTTTGAGAAATTGGAGAAAGTTTGTTCTATGGATGTGAAAAAAACATTAAATGCTGAAATTGGAGTTTCATAGCACATTCTAATGTGAGTTTGGAAGACAGTAATGCTAATAGAAATTCGGAGAGTAGAGGACCAGCCAGTGAGGTTTCAAAATGAATAAGAATTATTAGGAATTTGAATATTAGCCAACATGTGATATTCTGGCCAAGAATCTGGGTTCATTATGTCTGTGTCCTGAAGGTGTGAATAGGGTTAGGTTATAACTTGATGGACGGATTTGTGTCGATGAAGAAATTTATAGGAAGGAATGTAAGTCTTGCATGTAGAAGGAACAAACCCATAAACAGCCTCAGAGAACTGGTTTTGTTTATTGGGAGATGGTATCTATGCCCTGTGGAGGGGGCCAGGGTCTCTATGGTAATGTTTGTATGGCTGTATACTATTATCCAAGAAAGGGTTGTTCAAGGATGTTCCATGTACATACTCAAGGGCTGTGGGGTACTGGGGAAAAGCATTATAAGGTCAAACAAAGAGTAAACCCTGATAACTGTCAGAGTAATAAATTCTTACTATGGTTGATGATGGTGGAGCCAGCTTTATGGTACAATCTTGGAACCAAGGAGGTAGCCAACCTCTCCAGATTCTCTTGTTTGAGGTGTGTGGGGTTGAAGTGTCAACTCTTCCACCATAAGCCTGGGCAGTTATAGTCCCACAGGAAAAAAAATAACAAAATTATACTCACTGTTCAGTTGTGGTAAAGAGACACCATGACCAAGGCAACTCTTAGAAAAGAGAAGCATTTAATTGGGGCTTACTTAGGGTTTCAGAAGGTTAGCCCATGAGCATCATAGCAATCAGGCAAGGACTGAGCTACAGAAGTAGCTGAAAGCATGGCATCTTGATCCACACACAGGAGAGAGAGAGAGAGAGAGAGAGAGAGAGAGAGAGAGAGAGAGAGACAGAGACAGAGACAGAGACAGAGACAGAGACAGAGACAGAGAGAGAATATGAATGAATGAATGAATGGAACTGCCCTGGACTTTTGAAACCTCAAAGTTACCTCTCACACCTCTTTTCACAAAGCTCTCACACCTACTCAAACAGGGCCACATCTCCTAATCCAACTGTTTTTAACCTAGGAAGTTGAATGAACCTTTTACAGGGGTCACCTAAGACCAATGGAAGACACAGATATTTTGATTATGACTCATAACAGCAGCCAAATTACAGTTATTAATTAGCAAAAAAAATAATTTTATGGTTGAGACTCACCACAATACAAGGAACTGCATTAAAGTCACAGCATTAGGAGGGGTGAGAACCACTATCCTAAACCCTTTCCAATCTACCAACAGAGTAAACATGCAAATATATGAGCCTAGGAGAGCCATTCTCATCAAACCACCATTTCACACCTTTTACAAGACAAACTATGCTAGGTAGATTTCTAACCACAATTTTCAGAGGATTGAAGAAAGAGCTAAAGTACATAGAAACTAGCAATAGATGACTTTGAAAATGTTGAACATCTCTAGATGGAAACGATTCTAAATTTAAAATTTGACTACAGGAACCTTGGCAGTCAGGAAAAACTGGTGTTTCATTATATAACTTGACTAGAATACCAGCAAAACAATCTGATAACAGAAAAAGCCAGTCAACATTTTGTGTGCTTAACTACTCCTGTCTGTCCACTCAAAACGTCGGAGGCATAGGTATATTAACTATCCCATGACCATCTCTGTGGAAGAGATAAACAGAGAAAACATCCTCTCTGCGATCCACACAGCTGCTCATTTGACTAATAGAGTGAAACCAATGAAACCTACACAGGACATCCAAAATCTGTGCAGATTTTGGAACTCACAGAGATGTACCTGGGACTGCCCCTGTCTCCCAGAATGCTGGGATTAAATGAATGAGTCACCACACCTGGCTATTGCACAACATTGTTAAGACTTTTGCTTCATAGTAAATAATTTCAATTTGTCTGAAGATGAGAAGGGAAGATGAAGTCAAATATCTTGGACCCCCAAATTCTAATGACATGAAAACTAATAAAGCTACACAGTAGGCTATTGCTGTTTGCCTGAAGGAATGAGGTAATCATGTGGCCAAGCATTTAGAGTACTAGTTTTGAAGGGGTGGGTGATGTCTCTAAGGTCTTGAAATCTAGAAATCATGAAATTCTATTGAAATGTGCCCATAGTTTGAATAAGAACACGTCCCATTTTGTTTTTAAATGTATTTTATTAATTTATTCATATTATATCTCAATTGTTATCCCACCCCTTGTATCCTCCCATTGCTCCCTCCCTCCCATTTTCCCCTTACTCCCCTCCCCTATGACTGTGACTGAGGGGGACTTCCTCCCCCTGTATATGCTCATAAGGTATCAAGTCTCTTCTTGGTAGCCTGCTATCCTTCCTCTGAGGGACAGAGGGGAGGACATACTATTGGGACTCTATGTGAGAGAAGCATGGGAGAATGGGAAAATAGAAGGACCCAGAGGGTCCTAGAAACTTACAAGAAGAACATTGTGATGGGCAAATCTGGGCCCAGGGGTCCTGTTCAAACTATGGCACCAGCCAAGGACAATACGTGCAGTAAATTTCGAACCCCTACCTAGATCTAGCCAATGGACAGGACACTCTCCACAGTTGAGTGGAGAGTGGGGTCTGACTTTCACATGAACTCTGGTGCCTCATATTTGACCACGTCCCCTGTATGGGGAAGCCTGGTGATATCTCCCAGTTTGAATGCTTTGCCAGAGGGAGTGGCATGATTAGGAGGCATGGCCTTATTGAAATAGGTGTGTTCTTGTTGGAAGAAGTATGCCACTATGGAGACAAGCTCTGAGGTCTTATATGTTCGAACTATGCCCAGTGTGGCTCACTGTCCCCATTCTGCTTGTTGACTAGGATATAGAACCCTTAGCTTCTTCTCTAACACCATGTCTGCTGGCATACAGCCATGTTTTCTGCCATGATGATATTGGAAACCCTAATGAAGACAGTGCCTGACTGGGTTTCATTAGTCATTTGAAACTATCTATCATTTACCCTCTGTGATGGTTAGTCTTGGATGGCAACTTCACTAGATCTAAAAAGAACTAAAACTTAAATGGGTGGGCACCCCTGTGCGGACTTTTACTTAATTAAAACATTTGAAGTGGGAAGAACAACTTCTATTCTGGATCTCTGAGGTGGGAAGATAAACTTTCAACTGAAATATTTTGAGGTGGAAGATGCTCACTTAATCTGGGCCACACCAATATAAAGGACATGGCAAAGGAAGCTTGCTCTAACTTTGCTTGTTTTCTCTCCCTGGCAAGTCCATTCTGTCTTTGCTAATAGAGCTTACTCTTTCAGATTCCAGTATCTGGAGTCTGGATGAGATGAGATGAGATGAGATGAGATGAGACATTTAGCAGCATGGACTGAGCAACTATTGGGTTCTAGAACCTTCCATTGATAGACAGCCATTGTTGGAAGCCAGATGATAGCTTTTATGCCACTATTTTTTATATATACAGAAAAATGTGCACGTGTGTGTGTGTTTGTGTATTCATTTTATAATTTCTGTTACTCTAGAAACCCCAGCTAATACACTCTCACATTTCCCCCTCTTGCCTCAATAGGCTAGAATATGCTTCACTATACATGTCTACACTATTTTGAGAACACAAAAGATTAAAGGATTACTGTACCGGTAGTACTTAATGAGTTAGATGCACATGCCTCACCCACACTTAATTTAGATAAATTAACAAAAATAGGCTTTAAACTACTAAAACAATAATGTGAAACCCTTCGGAACGTTGATGGAGGAAAATTAAAGGGATTCTAAGAGTGTACGAGTGATGGGGCTCAAGAAGGGCAGGCTATGCTACATCAGCATTTCCAGCCAACATAGTTCGAACTGTAAAAGTCAATAAGTGTTACACAGCAATTATAATCTAATATTAAATTTACCAGAATTATACATTCCCTAAATGTATACTCAGAGGCAATATTCTCCCGCTGGCCATCAAAGGTGCTCTAATCTTGTTGTAGTATCTGCTGAAAGTCAGTTGGCTGCCTAGCAATGCTGTACTTAGATTAGTTAGATTGAATTGAAGCGGATGCCTCTGTTGTCAAGAAAAGTGCATGTATCTGTGAAGCTTTCTATAGCTATGGTTCATGATGGATAAACAAAAATGTCACAAGGAAACAGTCAATTGACCCCATAGTGAAGAAACATATACATTAACAATCATACCATATATGAAGGATAATAGTCTCTAAATTAGTTCTCTAACCATCATTGGCCTGTGACTATCCCTGGATGATAATTCTCTAAGCGCTCTTCATACTTGATTTTAATACTAGGACCTATCTTTGTAGTTATTTTATAGCATATCTATGGTACACACCAATTGATTTTTTTTTATTATGGCTTATGATAAAATTGGATCTCTCTTACATGAAGCAGTATTTAACCCTGCTAATGGAATTCAAACAATTCCATAAAGTTTTCTACTGATGACATGGCTGGCCCAAAAGCGAGTAACAGAAAATAAAATGTTTTTGAAACAGTTTGCCTTTATCTTGGCAGGTATTTAAACTTCCTGCAATAGAAATTAATTTATTATTTATTGTTCTCTTGTTTCTATTTTTAGTAGCTTTGGAAATACTTTTATTTAACAAAACTGTCTTCTGATTATTCCTTTTTTCTCATTCATTTAAGTAAGATTTCAGTGTATAGGGAACACTTTCAAATTTGTTACATCTTCACCTACTAGAATAACTAACCCACTCTAATTACTGTCCTTTATTCATCAGGTCTCAAGTGTCACATTCGATTATCTTCAGATTTTTGTCTTAAAATATCGTCAGATATTTCTTATAGCTTACATCAATTCATTTAAACTACATCTATCTCTTTTTCATTGTCAAGTCATTTCTACGAATTCATATTTTATTTCCAATTATTTCCTTTATACAGATTTCTCTCCATATTTGCTTTGGTCAGTCAATCAACTAAATTAAACCAAACCAGTAGCTGGGAAGAAAAAAGAAACAATTCAAATGGCATTACATTGAGTAGTGTGGTGTCGCTGAAAGGTAAGCAAAAGACTAGGAAAGCAGGGAAAGAAATGGTATAGGAATAACTATCAATCTTCAGGCTGAAGAAACCATAGATAATAGAATTGTAAAACCTGAGGATGGTAGGAACCTTTGTAGATTTTTCAAAGTCAAAAGAAACACCCCCAAGGAGGGAATGGTCATTTTGAAGATTGTCCCCATGAAAGGATAAAACACTGCCATTGCCACAAAGCTGAGAAAGTATATCTTGAAAAAAAAGGTACTTGAACAACTGCTACAGGAGGAACACCTTGTGCATGTAAGAGTAGGCTAGACAGCAGTGATTTTTACAGAACCCCCAAACAGATGGGAGGCACCCAATAGGGAGACAAGAAGCAGCAAGCTGCATTTACCCTTGCTGGACACACATTTGCCTTCTGTGATCTCTTCCTCATCTTCAAACTTTCATGTGGTTCTCAACATTCAGCTCCTTCAACAAAAATGTAAGAGAGAATTCTGAGCTCCTGCTAAGAGAAAACAGAATTCATCTCTGTAAGGTGATTTCTTGCTTTGTGACATTGCTGCTTCCACCTGACAAACTAACATTTTGAATACAGTCCCAGCATTTTAGAAGGCAATTGGCACAAGCCCACAAACAATTCTTTCTGTCATATTACTTTTTTCTAATGTGAATGCTCAACTTGAAATTGCACATACATTTTCTTTTGATAGTAGACATAAGATTTCCTTGAATATGTAAGAATTTGCCTTCTGGAGTCCCATTTATTTATTATTATCACTATTTGTAACTCATAAATCTGTTTATTCTTTCATTAAATATTAACATTCATAAATACTGATTCTGTGGCTGGGGAGTTGGCTTTGTGTAGCTCTTTTTACAGTTTCTACACATGCCTGAGGAATTGTATTTGAATCACTAACATTCTACTGAAATATATGAGGATTCATCAAGACTGTGTAATAATACTTTACTCTTGAATTGCAAAGCCTTTAGCCACACCAAACAGTGTATAGGTTTGAGAAGTGTCCCCTAATATTAAGTATAATGGTGAGAATGGCATAATCATGGAGAAGCTCCTGCAGACAGTCAGTCAATGTAGTTCGGATTTCACCCAATTAAAATATTTTTATAACATCTGTTGCTTGATTTGGGAACATGAATAATTTAATTTCAATTCCAATATTAGTACTTAAAATTTGTTGTGTACCAGTACCTCAGTTATGGTTTAGTGGTAGAGTACCTTGGTGGGTCAAGGCCAAGGTATGCCACAAAACAGATCTCAAATAAAATGTAACAAGTAGAGGGAATAAAATGTCACCTCAGCACAGGGACATGAATGGAAGAGAGGAGAGAGAGAGAGAGAGGAGGGGGGGTAGGGAGGAAGGGAGGGGGGGGAGGGAAGAGAGGACAAAAAATGCTGATGGCAGGCATCCTTTAAAGGACCTTTGGGGACTGCTGGTGACATAGCTGCTGGACCTGAGTAGCTGAAAGCAGATTGTTGCAGGGAGTGCCTGATTTCTAAGAGCCTCCACAGATTCACTGATAGAAGCTTTGTTACAGGAACTTGGAAGGAGTCTTTTAGATTGTCACTGATTTTTGGTTTTGAGCTTTTTTATTTGGTATTATTAATTTGTCTTCATTTGTTGATTCTTGATTATCTGTTACAACTTCATATGAGGATAGAAAACTACTTGTGTCTGATTTCTTGATTTAAATAACAAATTCTGTTTGCTAGCCTATATATTTATCATTAATGATATATTTATTCTAGATTTTATAGGTTATGATATCCACCAACTATCAAATAATCTAAGCGATTATTTTATAGGAAACATTTTATAGAAAATGTTTAAATTTTAATGTGTAATAAATTATTTAATCTTACCTAAATCTAAAGAAAGGTCAAGCCTTTGTCTTTGTCTCCAGGATAGTAATCTCTGAATCCTTAATATGCCTTGGTTGTTAAATGAGTCTTTACTCTTTGGACAACATCAAGAAATTCAACAGTATATTTTATTGAGATAGATTGAGAGTAAACAGGTATCAAGGCAGTTCTATAAGAGAGACTGAGAAGTCAGGTTTGTTAAAGTATTTAACTTGCCTCTGTGACAAAGACATTAGAGACTCGGAAAACTGAAACCCAAGATATCTTCCTGTGTCCAAAGCACTCTGGACATATAGCTTCATTTTCTTTGAGAGTGGAGAAAGGAGGAAATCAATGTAGGCTGTCAAGCTGTGGGGAGGAAGAAATCTTAATGCTACACACTAGAATTCTTAGAATTTTGCCTTATATATCTCTGCTTTTGACTGATTTTTAAGCTGTATATTTTTACACAAATTGAATGGAACTTGACTATTCTTAGAGTTTTCACAGTTCTAAGCTCATGAAGACAATGAACAACATGAGATGGAGTTAGCTGTTCTTGAGCCTGCTTTGGTGACAGATGTGTTTGCACTCGAGAATCTGTTCCCTAAGTCACCTTTCACAGGGAGAAAATACTTCCAGTAATTTAAGCACTGAAGAAGGCATTTAACTTAATATGACAGTATTTTAGGAAGGCAGTATTTTAGCATTCAGAATGAGGCTATTCATAAAAAGCAGGATTCTTTGCATTACATTGTTAAGAATCTGCATATTATCTTTTTCCATTGAGTCCAGAAAAACACTGAAATAGAACTGAAAGAAACACTCATTCTATTGCTAAGGATTCCAGAATCTACCCTGATAATTCAGAGTTCTATGACTGTAAATAAAAGGTGTGAACCAAAGATGAAGGATGTAAAATATTAGGCACAGCAAATAAACTCACATTCTTTCCTCTTCTGCTGTCATAAAGTGGAAGGGATGAGTGGGTGTGTCACAGTGTTAAGAATCATAAACTGTTTCCATAGTGACATTTTTATTTTAACACTTTCACTTCCATTTTTTAAAAGTCTTTCAATCCCATTGTTATGTAGAAAAACATTAAGGAGAAAACACCTATTTTTACAAAATTATATAAAGAAAAGTTTGTGAAAATAACACCTGAAATAATTCAAAAGCCTTTGAGAATAGAAGATTTGTTTTTCATGTAGAAATATTCACTATACATAAAGAATGTCATTTCCTATGTAGGAATATCATGTGTGTAGATTTATTTTTTTATTTTTTATACAATTATTTTATTACACAGGTACAAAAGAAACTACATACAGCAGAGAGAACCATGTGACAATCATGATAATAACGAGTTCTATAAATTCATAGTGAATTGGCCATCTGCATTCTTCCAGTTTGAAGTAAATCTCTTTCTGGTCTTGTTGGATCTAAATTTCCAAATGAAATTTAATATCTATCCTATCTCAACTCTAATAGCTTATTTTCTTTATCTTGATCTAAAATGATCTTATCCCCTAACCAACTAAACTTGGTTGTAAAACTATACTATCTTGTCTTCAATGCCCTGGACAGATTTGAAAAGGAATAAAACTTAAATTCCTGAGTGAACCAGCTGTGCAGGTTAGTAGCTTCCAAAATGTCATTGGTGTATATTTCAAATACTTGAAGAAAATTTCACTGGGTCATGCATCCAATTTAGGCTATCTGCTTCCTTACTGTTGGAAATACTTCTGATGTGCTTTTCCAAGAACACAAAAGATTTCAACTTCATCCTGAGAGTTTGTGGATTGTTCCGAAGTTTTATAATCCAGAAGCCTATAATTATCAGTATGGTAAATCCAATACAGATAAAGTTGGTGGCAGAATTTACAATGAATACTGGATTTTAGTCCTTGGGTGGAAATGGCTACTCAATCTATTACCAAACTCCTTATCTTGAGGCTCGTTACAGCACACTGTAGACTCCCAAAATGAACTGGTCAAAACATTATGCAATTTTAATTACTTAATACCATGTGCTATTATTGCAAAGAACTTACAAGTTCTCAGTGAGGAGAATGTGGAGATATCTGAATATTAGATTGCAGTCATTTGCACAGGATTCTAAATCTATCTTGCTTTTTCTAGTTTGTTCTATGGAAGCTAGAATTCACTTGCCAGCACTAAGTAGTGATTATATGGAGAGAAAAAAAACTACAGCGTCCCTGAATTGCTAATAACTTATTTATTTCATTTGTTTTCACATTTTAACTGACAAAATTTTATACAATATATTTGATCCTATGTTTCATCTACTCCAATATATCTCTGATGCTCCTCCCTCCCTTACCCATACAATTTCACATTCTTTTATTCATCACACTCTGCTTAAAACCAAAAACAACAGAAAACAAGAAACATATTTAAAAAAACCTAGAAAACACAAAAATATTGTTTTAAATCACCAATATTACTAGTATTATCAGTATGCCCCGCTAGCAATCAGTTAAGACACTGACATTTGTTATATTTTAAAATAGCCTTACTTAATCTGGAGCAGGGCAGACATTAATCCTCTAAACTACTTCCTATAGTGGGGCAGGTATGTGAGACTTGCCCCAATCCCATGCCATCTGCTTCTAATAACTTCTATCAAACTATTTCCCATCCATAATTCCATATACTTGCTAATCTTCTTCATCTGGGCTGAATCTCTATCCACGCCTGCCACGTCTTTCTCTTCTACCTAACCCATGGTGGCCTTCTTTTCCTCCTCTCAGGACCCTCCCTTATCTTCTTTCTGTTTCCTTTTTCCCAGGATTCCCCCCACCCCCCCCTTTCTAAAACCGGGAATCTTAGGGAATTTGTCCTGTCCTGAACAGCCTTTTATTAATAAAAAGAAGGGTCACAGAAACAGCAAGCAGTAATTAACATCAAAATACATCAGACCATCCCCCAACACAAAAATGATCTTTATAAAGAAGACACTATTTTATATTAATAAATGATATAATAAACATTTCCGTAAATTGTAGATGCAACACAACTCTACTGCTTATGTGTAACATATCTTTGCCACCTGAAGTCTAAGCCATTGCCATAGATTTTATTCCAGTTTGTCACATAGGCTGCCTCAATAGTGGACCTCCAGGACCCAGTACAATACTAAGTAACCATTCCCCACTTATAGAGAATGACTTCCCCCTTTGGTTGACACACACTGGATTATGGCTGTATCTCATTAAGGGTAGAATTTGGCGCATAGAGTGAAATAATAAAAACTTTAATGTAATACTCTTTCTGAGTCTCTTAAAGTTCATGAATATATCACATTAAACATTTCTTTAGGACTTGTCAAGCTTTGATATCATCCTTAGCAGATCTGATCAGTGTGGAATCTCAATTCTCCCAGAAATAAATGAAAATTCAATTTAAGATATGGAATGTAGTTAGATCAAAGCCAACAGAGGTAGTCATGCATATACTGAGCATAGGGAAAATGAATCAGAAAAGATGTAATGCTTATGCAGAGTGACATAAATGTCTCAAACATCAGAGGACACTGAGATGACGCATTAGTTTGATTAAGGTAACAGGAAGACAATGAAATGACAGATGCCCATCATCATGTTACACTGGCAAACATGTAACAAGAGCATCAGAGTGGATATATATATATATATATATATATATAGATAGATATAGATATATATATATATATATAGATATAGATATAGATAGATAGATATATAGATAGATAAATAGATAGATAGATAGATATGTGGTCTGTGTGTCAGGTCCACATTAGCCCTCATTTGCAAAATCCTAAAATAATAACTGCATATATTTGAAATCCAAGGAATTTCTGAACACATGTAGGGAGGATTATTAACTCTAAAATGTATTTCTGTGTTTTACGTTCTGTCTTAAGCAAGAGTTAAATTTGCGTTATAATTTTTATGAGAATTTGGATATAATGGAACCAGACACTGTCTCCATCTTTTCATTCTTGTATTCATTTACATATCTTCAGCAAAAAGGCAAAGTGTAATTCTTTTCTCCCATCACTTTCAAATTTGACTGGCAGCTCCCCTGGGGTGAATGGTCAGACTCAAACAACCCTCAATAACCAGCCTATCAAGGACAGCCAGGGCTGCAACAGATTGAAGGGTGGGCAAGCTGTTAGGGTAGTATTGTGTAAAACTAAATTTAAAAATGGAGTTTCAAGACTCCTTTTTGGTAAACTACTTTGGTGAAGTAGAAGCTCCACCCTCCAGCATAGAGGTAAATGAACTATCCCCATGGGCAAGTGCAGAGATTGCTCAGTGATGAAGAACATTTGCAGTCCTTTCAGGGAGACTGAAAGAACATTGTTTCTCACCTCCTTTATTGCCTACATCACTTGAGGCTTTTGAAGACCTTATTTACCTACTTTACCACATATATCGATAGAGTCCTATCTATCTGTTAGACTTAGGATATATTCTTGTGTTAAAATCTGCCAAGTATTTGACATGCCCATGTTTTGCATCAATATACTAAATTCTATAGCAATGACTTAGACATAACCTTCATTATAAGTAACAATTAAGGCCTTGAGTTAAAGAGCAGGTTCAATCATCTAGCTTTTGTTCTATCCTTCCTCTATGTTCCTAGATTTCCTTTTCTTTCTTTTCAACTCCCATCTCCTTGCCTATGTATGCAAGATAAAGGCAAAGAGAGACATTCCTGCATTTCCCCTAATTTTTTCTCTGTGCAAGACCAATAATGACTTATGACCACCTCCTGATGAGAGTAAGCATTTGTAGATCAAGCGAGCAAACAGCAACCTATACAATCCCCTCCTTAGAGGAAATAGGACATCATTCTCTTAAGGTTTCTTTAGGTTGAATTGGAGCAAATAATATCTTGGAATGGGGTCCCCAAAATTTGAGAGAATGGTTAAGCAATCTAGTGATTGCATTTGTGGTTCAGTTTCTAAATGTTGAGAGATTCCAGGCTTAGTAGGAGATTGAAATGGTGGTCCAAATTGGATCAGAAGTTTTCTAAAATGTTGTCTGGGAAGCTGTCAAAATCTGATGGGTAACAGCAACTGAATTATCCAGGGCTGGAACTAGGAGGATGAAGGATGTCAGTGTCCATCGTGCTGGAAGGAATGATTCCTGTCAGGTATGATCCAGCTGGTTATTTTGTTCTGAAAACATAATTTCTCACAAGCATTATACAGTTCTAACATTATAATTGTATGAGGTATGCGGGATGCACAGAACAATTAAAGCTAGTTTTCTGGTCATCGTATGGGTCAACATAAGGCATTTGCAAATCTTTCTTCGTGCCTTACTAGTAGTGGCCTCTAATACTAAGTCATAGAGAATCTGTGGTCAACATGAGGCCTCTCTATGCCTTTACATTCATATCTTTCCCAGTCTCAGAACTATTCCCATGTAGTGGGATTAGGAATACCTGCTTGTTCTTTAGTTTGAGTTCTTTACATCTCAATTTTTGCCCCCTCTCTCATTCTCTCTCGATCCCACCCCTGCTTCAAATACACCTGATCCCATCCCTTCTCTCATCCCCTTTCCCTCTCTCTCTTAGTCCTTAGATAGGAATCTCTCCTTCCCTAACCTCTGACCTTAGTTTATCTAGTATCCCCTGTACTACATATGACCTCTTCCTCTGTGGCCTGACAGGGCTACCCTACACACTTGGTACTCTGTCCAAGTGTCCAGTGTTAAGTCTCTGCAACTGCCCCTATACCCTGCTGGGTGGAGTCTCTCCTAGGATGTCTGTGTTGGGTTAAAAACCACAAGACAGGAAAGACACTTACTTCAAACTGGATGAATAAGGATGGCCAATTCACTATGAATGTAACATGTATAAAACTCATTATTCTCATGATTGTCACATGCTGTATGTAGTTTATTTTATATGTGTGTTATTAAATAAAAGTATAAAAAAGAAACTGGCTTATAGTTTCAGAGGCTTAGTTAAATATCCTCATGTTAGGGAACATGGTGGTATGCAGGTTGACAAGGTGTCTAAGAACTCTACATCCCTGGCTTGAACATTTAAAACTCTAAAGCCCACCCCAGTGACAAGACACCCCTACTCCAACAAGGACACTCCTCCTAATCCCTGTCAAGTATCACCACCCTCTATTGACCAAACATTTGAATAGATGGGCCTAATAACTTGATAAATTATTTCTATACTATCAGTCCTGGAGACCGGGAACAAAATGGAGAGACCCCATATAAATATACACAATATAACATATTTGGTAAAATATATTGTAAGACCTAAAAGGCTACAATGAGGAATTCTGTTAATGTGCTTGTAGATTTGCACTATCATACAGGAATAGCATTATTTGGCACCAAATAGTGATCTCTGAAAACATACATATAAGACATATTGTACAACATTGTAAAAACTCACCATGTTACATTAGGAATATGAATGTATGTAGAAATATATATCAATGATAAGAGAGGCCATGAACTTGAAGGTGAGTAGGAAGGGATATGAGGAAGTATTTGGAGGGAGAAAGGGAATGGAGAAATGTTGTAATTAAATTATAATATCAAAAACACACAACAAAAATATACTGCAAAACTATTGAGTGCTCAACTGTAGCTGATCAACGTGACCTTCTATTGGAATAGCATGGTGTGATCATGGAGATGAACTGTGAGAAGGAGCAACTCTAATAAGGAGGAACTTACCTACCAAATACCAACACGCTGAAGTAATTAAGATTGTCACCTAGAGTAATGAAGCACATCACTCCCAGATGATCCATAGTTAGGAAAATGCCAACTTCTGAGGAGCTGCTTCCACAAATTTTATAGCCACATGAATGCATATAAAAAGAAAATATTACATCTGAAAAAACATTAATACAGAGATCAATGGAAAGCAAACTCCTGGATTACCTGAGTATGCATCACAGATGTTAAAATAATACAGCATGTAGTTGGAGTGAGAGCCCATATCCTCCTGGAAAGGGACAGTTCATTATTGATGCACTACACCAAAGCAGTATGTTTGAATTATTTTTATATGTGAGTTTCTTAACAATTGTACTATGGTATGTCCATAGGTTTGAGAGATACAAAGGCACTGACAATTAGTGAAGTAAGAAGAATTTAATATCCTCAGTGTACCACTGGGCTTTATGCTACAAAGCAAAGTAACATCAGGCAGCATGAACTTTACAGGCATGTTGTTAGAATCGTAAAATTGTCTGATTTTATTCCAGTTTGCAAATCATCTTCTCATGGCCCTGCGGTTTTCAAAGAAGAGGGCAAATTCAGGAGAGCGGTGGTGAGGGTGCTTTATTCTCTCCTATATCTGAAGAGAGTATAACATCAGAGCCATTTCAGAAGAAGCAGACTTATAGTGCAAACAGCAGGTGGTATCACATGTGTTAAATTAACTTTGTCCAAATAAATCTTTTCTCTACAATCCCCAGCTGTGAAGAAAAGTAGAAACCTATGACAGCCACCCCATGATGACATTTAAAAGGAAGATGCTATTGGTTTGCCTTCATATAAAGCAGTATGTTTATTATTGACTGTTAGTAAAATTTTTCTAAATTCTTTTTTTCATTTCTGCCACAGAATATACCATGATTTCTTTTCTACATATGATTAGAATTCAATGCTGACAGTGACAGAATAATTAGGTTCAATTATCTACCTATTTTCCTTTTCTCACCTTTTTTTTATTTCTTAAAGTTGAATAGGAAAAGAAGTTGCTTAGAAAATAGGGTAATGTGATTAATTATTAACATGTAATGAACAGACAATGTATGCATATATGGGCATGACAGGAGTAAGTAGTAAAACTTTACCAAGATAATGTTTCAGTCATGCAACATCCGTTGCTTCTATTTAACCCAAATCCAACGACATCTATGATTAGCATGTAAATTATTCTAAATATGTTAGGGAGCAGTTTGGGAAAGCAGTTTAATGAACAGTCTGTTTTCTCTCTTGATAGTCATCAATAAAATGTTTTAAGAGAGTGAGTTTATTAGATAGAGTAGAGAATTTGCAAAGAGTGACCATTAGTTCTTACAAGCACGAACAATTCTAATTTCCCATGGGCGTGCTCTTTATTCTAACTTTTCCCCAATTCTATATATTACATATAAATAATCATTTCAGGGAAACAAAAATAACAACATACATATTTCTTGGAGTCCATGATTTGAACAGAAGAGACAACTAATCCAAACCTCTCACTGTACATGAGAAAATTTATAGATATCGTCATCTGAATTTCAGAAAGCCAGTGAATTCTGTTAAAAGAAAGGAAGTTAGCATCATGCTGATAAACATTGTTCCATAGACTATGGTTTTACTTAGCAAATCAGTAATCTAGTTCTTTATATGCAGTAATATTAAATTTATTGTTAATCATTTTTTCTCTCTCAGCTTAAAAGAATATTAAGACAACTAACTCTGTACATGTAAACCTCCAGGCACTACCATAACCTCTTTGAAATTCTTCAAAGAGTACAAATGAGTTTACTCCATTCTCCAAATGAAACTGAAGAATGTAAATTCAGTAAGGATGCCATATTGTCAGTGAGAAAGCACACACACAGGTCAAATGTAATTGGTAAAATATGGAATCTTTGCTTCTGAAGATACTCAGAGTTTGAGATGTTGCTATTGGGAATACAAAACTCGGTCCAACTTGAAATATATCTTTTCTGTCAAAAACTTTGCCATTATTGAATTACAAAGTTTGAATTTAAAATTTTATATTTACATTTTAAATTTCTCTTCTATGGAAAATTATAAAATATCTTCAAAAAATAAAAGAAGGTAAACATTTGTCTTTTTATCTGTTTCCTATTTCTCAAAATCTGGACATTCTTTTTTTCATATAGAGAAAGAAATAAATTGTATTTAAAGGTCATAAATGATTTAAATTATTTTGTGCTTTGTTGTATGACAGCTTATAAAATTTTAATTGTGACTAAAACAATATGATTTGTGAGAACAGAATGTCCACCTGAGCCATTTCCTGATTTTATCCATAAACAGGATGTCATTGCAAGCAGATATATATTCTTTTAAAAACTAAATGACAGAGATAGTTCATCCATATAATCAACAGAAAGAGCAGATATCCTTCCCATGCTCAACAGTCTTGTGGCATTCAAAAGTGTGACTGGTCCTAAGGTAATAAAATGGCTTCCTTCCATCAGTCTGTATGTGAAAAGGTCAACTGGAAATAATGGGAAAATTACTCCCATACTATTGCTGCTTCAATTCAAAATCAGAGTTCAAAGATAGGCTCCTCCAAATGTAAACATGTGCTAAAATAAAAAGAGAAGTTCCTGGAGACTGGTATTACTGGCTATGTAATGTATAGTGGAATCTAAGTACATAGGATTTCAGTTGGTCAATATGAATCTGACTTCTGGACATCAGGCTTCGCAGCAAACTCTTTCCATGTTGAGGCAGCTCACTGAAAGCAGTTACATTTCAAGGCTTAGTTTTATGATGTAGAAAAAGAAATTCCAGTTCTTAAAATTTTCCATGGAGAATAATCTTAAATTTGAATTCTATATGAATGTATCAAAATTAAACATATTTGTATAAATATACAAATTTCTATATCAATGAATGAAAAATAACCTTATTTGTGAATAACTATTAAGGAGTAGATTCAATAATCTACTTTTTATCCTATCCTCTCTATATATTTCTATATCCCCCTTCTTTATTTTCAACTCCAAACTCCATACCTATGAAAGAAAAAGGAAAAGAGACACATGCCTGAGTCTAACCTTGTTTTCTCTCTGAACAAGACCAATAATACAAACTGACTCCCAATGAAAATTATCATCTGTAGGCCAAGAGAGCCAACAAAAACCTACCATGACACCCCCTTAAAGGAAATGGGACTTTGATCTCTTAAGGTTTCTTCCAGCTGATTTGGAGTGAATAGTATCTTTGTAGGGACCCACATGAAATTGAGGAAAATGGTTAAACAAGCCAGGAATAGCAGTTTTGGTCCAGTTTCTAAATGTTGAGAAATTCTAGGCTTAGTAGGATTCCTGTGTGGGACAGTTTGAAACATTGGACCAATTTATATGAGAAGCTTTCTTTGAAGCTGTCTTGGGGGCTGTCCTGTTCTAATGACTAACAGCAACTGAAGCAAATTGGGGCTGGAACATGAAGGATGCAGGATGTCAGCACCCATCATGCTGAGAAGAATGAATCTTGTCAGGTCTGATCCAGCTTCAAGTGTCTGGGTTGAAAACAAAAAATTCTCATGAGCATTATCTAGTCCTAAAATTGTAAATAAATGAGGTGTGTGTGATGCATAGAACATACAGAATTCAGATTTAAGATTTTCTCCACTCACATTATATATATATATATATATATATATATATATATATATTCTACTATAATATGAGGAATTGAACCCATATAACTCAATTATAATGCAAAGTTTACTTCCAATACCTTGAAAGTGCTATTGCATGTTAATATAATTATGTAACATAAGCTAATTGTTAGTTGATCAAATCGTGGTCATGTCAATTACTAGTCTATTTTTATCACAAGAATATATAGCCTAGGTTAAACAGTAGGATATAATCCTACAGATATATAAGGTAAAATGCTTAGAAAAGGTCTTCAAAACCCTAGAGACCTACAGAAAATGACATTTAAAGATGATTTTAATATTTTAAAGATTCATTGACAAGACAGGTTAACTCCTGGCAATACCCAGCCTACTTCAAAGACGATGATGAAGATCAAAGAACCTCTTATGGAGACAGCTTCAAATTCGGCAAACCAGCCACTCGGCAAAATTTCCACTTTTCTGCCACAGAAATAATTCTGCCTAAAATGGACAAGCTTGGATGCATACAGTGCCGATGGCCAGACTCTGGCAAGACAGGATAAGCTAGTCTTCAATAGTTCCTGCCTCACAATTATGTCTGTCAGTTACAATGGGCCAGAAGTTTGAAGATGATGCTCCAATGTTATAGAGAGTTTCAGGTGACTGTTCAGGCAGCAAACTGTCTTTGTCATTTTTTCACTTTGGAAGCTGCCAGCCTGCACTTTCAGTTTACTCAGGTCATTAAGATTTATTCCTCCTCAAGTCTCTGTTCAGGCTAAAGATAAGACAGTTTAGTCTTTTTAATTAAGGTTAGTTGTTTAGAGGATAAGAAGTTTTTTTTTAGGTCTAGATAGATGTTTTAAGTTGATATAGATGAGATATGATAGATATTGACTTATATGCATAAGTTCAGATCCACCAAGATAGGAAAGATGTTTTCTGCAGGATTGCCAAACACAATTAGCCAAAACACCATGAATGTAACATTTATATAATTCCTAATTGCTTTGTGGTTCTTCTTGCTATATGTAGTTTATTTTATTTATATGTAGCAATATAAATAGAACTGTGATGTATTCACCTTCAAATTTTTTTCCCAAGGAAGTAATTTATCTAATAGATTAGTACAGCATTTAAAAGCATTAACCTTGTGAATCCATCTCTAGTGTGACTACTGCTTAGGTTAAATATTCCTAAATGCTTCTGTATGTAACGTATAAGAATACACAGTGGAAAGCTTTTGGATAGAGAAGCCTAATTCTTTCCTTGTTGTTTGCTTCTAAAATTAATATTTGATACTTTAATACATTGTATGCTTATCACATTCCTTCTCATCCTTTCCAGATTACTCCCAGATTCTCTTCCACTTAAAGATGAAAAGAAACAGTGATGGTGGATGCTTTAAGCCACAACACAGTAGGCACACATATGAACTCTCAATGACTGTGACAGCACACACAGGTCCTGCACAAGTTCAAACCAGACAAAATGAAAAACAAAGGAAGGAAAATGGGCACATTGTCCACCTATAGAAGCTATCTGCAAATTATGAAAATAAAGTTTTCTTCATCAGAGTGACAATAGGTAAGTCAACCATTCTCCAGAGTAGGGCTCATTCTCAGGAGTACATGGCCAAACAAATCAGACTCTATGTTTTTAGTGGCTTTTATTTTTATGCTTTTATTTTTAATGAAACAAGCAGCAACCAAAGAACATGCAGTGGTCGGCACTAAGCCCTCTGTGTACATGCTATGGTTGTTTCACTTGGGGTTTTGTTATAATTCTAATAGTGGGAGGGGTGCCTCTGACTATTTTGTTTGCTCTAGGAACTGTTTTCCTCATACTAGGTTGCTCTGTCCAGACTTGATATGAAGGCCTGTGCCTAGTCTCATTGCTTCTTGTTATGCTGTCATTGGTTGATATCAATAGGAGGCCTGGTCTTTTCTGAAGTGAAAAAGGGAAGAAGTGAATCTGGGAGAGAGAGAGAAAGTGTGGGACTAGGAGGAGAAAGGAATGGGAAGGGAGAAGACGGGAGTGTATTGTGTGAGAGAAAAAGAAAGAAAAAAAGAAATGGAATAGAAGCTTCCTGTAATTGATGGTAATTAGCACAGAGACCCACAGACCGAGGAAAGACCGAAGCAATCAGGCCTGAATGCTGTGCCTTTTTTATATCTCTCCCTTCAAAACATTATTTTCCTTAGTAATTCAGATACTCTAGCCTCTTAAAAATATAGTACCATTGTAAAATTGTTCACAGAAAAATTATAAAACAATTAGATTTAAACCATAAGTTTATTCCACCTCATTAACAAATTTCCTTCTGAGAAAACGTATTTACTAATTTCTACTTTCAAGTTCATGAGCCATATGATGTAACTATTTTAAAAGTAGGAAATATTAGATGATATTTTTAAATGAACACAGGAAACTTCCAACTTGGCATGAATTTGGTTCTTATTTGTGAGCATGATAAAATATATAAACATGATTTGACAGTCAACAAGAAATTTAAGAGGCTGAAAAAAAAAGACTCAGCTAAAACAGTGGGTTCTCAAGTGACACAAAAGTATTAAATATAGAATAATCACACCATAAGTAAAAAACAAGATAGCTTCTTAGTCACTTTTTGTTTGTTTCAAACAATGTTGTCTTCTCACTGAATCACGAGGAAGGGCAAGCATGCTACTCCAGCCAGATCATACCACACAGACTGGAATGTGGTCAGTATCCCTTACTCCTCATAAACTTGGTAGAACTTCCTTGCCTTTGGATCTTGACCTTTCCTTAAGTCATCATGCATTTGGCCTGTTTTAATTAAACTATCTTTCTTCCCCCAGAGTTTGGCAATATTAAACCATCCTTGACTTTACCATACAAGATTATGCACATGACTGTGATGCCTATGCAGACAGTGTTGTGATTGTTACAAATGATATAAAGGAAAGTTTCCTCTATAGGTGCTTGGCCAATCTGAAATAACAGCAAAAACTGAGAATTTGATCCCTTTAAAAGTTAAAAATAAATATAAAATAAAACACTGAATCACATACAGAGAAGTTTAGCACTGGAGTAACCCTTAGACTCCTACAAACTTCCCAGCTATGTATAGATTGTAAAGAAAAATGTTTTCCAGATTCCTGTACTATAGTGACATAGAAAAAAAAAGGAATATCTGTGTTAGTCAGTGTGAATCACAGCTATGTGTTGTTCTTGAAAATTCTCAATAATCAAATAAATTGTAATACTTTTCGCTTCTACTACCGATTCTTGAACTAAGTTGTCTAATTAAATTATTAAATATTTTCATGTGATATTTCTCTATGCAGCCTACACTTGTCCCATACTCTTGAGCAGTGGAAGTTTTAAGAAAATTTTAGGCCTTTAAATAATGATAAACATAAAAGATAAAATATATTGCATATAAGTTATTCTAGCTAAAATTTTTATACAGAATACAGAAAAATATTGAGAATACAGGTTAAATATAGTCAAGATATATTTATTGAACATGTGCATGAAATTATCAAAAAAATTAACAAAAATATTGTTTAAATAAAAGAATGCTAATGACTATATTCTAGAAAGAAATTCTGATTTGCATTAATGTGAATGAAATCCCATTAAGAAAGTTCAGTGCACTTCTAAATTTGATGCACAACTCTGGCCCCATTCCCCAAGCCTGATTCTCCAGAAACATCCTTCGTAGTTTCTTCCTTCACCTACTGTCCCCTTCCCTACTGTGTGCCCTCGGTCATGTTTGGCTTCTCTGAGCTACTTGTCTCTCCACTTCCAGTGTTGGGCTATCACTCTGCCTATGTTCACTAAGCTTGCTACTCCAGAAATATCCAGACTTCCATTTTTGGACTATTGCTCCACCTGTTCACCAAACCTGATACTTTAGACACATCCAGGAACATCTAGACCTGCCACACCAAGAACATTCAGCACAAGGCTGCTCACTGGAAACCTATCACCAGAAACATCCAGGTGTGGCCCACTTTCCTCATAACTGCTCCACCAGAAATATCCAAGGACAACCAGAAGAGTAAAGAACAGCATTACAGAACAATAAATAAGAGCCGTGGCTATATGGTACCTTCAGAGTACAGCTATCCTCCTACAGCACAGTCTAGATAGGCTAACATAACCAAACAAGAAAATGAACTTAAATTCAATCTTATAAAGGTGATAGTGGCCTTTAAAGAGGCTATGAATAAATTCCTTAAAGAAACACAGGAATATAAAATTAAACAGGTAAAGGATATGAATAAAACTGGTCCGCACCTGAAAATGGAAGTAGAAGCAATAAAGAAAGCAGAAACTGAGGGAATCCTGGTGATTGAAAACCTAGGGAAGAGAACAGGAGCAACAGACATATGCATCAGCAACAGACTACAAGAGATGAAAGACAGAATCTCACATGTAGAAAATACAATAGAAGAAAGTAATCTGTCATAGAAAATGTTAAATCTAAAAAATGGAATGTTAAATTAATAAATGGAACCTCATGAAACATAGAAGATTCTATAAGGCAAAGGCCATTGTCAATGGCACAAAACAGCAGCCTACAGATTACGAAAAGATTTTCACCAACCCTACATCAGACAAAAGACTAATTCTCCAAATATATAAAGAACATAATAAATTAAACACCAATAAATCAAATAATCTAATTGAAAAGTGGAGTACAGAGCTAAATAGAGAATTCCCAAAAGAGAAATATCTAATGGTCTTGAATAACTTAAAGAAATGTTCACCTAGGGTTGCAGGGCAAATCTTGCAGAGTCCCCGCTCCCGCAGCAATTCTCAGCGGTCACCACTCCCAATCACCTCAGCCAGAGGGTTCCCAGCTGCAATCCTCAGCTACTATGGTCCAAGAACATCCCCCCTCCCATGTGCAGGGGTACGCAGGTTTTCTGTATTTTGATCCTTTCGAACTGTAGAGTACTCACGCTGTAGTGGGGTGGGGAGTTTGGTGTTCCTGTTTAAGAATTCCATGCTATTCCCTGAATCGTTTACTGGAGCTTCTAAACACAGTCCACATTGCTCATTGCCATCTTGGATTTTGGCAGATGCCATAGCAGCCTTATTCATAATAGCCAGAACATGGAAACAGTTTAAGTGTCCCTCAGTAGAAAAATGGATAAAGAAACTGGTACATTTACACTATGGAATACTACCCAGCTGTTAAAAACAAAGAATTCCCGAAATTTGTGGTCAAATGGATTGAGCTAGAAATGATCATAATGAGTGAGTTAACCCAGAAGCAGAAGGAGTCAAATTGTATATAGTCACTTATATCTGCACACTAGCCCAAGGGCATGTCCCATGAAAGTCTTCACTCACCAGGAAAGTGGGACAGAGGGGAGGACATACTATTGGGACTCTAGGTGAGAGAAGCATGAGAGAATGGGGAAATAGAAGGATCCAGAGGGTCCTAGAAACCTACAAGAAGAACATTATGATGGGCAGATCTGGGTCCAGGGGTCCTACTCAAACTATGGCACCAGCCAAGGACAATACAGGCTGTAAACGTCAAACCCCTACCCAGATCTAGCCAATGGACAGGACATTCTCCACAGTTGAGTGGAGAGTATAGTCTGATTTTCATATGAACTCTTGTGCCCCATATTTGACCATGTCCCGTGGATGGGGAGGCCTGGTGGCACTCAGAGGAAGGATAGCAGGCTACCAAGAAGAGACTTGATACTCTATGACCATATAAGGGTAAAGAGGTCCCCCTTAGTCACAGTTATAGGGGATGGGAGTAAGGAGAAAATGGGAGAGAGGGAGGAATGGGAGACTACAAGGGATGGGATAAAATATATTTAAAAAAGAAATGTTCAACATCCTAATGCAATTTTCTTTTTTTTTTTTCCTAATGCAATTTTCATCATGGAAATTCATTCCAAACAACTCTGATATTACGTCTTATACCCAGTAGATTGGCTCAGATCAAAAACTCAATTGCCAGCACATGATGGTGAGGATGTGGGGAGAAGTGAACACTCCTCCATTGCTGGTGGGAGTGCAAACTTGTATAACCACTGTGAAAATCCATCTAGAGGTGTCTCACAAAACTGGGAATAGTTCTGAAAAGATGTTCCACCATGCCACAAGGATGCTATGGTATGATCAACTATGTTTATTGCATCTTTTTTCATAATAGGTAGAAACTGGAAACAACCTAGATGCCCCTCAACTGAATATAAGATATACAAAATATAGATCTTTTTCACAATACTACTCCACTATAAAAAATAAAGACATTATGCAATTTGAAGGTAAGTGAATGGAACTAGAAAAGATCATCATAAGTTAAATAACCCAGACCCATAAAGACACACATGGTCCGTACCCACTTATCATTGAATATTAACCATAAAGTACAGGATAACCATGCTACAATCCCCAGTCACAAAGAAGCTAAAAGAGACCAAGAGAAGATGCTGAATCTCACTCATTATAGGAAATAAAATAGACATTTGAGATAGATGGAAGGAGGGAACTGGCTGTTAGAAGAGGTGGGGTCAGGGAAGGGGAAGAACTTGGAGAGATAAGGAAAATGGGAGACTCCTGGGAGTCTATGGTGTGACCCTAGCTGACACTGCTAACTGCAGGGCTTAAGGACCCTGAAGTAGCCACCTCCTCTAGCCAGGTGGGATTTCCAGCAGAGCGATTGGGACACCAACCCACCCATAAAAACTTCTATCAAATAATTGTCTTTTCTACAAGATGTGTAGAGATAAAGATGGAGCAGACATTGAGGAAATTCAAACCAATGGCTGGCCCAAATTGAGGGGTGATTTGGCAGTATTAATGATACTCTGCTATGCTTGCAGAGAGGAGCCTAACATATCTGTCTTCTGAGAGACTTCATCCAGATGCTGCTGGAAGCCAATGCAAATACTCTCAGCCAAACAGTAGGCAGAGCTCAGAAAGTTTTGTGGAAAAGTGGGAGGAAGAGTATAGGGAGCCAGAAGGGTTAGAAAAACACAGGAAGGCCTACAGAGTCAAGTAACCTGGGCCCAAGGTTTTATAGAGCCTGAACCACCAATTAAAGAAGCAGACATAGACCATCTACACATGTGTAGCTGATATGCAGCACGGTCAATGAGTTTGTTGGTTCCCTAACAATGGAGTGGGGTTGTCTCAGACTCCGTGGCCCTGCCACTGGATATCTTTTCTTAGGTAGAGGAGGGAGCTTCCAGGTCTCAGTGGGAAAGGATGCACTTAGTCCAGCTGTGACTTGAGGTACCATAGTAGGTTAGTACTGGTCCCTCTTCTCTCAGGAAAAGAAGAAAGATGAATGGGGGAAGAGAACATCAGGGTAGGACTGGGAGGGAAGGAAGGAGGGGCCTGAGATCAGGCTGTAAGAAGATTAAATAAAACTAAATATATAAAATAAAAAAAATTATACTATATAAATAAAAAAATTTTGTTACTTCCATAAATATTTTCATTTATATGTTACATGCATTCATAAATACATAACTTACTTATTTTTATGCTCTTAATATATCAAGAAAATAAAATAAGTAAGTAGTTTTTAAGACAGAAACCTTTAAAATTTAGCATTATGTAATTTGGAATTACTGTTTTGGGAATTGTTCAAACACAATTAACCCTGGTCAGTTCCATTTTTATGGCAAAATTAATTTTGATAATAACCATTCTGAAGTTTGAGTACTGTACGAAGAAATATCCATGGCTTCTTCAGACGCAAAGTTGAAGATAAGATGGAATGGTGCCAAGAGGCCCAACTTGACAGAACCCCGAACCACCAGTGAGCTTTCATGTCTGCAGAGGTGCTCTGTAAATATTGATCTGAAGAAAGTGACTAATGCCCAAGAAGGCACAAGATCATGACAGAAATGATCTATTACAATGACAGTACATTCAATGTTTTCTGATCTATTTCATAATAAATCACAAAAATTCTTCTAAAACAGATTCCAAAGTGAGAGCTTGAATCCTGTTGTTTTTCTTGATGGTTTACAACAAAGACAATAAGCATCACTAAAACAACAGCTGTCTTAAAGGTTATTTAATGCAATTTACTGACTAATACATAGTCTATTTAATTTCATTATTTTTTTCTCAAAATTGAAGCATTTTATATGAGGTTGTTAGGTCCAAAAATTATGGCATTGAAACTAATAATTTTTACCTTGCTTAATAAAGTTCAGTATTAGATTGACTTTCACCAAAGATAAATCATAAATATTAACTAATATTATGACTGTATATCTGATTTCATTTTATATTCATTTTATGAAATTATGAAATCAACCTAACTAAGCCATTTCAAAAAACCCAAGGTACTGATATTCTAAGTTGGTGACATTGCCAAAATCTGATAAGACAGCAGCGTCCTGGAACAGCTCACGATGTTCTACACCAGTCTAGGAATGATACTCAAATCTTGCATGAAAAGAGAGATGAGAGCAACAATGTGCAAAATGTGAGACTTGTGTGAGTGCCAAAGAATCAAAATTACAGGTGTTTAACTAGACAATCTCCTCTCATAAAGAAGTAAGTTATATTCACCTGCTACAAAAGACACATGTTAGTCTGAATCACTAGAGGCAAGAACATAATATGTCAAAAATAAAATGCCTTCAAAGTTTGAAGCCCAATTCTCATTTGGGTACATTTGTTGTACCTGTTTACTCTTTAGAAGGTCTTATGAATTAATATTTAATTCTGACATGTCACCTCTGTCACTAATATTGCTATAATTTTTATACAAATGTGCAACAGTTTGGACATACTTCACTACAACTTGATATGCAAATATTCCATTACTATATTTTTATGTTTTTATTTTTTATAATCACAGTTTTTCTTAATGTATGAAAATCATTTCCATTGGAAATATATCCCAGGGTTTCTAGATATATTACTACATAGATGTCTCTGGATGTAATGGATCTATAACATGCATATATGTTATTATATAACACACATATAATAAATATATATAATTCTATACATACATATTAATAAATATAACATAAAACATATAAATATGACTTTGAAGAATTTTTAATATTTTTAGAATGTATTTCATTGATGGACCAGTACTTCCATTCTTTTTTTTTTAATTTAAACATATTTTTAACATTCTATTCACTTTACATCCCAGTTGTAGACCCCTTTTATGTCTGCTTCTGGTCCCAACCTCTCTCCCTCCTTCTCCTTCTATTCTCCTGTTATGCCCAAGTCACGAGACCCTTGTAGACCAACAGAGACAAGCTGGATGCAGTTCACACACAGTCTTCTTTTTATTGAGAAAGCTTAGGATCAAGGACCATCCGTTCCCCAGAAACAAAGGAAAGTATTGCCCCCCTCTTTAAGGTAATTATTGTATGATTGAGCTGATTTTTTTCTTTTTTGGTTGCCCAGGAGTGGTATATCTGGGGCTTGTGGTAGAGCTGGTCCCAGTAGTAGAGAAAGCCAGATTAATTTCCTAAGTAGCTGCACAAGTTTGCACTCCCACCAGCAATGGAAGAGTGTTCCCCTTTCTCAACATCCTTGTCAGCATGTGCTGTCACTTGAGTGTTTGATCTTAGCCATTCTGATAGGTGTAGCATAGAATCTCAGAGTTGTTTTGATTTATATGTCCCTGAATCCTAAGGACATTGAGCATTTCTTTAAGTGTTTCTCAGCCATTTAATATTCTTCTGTTGAGAAATATGTTTAGCTCTGTACCCCACCAGATTATTTGGTTTTGGATTATTGGTGTTTAATTTCATATATATATATATATATATAGATAGATAGATAGATAGATAGATAGATAGATATAGATATAAATATAAATATAGATATACACATACATACATACACACATAGATGGATATATATTACTCCTCTTGTGGATGTAGGATTAGTGAAAATCTTTTTCCAGTCTGTAAGCTGTTGTTTTATTTTATTGACAGTCTCCTTGCTTTATAGAAGCTTTTCAGTTTCATGAGGTCCCATTTATTAATTGTTGATCTTAGATCCTGAGCTGTTGGTTTTGTTCCGTTCAGGAAGCTGTCTCCACTTGCTATTCTAATAGACTTAGTGTTTCTGTTTTTATTTTAAGATCCTTGATCCACTTGGATTTGAGTTTTGTCCACGGTGTTAAGTATGGATCTATTTGCATTTTTCTACATGTAGACATCCAGTTAGACCAGCACCATTTGTTCCTGGAACACAGGGAGTATGTGGGTGGCTGGAAGCTAAGATTGTGCTCCAGTTGTACCTAGGGACCTTTCCCAGGATTAGGCAAGTGACCTGAGGTTGCACCAGCTATTTCTCTTGTCGTGAACTTTTCTCTCACCTGAGAAACAGACACTGTAGTTATGGTTTCCACAACCATGGACTGTCATTCATTCTGCAAACACTGCTGCTTCGCTGCTCCGATACCATTGATTGCTGCTACATCTTGGATCTCCTAGTACTTCCATTCTTTTCTAGCATAAAACGTCAAATAAAATCTTGGGAACTTTAAAAAAATATTTGTAAGTTCACCTGGAATGTAAAAGTTATGTGAAAAAATACAATATTAAAAGAGGATATTAAGATACATATTGTCAAATATTTAGAATATAAGAAATATGCTTGCCTTTATTCACTAAGCATTAAGAAACTGTAGTAAGCTTTTACGCTGTCCTTTAGACATCTTGCCGTCTCTGTTTTTGTTGGGTAACTTCCAGAGTTGGGTGGAGGGAGTCTTATGATAGATTCACTTGTTTTCTCACGATTTCCATAGGCTGGAAGCCCTGATACTTCACTGGTGTGGATAGCAGGAGGTTAGCCCTGTAGTTTTGGGCTCTCACAGCCAGTGATCCTCAGCTCCCCTTTGCTGTGGGTCCTGCAATCGTTCTGGGTCTCTGAATGAGCATTGGATCAGGCCAAGGTATCCACCACCTTTTGGGTCCCCTGCCAAGTCCAGCCAGGGATACTGGGCCCGAACCACGAGTCGAGCTCAGCTAGTTTCTCAGGGCCTGAACCGTCTGCCACAGCAGGAAAACTGCGTCTGCGCTGAGCAAGCACCTAGGGTGGAACTGAGCGCTCCACCCAGCTTGCGTCACAGCAGGGAAACTGCGACTGCGCTGAGCAAGCCAGATCTAGCCAATGGACAGAACACTCTCCACAGTAGAGTGGAGAGTGGGATATTATTTTCTCACATACTCTGGTGCCTCACCTTTGACCATGTCCCCTGGAGGGGGAGACCTGGTGGCACTCAGAGGAAGGACAGCAGGTTACCAAGAAGAGACTTGATACCCTATGAACATATACAGAGGGAGGTAATCCCCCTCAGGAACAGTCATAGGGGAGGGGAATAAGGGGAAAATGGGAGGGAGGGAAGAATGGGAGGATACAAGGGATGGGATAACCATTGAGATGTAACAAGAATAAATTAATAAAGGAGAAATAATAAAAAAAACAAATTTAAAAAAAAAAGAAACTGTTGTAAGTTTGGGAAGCTAAAGTTGATGTGAATATGCCATATGAATATGGCATTAATGAGTGGCAAAGAAATCATATTTTTAGTAATTTTTGTACAGTGTGTAGTTTATGAAGATGGTAAAATTAAAAATGGATAAAACACAAAAAGATTAATTTTGTGGAGCTTGATATGAAGCTCAGTAACATTACTTAATGCTTATAATTTATTTCTTATGCTCTTATTTACAAAATCTCCATGTGATGATGATGTACCTAGTTCAGGGACAATACTTTTTCATTAGTATGTGCTTAACCTGAGCAGTATGTATGTAATGAACTATATACATTCTCTCTCTGCAACCCATCTCTCTGTTGCTGTCCTGGTAAAACTGCCTGCTCTCTCTCTGTAAAACTGGTTCTGAAGTAGCTTCCCTTTCATCTCTTTTCTGGTGAGAGTTGAGCATATCCTATTCTGTCAAATCTTTCCTGGTTCATCACCCTTTCTGCCACTCAATTAAGCATCACTTTCAAACATGGGGATTTCCTTTTACAAACTGCCATTACCTTCTTTTGGGATTAAAGGCATGTACTACCATGCCTGGCTCTTTACTTGATACTTGCTCAATACCAGGCTGGCCCTGAACTCAGATCTGTTTGCCTCTGTCTCCTGGATTAAAGGCCTGTTTGTACTCTAGCCAGACCAGACAGACCTAGAAGATCTTTAATGTGATCTCTTGCCAGCTGGATCATATAGACCTAGAGGGTATTTGGATGTGATCCCTTGCTAGAACTGCCATGTTCTGAATTAACTTTCCCCTACAACTTCCCCCTTTCTGTTTAAGCTAAAATTGTACACAGTTTAAATTTTACAATGGAAAATGATCAAGCCTACAATCTTAACAGTCTGAATGTCCACTCACCACTGATGTGATGAGCCTCCGTAGCTGCGGTCCTGATCATCTGTCCTTCAGCAACAGTCCCTTTCAGCATCAAGGTTTTCCAGTCAGCCAGTCTGATGAACTCTGTCCTTCTTCAGCTGGTTTGTTAAACTGTCTCCATGCAGGGCAGTGGCAGGAGATCTGCTTTCTGCACCATCTGCATTGCTGTCTTTCTGTGTTTCTTCCATGATTCATGACTTCTGTAGACCAGGCTGTCCTAACTCACAGAGATCTGCTTACCTTTGCCTGAGTGCTGGGATTAAAGGTGTGCATCACCACACCCTGTTGACAATCTAGTGTCTTTTAGCTGATCTTATTCTCCCTTTCTGTTTCTCAGGGTACAATTATATCTTTATGAATCCACACATAAACTTGACATTTAGGCAGCCTAATATGCTGACTCCATGCCAGTGAGCTGGGCTCCATTCCAGTGAGCCAGGGTTCTTACACTTTATCAATGGGCTGTCTACCTTGATCATCAATTTCATTAAGTACCATAGATTCATGAATAAGCATTCTCTGTTCTTTTAGTACTATCTCTTGTCTCTCAAGCATTTTTATTACCATAGCTAATTTTTCTTGTTATATAGCTATTTTTCTACCTTTTTTTGAAAGGAGAAAATATAATTGTTGCAATTGACAGCAGAGAGGGCTTGACGCCATGGGTCACAATTCCAATGAGTAGTGCAGTGGCTTTTTCAAACAATGTTCCTATGTCCTCAGCTCCTCCCCTTGCTCTCAAGGGATCTGAAATACAGTTTCCCATTTTTAATGCAGGAAAAGTCTGTCTTTTGGGGTGGCTTACTGTGACTCATTGACTGAGAGGCTCCTCTAAATTTGATTGCTCTGGGCTTGAGGTTCCCATTACTCCAAAGTCTCCTGCGTCTCTCTGGGCATCCAGATGAATTCAAAGAACTGCATCTTCCTCAGGACATACTCCTAGGTGAATTTTTTTTCTCTGCAAATTTCTGTCAAGTTTCCTTTGCTTCTGCAATGTGTGTGGACTTTCTTCTTACCAACCATATTTGGTGCCATAGGCAAATCATCTTCCCCAATGTAACATGTTTCCTGGCTTCCATTCAGAGGTCAGCACAGCTTTAAAATACACAGGCTGATTTAATGCAGCAGGTTTTCTCCTATTATCCAATCTCTCTGTAGCTGTTGTTACTTTTTCATTAGCATTCAAGCATTTAATGTTAATTAAACACTATGTAACCTATCTTTGGGTTTCTTTACTAGCTCTTTCTGTTTTTTGAGCATATCTTCCTGTAGGATTGTGTGGTATACCTGTAATATGCTTTGTGTTGTAGTATGTATAATATTGTTTCATTTCAATAGAGACATATACTGGAGTATTGTTAGTTTTAATTTGTACAAGTATTCCCATAATAGCCATAACTTCTAATAAATGTGTAATTACAGAAACAGCCTTTTCAGAACTTAAAGCAGTTGCCTATTGACATCCTGAATATGTCTATAGTATGATACATATACTTTAATTTCCAAAACTCTGCAAAATGAAACACATCCATTTACCAAATGTGTATCCTGTAATTTCTTTTCTCTCTCAGCCTTAGCTGATAATTTTCTTGGACTACTTAAGACTTTATCACCTTGTAAGATTTGAAATAAATTGCTCAGCTCTTGAGTAGTTAATA
Source organism: Acomys minous (assembly GCF_964271855.1). NCBI lineage: Eukaryota > Metazoa > Chordata > Mammalia > Rodentia > Muridae > Acomys > Acomys minous. Next base: position 9,767,857 of record NC_140501.1, on the reverse strand, counting down.
CAATTGTAGGCCATAGCCAGTTAATATCTCTCTGCAATTTTTCAAACTCATTAAGAGTTTGTAATTTATTGTTTCTTTCTTTCTTTCTTTCTTTTTTTTTTTTTTTTTTTTTTTTTTTGGTTTTTCGAGACAGGGTCTCTCTGTATAGCCTTGGCTGTCCTGGACTCACTTTGTAGACCAGGCTGGCCTCGAACTCACAGTGATCCACCTGCCTCTGCCTCCCAAGTGCTGGGACTAAAGGCGTGCGCCACCACGCCCGGCAATTTATTTTTTCTGATTAGTACTTTTTGTGCTCTAATTTTCTGTAGGTCTATTTTGTAGCCTAGATAATTAATAGAATCTCCTCTTTGTATTTTTTGAGGAGCGATCAGTAATCCTCAACAAGGCAAAGTTCTATTTATTTCATAAAATATCTTATCTTTTTAAAGATCTATTAAATGGTATTATTATTTTCCTCCAGCCACCACATAAGATCTCACACCTCAAAGGATATTGTAAGGGTATCTATTTGTAGTAAAATATGTTTTCTAACATACACATATCTGAAACATCCAATAAGATTTCATCCATATAATGTTAACTTATAGACTGAGGAAATTTCTTATGAATTATCTCCAATGACTCTTGCTCAAAATTTTACCACAAGGTAGTAGGTTTTAACACTCCTTGTGGTAAAACTTTACAGTGATATCTCTTTCTTGAGCAGCTTATATTAAAGGGAGGTACTGAGAATGCAATGTAAAAATCCTGATCCTGCACAAACAAATGGCTTTGTTCAGTGGTGCCAGGAGGTAAGCATACACAATGCAGAATTTCAAAGAACTGTTCTAGAGAAGAGAAAACAAGGTACTAGTAGCATGGCAGTCTTTAGAAAGCTATTCAGTTTTAGATTACCTCCTCAGGAAGAGCAAAAGTAAGTTCATCAGTCACAATCATCTTTAAACGCTGTCTTTAAGACCTGGAAGAGATGACTTCCTTGAAACCAAAATATAGTGTGTGCCTTCAAGAAATATCAATAAATGCAGGGAAAATGATGTTACTCAAAGAACACAGTGATATTCCAGCACCACTTCCCACTGGAAGTGAGACTCCTGAGTTCCAGGAAACTCTTCAAAATGAACGACTTCAGAAATGTAGGTATCTTTTTAATTTCTACCTCTTGCTTTCTCTGTCATCTTTTAGAAACTGCCTTTCTACTTCCTCTTAATGTGAGATCTTGTAATTCATACTAAATTTTGACCTTTAATTAAATTATAAAATATTTTAAAGCTGTCCAGTATTCTATTCTATTCTTCATTTTCTCTATCCACTGATACAGATATTCCAGTGGCATACTGAACTCTTTTGAATCACAGATGATAAGTTGTAAGGACAAAATGTAAACAATATGAAATTCAATAAAGAATTAATATAAGAGAGATAAAAAACAGTAACAGTGATCATCAGCATATATGTAAAATTCAAAGAAAGAAGCTTTAAGAATGAAGAGTAGTTACCAGAAATGTCATCATCATAAGTAAGGGTTAAGGAAAAGGGAAGAGAAGACAGAAGTCATCAAACCATCCATATTTCACATTATAAATTTGTCAATGGGAAATAAAGGTACAAAATTTATTTAAAGAATGATGGTAGATCACACCGTACATCTGAGTTGAGATACAGACAGACAGGCACATGAATGTCCAGGCTCTGAAATTCATTTCACCATAAAAAAAATTTCATCACAAAAAAATAATCAAGCTGTTATGAGGTTGTAAAAAAGACCCAAATTTGAAATCCAAAGGGTTGGAAGAGCTCCTTACATCAAGAAGATTCTTAAGGCTGTCAACAGGTTTCTTGGCAGAACACTTGCAGACTGAGAAAGAATGAAATGTTATAACTAAAATAAGAAAAAAAAAGTACTGTCAATAAAAATTATTTTATAAGCAAAGAAATGATGAGAAATGATGATGGTAATAAAAAGTTTTAAAGAACATCTAAAGCTGATGATTCATCAACAATCCCTCCCCCTTACAGGCAACTCTAAGAAATTCTCCAAGCAGAAAGATGAAAGAACACTAGTTAGTAACATGAAAACATGCAAAAAAGCAAAGTCATGAGAAAAGTTAATTACATAGAGAATTCTGCTTTAATGCTATATCAGAGAGTTGTAAATCAATTATAACTTTAAAATAAAGGTTCAAACAAAGGGCTGGAGATATAATTCAGTGACAGAGAGCTTGCTGAGAAGGCTAGGAGAGTGAGCTCCAGAACATTTGTACAAAGGGGGTAAAGATAAAAGCACTAAAAACAACTATATTAATCTTTGTGTGAGTCAGTATTAATAAACAAGCTGTATGTTTTGATACTAAAATAATTTGTAAGGGGAAGTAGACAACACATTAGCACTGAAACAATTCTAACATGAGTGTTTCTGGATATTTAATGGGTGATATGGTAACTATAGGTGATAAATAATGTATTATATAATTGAAACATGTTGATTAAGAAGAAATTAAGATAGATATTGCATCTCATTCAGAAATCTAGACCCAACAAGACAGGAAAAACACTTACTTCAAAGGAGACGAATGCAGATGGCCAAGTCACTATGAATGTAACATATACAGAACTCAGTATTCTCATGATTGTCACATGGTTCTCCCTGCTGTATGTAGTTTGTTTTACGTATGTGTAATAAAATAAAAGCATATATATATTAAGTATTCCCAAACACCATACACCCACACACAAGGTAATTATAGGAGCTACATGTATTTATTATTTGAATTTTGGTTAACATTTTTTATATGTGTTCAAATGTCTTAAATGTCTTAATTTTAATTTTGTATTATACCTCAGTGAAAAATATGAGCTCTAAACTACCTAGAGTCTAATTAAATAATAAAACATTAACATCAATTAATAGTACAATAGATAACATCAAACTCTTAAAAAACTATTCAAGGAAGATAGATTATGGGAATTTGTGATTGAAAGTTAACAAAAAAAAAATGTGTTAACCAGGCAGGTTTAATCCCAGCACTTGATAGGCAGTGGCAGGCAGAAGTCTGTGAGTTCAAGGCCAGCTTGGCCTGGCTACAAAGTATGTACAGGACAGCCAGAGCTATTACACAGAGAGACCCTAAGACAAACAAAGGAACAAAAAAACTATAGCAGAAACAAAAAATAAAAGTGGCTTGTATTGGAAAATACTATTAAACAAGATACTATAAATTACTAAAATTAGAGTCAATGTGATTCCAGAAGAGAAGAAGAAATCATGATAAATTCAAAGTTCAAATTAAGCAAATCATGGCTCTCTCACTTCTTTCAAAATCTAGAGGAAGTAAGTATAAAATAGAAATATAAATTTTAAACAGTACAACAGATACCCACAGGCAAACATTAGGTGAGCTCAAGAATCCTCAAAAGAGAGGGAGGAAGGATTGTATGAGCCAGAAGTGTCACGGATACCACTAGAATACAGAGCACAGACTCAACTAAGCAGGATTCGCAGGAGCTCACAAAGACTTGAAGTGAAAATCATAGAGCCTGTAAGGGTCCTAAGACTTATTTTCATATGTTGCCATTGTTTAGCTTGGGGGTTTAGTGGAACTCCTAACAGTGAAAGTAGGGTGTCTCTGAGTTTTTTTGCCTGCTAATGGGACTCTTTTCCACCTACTTGATTGCTTCTTCCAACCTTTATATGAAGGTATGTGCCTAGTCTTATTGCATCTTGTTATGGTATGTTCTGTTCATATCCCTGGGAAGCCTGGCCCCAATAGGAGAGGTCCTATTCCTGCCTCTTTTTTTATAATAGAGAAGGAGGAGCCATGGATCTGGAGGAGAGGAGAGGCTGGGGAATGGGGAGGAGTGGAGGAAGGAAAAATTGCATTTGGGGTGGATTGTATGTGGAAAGAATAAAGAAACATACAAAAAATTAGAAAACATAAATTAACAAAGACTAAAACAGTTAATAATAAATACATAATTTTAAACATTTTAAACCTGAATAATTAATTTCCAAATATCACAAAAAAGAAAATTTCAATTGACCTGTACTATTCTAAATATGTCAAAAATATAAACATTACCTTGTTTTTATCAACATAACAAATCAATATAAAAACACTAAAGAACATATTACACATAAAATATTAGTAACAGAAGCGAGAAGAGAATGTAAAGTATTCACTGTGACATAATATCCAAGGAACAATAGATGTGAATTAGAATTTAACATCTGAAAAAATTAATATAAGCCAACTACATTAACTCAGATACACTGTCATGTTCATATTTATTTTATCAGACATCTCTAATCTTTTAGATATTAAGATGCAAAGCTGAAACTAGATTCTCTACTTCCATTAATATAAGATAACTTGCTATCACAGTCATTAGCATGAAGATTATCTATTTTTTTCTAAAGTTAAAGAGGTAGAAGGCAGTGCCAGATAGTATAAACCAGTCTGCCAGGCATGTAATAAACTTCCCTCTGATCAGCTATTATATTACATTTTTCATATAATTTATCAATTGATTTATGTAACATTATTTTATTCACATAACTCCCATTGCTGGTATTTTTATAGAGCATAAAAAGTTTAAGATCACCTAAAACTTACCCACATCTTCCCTACAAATTCTATGTACAAGATATTTAAATGAGATATTTTGTCTGTATGCAATTTTCCCACTAATATGACTTTTATGTATTCTATTAAAATTTGAAATATTAAAAATAAATTGATAAGGATAAAATTAATCCAACAACATATCACATTATGCTGAGTACTGAATATAATGTTCTCCACTTATTATTTTTGTCATGGAACTACTATACTTCCAATGCATAGTCTAAGAAGTCATGAACACTTCCTCAAAATATTTTTCTTTCATTAAAAGTCCACTAATGTAATATAATTTCTATAACCACTACTTGTTGCAAACATGTTGTTTCATTTTCAAAATATACTTTTTCCTTTTATAAAGGCAAAGATTTATATGAGGCTGGCTTACAGTTTCAGAAATGTCCTCGTTGCCCGTGACCCGTGTTGCCAGAGGGGAGTGATCAAAACACAGGCAACCAAATTCATATCAGACACAGCCCCTGCTCCTTTTTTGAGGGACCTACATGAATCCTGCTGCTCATTGGCTACATTTGTGCAGGGGCCTAGGACCAATCTATTCATGGTCCTTGGTTGGTGCTTCAGTGTTAGCAGGCCCCTCCAGGCCCTGGTTAGTTGGCTCTGTTGGCCTTCTTGTGGATCTCTGTCACCTCCAGCTTCTTCTATCTATTCCCCCTCTGTTCCACAAGACTCCCTGTGCTTCCCCTAATATTTGGCTTTTCATCTCAGCATGTGTTTGGATCTGCTGCTGGGTGTAGCCTTAAAGAAGCCAGCTATTCTAGGCTCCTGCCTGTGAGCATACCAGACTATAGTCAATCGTGTCAGGGGTTGGCTCTCTCCCATGGTGTGGGTCTCAGGTCGGGCCAGTAATTGTTTGGACATTCCCTCAATCTCAGCTCTGTCTTTATCCTTGCACATCATGCTGGCAGGGTATATACTGGGTAGAAGCTTTTATGGGTGGGTTGGTGCTCCCCTCCCTCCACTAGGAGTCCTGTCTAGTTAGAGGGTGTCCTCTCAAACCCTGATGACCTTTGCTACTATGATTCTAATCTTGAGTTACCCCCATATCCCTTCAGGAGCTTACACTGTGGTTAGTCTCCATCCTGTCACAGAGATGCCCTCACTCATCCTTTCTCTTCTCTCTGCAGGCCCTCCAGCTTGTCACAGAGATGCCCTCACTCATCCTTTCTCTTCTCTCTGCAGGCCCTCTGCTCTCTTGCTCCTGCTCTCCCCAGGTCTTGTCTCCATCCTTATTTCTCACCCCACTCCTTCTGTCCTGTTGCCTCTCCTCATCCACTTTCGCTGTCTATTCTATTTCCCCTTCTGGTTGAGGTTTAAGTATCCTGCCTTGCATCCCCTTCTTTGGGTCTGTGAATTGTAGTACGGTCGCTCTGTATTTTATGGCTAAAATACACTTATAAGTGAGTACATACCATGCATGTCCTTTTCGGTTTAGGTTATCTCACGAATGATGATTTTTTTTCTAAGTTCGTGCATTTGCCTGAAAATTCAAGGTCACTTTCTTTTTACTAGTTGAGGAGTATTCCACTGTGTAAATGCATCAGTTACTTTATCCATTCTTCATTTGAAGGACATCTCAGTTGTTTCTATTTTCTGGCTATTACAAATAAAGTTGCAGTGAATATAGTTGAGCTAATATCTTTGTGGTAGGGAGGAGCAACTTTTGGGTATAGGCCCAGGAGTGGTAGAGCTGAGTATTGAGAAAAGGCAATTCCCAGTTTTCTGTGAAGACTCCAGAGTGATTTCCAAAGTGGTTGTACAAGTTTTCACTCCCACCAGCAATGGGGGAATGTTCACCTTTTTCTAACTCCTCCCCATCATATGCTGTCATTTGAGTTTTTGATCTTAGCCAATCTGATGAGTGTAAGGTGGAATCTTAGACATGTTTTGATTTGTATTTCCCTGATAACTAAGGATATTGAGAAATACTTTACGTGCTTTTCAGCCATTTAAGATTCCTAGGTTGAAAATTCTATTTAGTTTTGTACCCACATACTCAGGGATCAGTAGAATTCGTGCAGTAAAAGTGGATATTTTACCAAAAACAATCTATAGATTCAATGCAATTCCATCAAAATACCAATTCAATTATTTACAGATTTTGAAAGAACAACCATAAACTTTATATGGAAAACAAACAATCCAGAGTAGATAAAACAATCCTATACAATAAACAAACTTCAGGAGGTATCTCCATCCTTGATGTTACGATGTACTACAGAGCAACAGTAATAAAAATTGCTTGGTACTAGAATAGAAAGACTGGTTATCAGTGGAATTGTATGGAAGATGCAGAAGTAAACTCACACACCTATGTGCCCTTTATTTTTATCAAGAAGCCAAAACCATACAACGGGAAAAAGAAAGCATCTTCAACATATAGTCTAATTGGATGTCTACACATAGAAAAATACAAATAAATTCCTATTTATCACCCTGCACAATACTCAAGTATAAGTGGATCAAAGACCTCAGCATAAAACCAGAAATACTAAAAGGTAATGTTACAGATCTGAGAGTGTGAGGAGGCTGTGCCTGGCTCCTGCTTTCACCGCCATTGCAGTATGTTGAGCTCCGTAGAGGCAGTGCTGGGGCAAGCATGAGACGGATGGGCACTGGGGCGACTCTGCCTCGCAGACAAAAATCAACTAAACATAGGAGATCCTAAAATCTGAGAGGCAAAATGCCTTCATATGCATTCTTTGTGCAAACGTACCTGAAGGAGAAGAAGAAGAAGCACCCAGATGCTTCTGTCAACTTCGCAGAGTTCTCCAAGAAGTGCTCAGAGAGTAAAAGATCATATCTGCTAAAGACAAGGGGAGATTTGAAGAGATGACAAAGACTGACAAGGCTTGTTATGAAAGAGAAATAAAAACCTCATCCCTCCTCAAAGGGGAGACCAAAAAGAAGTTTGAGGACCACGATGTATGTTCATTTTCCTCCACATAATCACTTTTATAGTATGACATGTAATGCTCATTTTTTTTTTCTTTCTGAGACCACATTTACCAAGTCCCCTTGAAGCTGATCTTCTTATTTTAGGAACGACCAAAAAGAATGACTTGAAGATTCTCTAAATATAAATTATCTCCCCTCAGTTACTCTATTGAGATATTTTCAAAAGATTGCTTTAGATATTTCATAAATATAAACATCGAGTCCCAGGTGCTTTAATGTTACCAGAAAATAGAATATGCATCATTAAGTATCAAAATCAGTTGGACAACTCTATTTGAAAAGTAGATGGTATAGTGGTAGAAAGGATGGGTTAGTTTGAACACACCAGCCAAGGGTCTTTAATCATTCCAACAATTAGAATACTTGTTATCTCTTCCATAATTTTATGACCAGAAATGTACATATGGGTTAAACCCCATGACTGCATGAATGTGTCAAATGGAAAATTTAATGTAATCTGATGTTAACATCTATTATTTAAAAATATACTCAACTGTCTTGTGATATTCATGATTTCTTTCTCTGTTATTTAATTATTAATCCTTCATATCTGACTATTCATCATTAATAAAAAGTCAAATTCTCTGAGTGGATACTTGTTTTACCTAGTCAGCGTTTTGCAGCATAAATCTATTGTCTGTGACTGTAGTATATATTTTCTTATTGTTCAGACATCAAAGAGTGCTCTAAGCTCCAAAATAAATCTTATTTCCATAAGCAAATTTATTTGAGAGTATTACTTGATTTAAAAGAAGAAAAAATAACTAAGACACAGGTATTAACATTATAATAAAAATTTTTAAATGCATAAAACATAAATATATCAGCTGAGGATTCTTTTTAATGCTCAGCAAACTTTAATTTTTTTCTTAATTAATATTAAAATTTCAAGTTTTATAACTAAAAATGAGAACTTTTATTATTATATAATACTTATTTTTAAAAACTCATATAATTTTAATAAATTGATAATAATATAGCAGGACAATAAAGAAAATCAGAGACATTAATCATTTGCAATAGTAATCCAGTATAATTAGTTTGGTTAGGGATTACAGAGTTAAATTTTATTCTAAGGAAATAAAAAAGTAATTTTGATCATTTGTTTCTAAATTATAATGCAAGGGAGAGCCCTGCTGGCAGACTTTATAAGAGGCAATACATGGAATTTAATCAGACTTTCTTAAGAAAATCACCAATGATATAGACCATTTCTTGTTACCTCTTGAATTCCTGAAATATATTCTCTCAAATTGCTTCTTATTAGGCTTAACTCAATGTCTACTCAATGACTTGGTATAATGTACTTCTTGTTTAGCATCTATTAGAACAAGGTTACATTACATAAATAATAATCTATGTGGATTTCAAACATTTAGAAAAATGAAATTCGCTGTGTATTTTGAGTTGTGACAATGTAGTTGCATTGAACATTGAACTTAGTAATACACATGGTACTCACTAAATGTTAACACCTCTTGACTACTAGAACTTCCTTGTGTAATTCTTATGCTTATCTGTGTTTATGATTGCCTCCTTTGACTGAAGAGAAATGCCTAGTTCTCTTTATTATACAGATCCAGATTGGATCTAAGTTTAGGATTTCACATGGGATCTGGGTGGCATTTAGAGAATATCCCATTCTTCCTTTAGCATGGATTATGTGTTAGTCACTGTTTACTTGATTTGAATCTGTAAGTATGAAACAAGCCACACAATAGAATATGAACGCAAACATGAACAGAGTAAGGCCCTCACTACGATTAGCAGTGTGGTATTGCACATATTCCTGTTCCTTATATTTGCATGAATGAGAGTCAACTAACCATATACGTAGGAAACACTGAGGGCAACAACAGAAAATATACATCTGCATAATGTATTAAAGCTTGAGGCATTGTCTTCATGGGAAATGGAAAGTAAGCAAATATTAATATAAAGTCAATAAAATGATTTTTTAAATCATTAATCAAACATATTTCTGGTACATCTCCATAGTACAGAGAGCTTCTCCCTTGTGGAATAACTAAACTGCACTATTGTTCTCTATTGTTAATGTTTGTGAACCACAGAAATTGAGAAACTGGTGGTTTAGGGCAAAATTGTTTCTTCCAAAACACAGTAATTAAAAAAGCCCATGAGAGAGAAGATAAAAGTTTTCTTTATAGCTAATTATACTTAAAATGTTTTATTATGTGATAATATACTAGTATTTTGTAAAAAAATAAATATGATAAAGACTATTAGGCAAGACTCATTATTCTGCAATTGGTCTACGTAAAATCAAATGTTTCTAAGAATGAAAAAGTATTTTCCTCTGCTTAACTTTCATATTTTGATGCTCGTAGTAGTATTTAAATCCCCTAAGTTGGTTGGCATGTGTGGTTTCTCCCATTACACTTGCAAATGCAAATCATTAATTATGAGTTGGCCACAGATGTGTACTGTGTTCACTACTTCCTTTTGGAATCTCCTTATCTCTTGTCTTTCGTATTTTTCTGTATACCCACTATACAGTCTTCCAATTCTCTTCATCAATCATTTTTCCAGTTGATATAGTTATGTATGTCACTTAATAACTCAAAGCTATTAAGCATTCATTTTTCTTCCATAGTCTTATTTTTAAAATGAAAGAAGAACAAGATCAGGAGTTAAGACATTAATTACTTGAACTACCTACAATATAAATAGGAAAAGCAAAACAGAACATGCTCTTGATGGCTAAGTATGAAGTTAATTCCATATTAATTATCAAAGTGACATGGCTATTTCCCAGTCTTGAAACCTTTCTGTTTGTAATTATGTGTATTCTCAAAACAGATTTTAACATATTTTAAATATAGATCTATCCAAATTCCTAGCATGATAAATTGAGTTCTTTCTCACACATTTATGCTAGTAAATCATATACTATCAAAAGAGAATTTACCCTAAGCCCATAAAGTATAATATCCTTTGTGTTTTTTCATATTAGGATGTACATTAGAGAATAGCCATGTAAATTGTCATTTAAGCGAAATAATTGAAGTCCTTTGTGCTTTTTATTTCTATAACATATATTTATATAAATAATCTCTTCTTTCTTACAACTACTGCCAGTACTCAGTTTGTTCTTTCCTAATGCGACCTCAGTCAGTGAACTCCTTCCTCCGTAGCTTCAAGGGGCTTCATATCCTACTGACTGATTGATTTGAAACCTCTAAAACACATTAGCTCTGTACTTCAAACTCAGTCTTGTTTTATCGTCTAGTTACATTTCCTGAGCCACTCCCACTTGTAAGATGTAGCCACCAAACTCCATTACATGTATTCGTAAGTTTCCCAGTTCAACTCATCAAATATGTTTTCTTCTTAGAATACCCCTTCATCACTCTGAGTATTCTAAAATAATACTCACTTGAATAATGAATGGATTTTATTTTATTTTGTGTTCTTGAACACATGCTCATTACTCTGAGATTCAGTTGTGTTTGGTGCGCAATGACAATAATTGCAATATTTTTTAAAAGATCTGGTCAGTGAACTTCCTTCAAGAATACATAAATAAAAATTTTGAGGCTTTGAAAACCAAGTAGTGTTCATCAGAGGTATTTATTCTGCTATTACAGCAGGGAAAAAAAACAAACATTGTGTAAAACTAACAAAGCAGGCTGTGAGTTAATATGAGAAAAATCAAATGAAGGCTATGTTTGGCCTGAGAAACTTGTTTTGACTAAATATACAATGCAGCATCCTTTGTATATTATTTGTATTGAAGTCATTAACTATGGAATCATGTCTATAATGTGAATGCCTAGAAGCAAGTAAAATTATTTGGGAAACGTCCGTTTTCAAACACCTAAATGATTAAAAATGTTCTTTAAAAAATCTTTCATTGACTTTCAAAATGAAAAATAATTATGAAATTTGTACATCAATTAAAAGTATGAAAATTGACTTATACCTGTTTTTTTCTTTAAAGGAAATCACCTGCCCAATGTATCTAACACTACTAACAATGAGGGACAAATATCTTAGATACATTAAATTGATCACAAATGTGGATCATACTTTTTAACATGTTCAATGATGGAAATGATTATACAAATATTGCTATGATATAATATCTATTATATGAAAATTTGTTTATAACCCCAACATTTAAATGAATGTTTTATTATGGGAAAAGAATATGCAGTTAATTTGGGAGTGACACAAGACATGGATTTGAAAGTTCAGTTTATTATTTCTTCTAACATTTCAAAATTGTATGTTCTCCCATATTTTATAAGTCTATAGTCTCATTGTGACTAATCTCCAGTTAAATGATAATCATTTTACTAATCAGCAAAAATTCATGGAAATATTGGCCACTGGAAATTGGGAGAAAATATGTACACTTTTGAGAAAGTGAGTTTGAATTATAGGTCTCTATTAGGTTTCCCTTCTTGAAGTTTGGGGAACCTTGCAGAAGACGGGGAGGAACCTATAAGGTTGAGAGGATACTGAGGATACCAGTAGACCATGTCCCATCGAATCAACTAAGCAGAGCTCTTATAGGCTCACAGAGACTGAAGCAGCAACCCTAGAGCTTACATTAATCTACAATAGGTATTCTGTGTATACGTTTCAGTTGTTAGCTTGGTGATTTTGTGGAAATCCTAGTAGTGGGAGCTGGTGTGTCTTTAACTTGTTTAGCTGCTCTTGTGACTCTTTTTCTACTACTTGATTGCCTTATCTAGCCTTGATATGAGGGATATTACGTTTTTTTAATTCAATTGTGTTTTGTGGTGGTTGGTTGTTGTCTGTTGCCCTTTCTGAACAGAAATGGAGGGCCAGAGGATCTGGGGTAGAAGGGAGGTGGTGAGAAGCTAGAAGGAGCAGAGGGAGGGGAAACTGTGGTAAGGATGTATCTTATGACAGAAGAATCTATTTTCAAACAAGAAAGGAAGGTAGGAAGGAAGGAACGAAGGAAGGAAGGGAGAGAGGAAGGAAGGAAGAACTGGAGATGGGGTGATGACTCAGTGGTAGTGGTGGCTGTACAAGCATGAGACCTGAATTCAGATCTCAAGACCATATGTCAGAAGCCATGCTTGGTGGCATATACTTATAATCTCAACAATGGAAGGCAACCATCAGATTTTAGAGGCTTTCTGACCAATCATTCCAGCCAAATAGTGAGTTCCAGTCAACCAACCTTATCTAAAAAATCGTGACAGAGTTCAGTGGGGAAGGATACTCATTTGACTTCTTCTGCCCTCCACAGATGAATATATAGGCCTACACACACACACACACACACACACACACACACACACACACATTTACACACACATATACATTGAATGTAAGAATGCAGTACTTCTGCTAGTGTTATGAAACACAAAAAGTCAAGATCAGTTAGAAGGAAACACAGAAGTAAATCACACAGCACTAGGTACCAAGAGGCTTTTTGTGTGATTCGCTGTTTCTTACTTTCCCAAAAATGATAGCCATCTAGCAACTAAAAACAGTAGGAGCATTACTCAAATTCTGTGTTCAGAAAATGGAAATGTGGTGACAAGAGCCACTTGCCTGTTTTAACTTGGCCTAAAGAACAAATTATTTCCATCTATCCATTGTTTCCAAGAAGAAATATGCCTGCCTCAGAGGGGAAAATACATATTTTAGTAGTAGTTTCTCTTTCCTAACCACATATGCTGTAGACACTGGGAAATAGTTTACCAGCCTCTGTTCTTAAATTGAAAAACTGAGTCCTAAGAGAAATACTCACTATTGTTAATACTAACTGTAGAGATAACCCAGTCAGTAAAACCCTTGCCATACAGACATGAGGGTGTGTTTTGGTTTTTTCATAACCAACATAAAGAGGAAAAGCCTGTGATGCTGGCACTGGAAAGCTTAAACAGCAGGGTTGCTGGATCTTTGCTTGACAGCTACTCTGGACAGATAATTGAGGTTTTTACATTTGGTGATAGACTTTGTTTCAAAAAAAAAAAAAGTAGAAAGCAAAAAAGAATGACACCATCGCACACATGCACGTGCGCACACAAACACACACATGCACTCACAGTCATGTAAATATTCATATAGCAACATATATGTACTAGATATATATTAAACTCATGTTAGATTTATATTTTATTATAAAATATACATCTGTATTAGAAAAAATTAAGTCAAAGTATAATTTTGGATTTTATCATTCTACCACTTACTTGAAAACAAAAATCAGTATGATCAACACCATGAATCATTCAGTAAATTAAGGAGGGAAAAAAAATCAATCGCACATATTGCTCCTCTGAAGTAATAAGCTTCAAAGGTAGAAAGTCAATCTGGAAATCCTAAAGACTACACACAGTCAATCATTAGGGATTATTGGAATCACTTATGAAAAAAAACCTATCCACAGGAGAATTGCAGGCAAAGAACCTTTTTGTGTGAAAGGCATGGTTACTTAGTAGTCAGGGGATCGCTTCAAATATGACCAACGCAGATTCAAATAGTGAGCTTGCACAAGAAGTGAACTTCTCTGGGCATTACTAATCAAATTCAAAGTAAAGAAACTGTAAAATGCAACAGGTTATCAGGTCACTTTACTAACATTTACAAGCAACACAGAGCTGCAGCCTTAAATGTGTACGACAGTACAGAGATGATAATATGCTTCTCCGTCTTTGTTTCCTGAAAGTAAATGAAATCCTGTGAAACACTGAGCACTGTTTAGAAACTGCTCAGTGAGTTCATGCACACCAGTTCACTATATTTCCTGACAGTCTGTGCAGCACCTAAGCAGTCTCTGAGGGAGAACGTTTTGATCGCGTACCCATTTATAGTATGAATTTTAAAAGTAGGATGAGAATGACACTTTTATGAGTTTCTCTGTATGTGTTGCATTCTTTTGTTACAGGATCTTTCTAAGATGCTTAGGGTGGCTAGCCTTAAACTGCAACTATTCCTACCTCAGGCTCTTAAGTGGCTTAGGTTAGAGGCATGTACAACAATACTTGGTAGAGAATTTTAATTTCTTTCTTCTCGTCATATTTTCCAAGTGAATCCAAGATAAATAAATAAATGAATGAATAAATAAATAAACCATTTATTGATGTAAAATTTTGGTCTTGATTGGAGTCTGTATGCAACATTTCAAATAACCTAAATGTATTCAATAAAAAAATATATTGGTATCTTAAAAATATTATTGGTCGTTGTTATGCAAATTTTTCTGTGTACATGTGTGTAAGAGAGAGAAAATGTGTGTGTGTGTGTGTGTGTGTGTGTGTGTGTGTGTGTGTGTGGCTATGCTGATGGTGTTCCTGTGTGAAATAATACAAAGTAATGTTTACATTAAATCCAATTATAAAGTTATAAAATAAATCCCTTATTTCACTTACTACTAGTTCCCTGATACAAGATCAGGCTGTTAGTAATTACAGTACAACTATACAATTATATACATTACTTTCAAATTTACAGAGCTCAGTACTTTGTGCTTTCAAGCACTTATTGGGAGTAAAGACTATATCATATGTGGATCAAGGTAAACTACTTTCTATAAAATACCCAGGAAGGATGATAGGTTGGTATTTACTAACTAAAAATGTGAAATGTGGAAGAATTATGTGCTAGACTAGAGGTAGGAGACCCCCAATAGATAAAACACTTGCTAAACAAGGATCAAGTTCTTAGTTTAAAATCTTAAGAACCCACAGGAACAAGTCTCAGAAACACCCATCTGTAATCCCAATACCACTCCCTGAGGTGGGAACTAACGCCTGAGCTCATCCTTAGAAGATTGTAAACATAATTATGATTTTGGGTTTAAAGGAAACTCTAATCATTGAAAAATAAGTAAATATCTTCATCTAGATACACATAAAGAATGATTCTATAAGAAAAAGCCTGAAAACTCTACCAGAAATAAGAGAAAAAGGGAGAGAAAGAATAACAAAAGAAATATAAGGAAGACCTGCCCATAAAATGTAGCATGATTTTGTTTATTTGTATAAATCGGTACATAGCTAGCTGGGCTTGGTTGTGCATGCCTGTAATTGCAGCAATAGGTAAGCTGAAATGGAGAAGTTTTCTTTCTCTTTTTTTTAATTTTAATTTTACTAATTTATTCAGATTACAACTCAGTTGTTATCCCATCACTGTATCTTCCTTCCCATTCTTCCCTCCCTCCCACTTTCACCTTATTCCCCTACCTTAGGTCTATGACCAAGGGGGACCTCTTCCTCCACTATATGGTCATAGGCTATCTAGTCTCATCTTGGTAGCCTGCTTACCTTTCTTTGAGTGCCACCAGGCCTCCCCACCAAGGGGACATGGTGAACTATGGAGCACTAGAGCTCAAGTCAAAGTCAGTCACTGTTGTCCACATAACTGTGGAGAATCTCCTGTCCATTGGGTAGATCAGAGTAGGGGTTCGATGTTTACTACTCTTATTGTCCTTGGTTAGTGCAATAGTTTGAGCAGAACCCACTGGACCCCAATCCACCCATCATGATGTTCTTCTTGTAGGTTTCTAGGAACCTCTGGGTCCTTCTATTTCCCCAACTCTTATATTTCTCTTACCTAGACCCCTAGTAGGATGTCCACATGTCTATCCCAATCTCCTGGTTAGTGTAGACTTTCATGGAACATGTCTTTTGGCCTAGTGCCCAATTATAAGAGATTATATATCATGTGAGTCTTTCTGCTTCTTGTTAACTCACTCATTAAGATCAATTATAGTTCCATCCGTTTGTCCACAAATTTCAGGATTTCCTTGTTTTGATTAGCTGAGAACTATTCCATGGTGTAAACATACTACAGTTTCTTTATCCATTCTTCAACTGAGGGACATTTAAGCTGTTTCCAGGTTCTGGGTATTATGAATAAGGCTGCTATGAACATGGTTGACCATATGTCCTTGTTGTGTGGTAGAGCATTTTCTGGGTATATTCCAAGGAGTGGAACAGCTGGGTCTTGAGGAAGTCCTATTCCCAGTTTTCTAAGAAAGCACCAGATAGATTTCCAAAGTGGCTGTACACGTTTGCACTCCCACCAGCAATGAAGGAGTGTTTCCCTTTCTCTACATCCTTGCCAGCATGTGGTGTGCTTGAATTTTGGATCTTAGTCATTCTAATGGGTGTAAGATGGAATCTCAGAGTCATTTTGATTTGTATTTATCTGATGACTAAAGACATTGAGAATGTCTTTAAGTGTTTCTCAGCCATTCATCATTCCTCTGTTGAGAATTCTGTTTAGTTCTGAGCCCCATTTCTATATTGGGTTATTTGGTTTGGTGGTGTTTAATTTCTGTCAACAGAACAAAGTGACAGACTACAGACTGGGAAAAGATCTTCACCAATCCTACATCTGACAAAGGTCTAATATCCAAAATATATAAAGAACTCAAGAAATTAAACACCACCAAACCAAATAACCTAATTGAGAAATGGGAGGTTTTCTTGGTTTCTAGGCTAGCCTAAGTTATACAATGAATTCCAATCAAATCAAGGCTACATAGCAGTACCCTGTCATAAAATACATATATGTATGCATAGATGCATATCAATACATAAATATTAAGGGTGAAACTAATCAGTCATATAGAGAGAATAACATTTATTAGATTCAGAAAGTAACTGTTTTTAGAAATTCAGTCTTGCCTTTGGAAGACAGTGTTCAAGAGTCCAGTTAGTCATTCCCACAATGCACTGCTCACTCTGTAAGCACATCGAGTCCCATTTATCTCTTGAAATAAGCAGAATAAAGACCCTCCAATGATCCCAGCATCTTACTACCTATAATCTACAAACATACCAAGGCAAATGACAATAAAACAGTGTTGGCAGCAGAAACTAAACTACGGAAAATTAAATGCAGGGAGCCTATTTTAGATTATGTGAAAAGGCCAAAAATAAACCTAGAGGTCTTTAAAATATACCAAGAGAGAACTATCAGAGAGATGGGTCAATCATAAAATAAACCAGTTTTGTTGGCATTGATGGTCAAATAAAAGGAAAAACAAAAAGAAATAGTCTTAACTTCCTGATATTTCACTCAGTTTATCAATAAATTGTATTTATGGGTACAATCAGCTATCTTGATAAAATCGCAATTTAAAGCAATTTAAATAATTAACAAGTTGTTATTATTCAACTACTTATGATTCAGTGGTAAAACATTTAAAATCTTAAACAATTTGCCTGTTGTTGTACAAAATGCTTTATTATTTAATAATGAATGCTCTGTACAGTAGATCTTCAAAGATTAATCTAACTGGAATTTTGTCTCCTTTGATTACAATCTTTTCTTTTCAAAATAATACTTCCTCTGCTCCCAGTAATTCCACTTATGAGCACATATACAGAGAAATTGAAGTCAATATGTAGAAGATACATGTTAACTCTTATGTGTGTTGTAGAATTACTCTCAGTTCTGCAGATAAGAAAAACAACATTTGTGTGGATATGTAAATAAAGTAATGTTAAACAACCTCAAAAAGAAATTCTGTCTTGTCTTATAATGTGAGGAACACAGTAGATAGACATCAACTTAATGCAATAATCCACACATATGACCACACCCTCATTCGGATTTTTAAAAATGCCATAGATTTAACCTGAGATCCGTGTTTTATTTCTTATCACTCATCTTCTGAGACACAATAAATGTTTTGGTTTTTTTTTTTTTTTGCTTTTTTTTTCATAGTAATTATTTTATGAGAACAATAGAAAATAATGTACATATAAATTAGCATTCCAATCTCCAGGCATGAATATAAATCAACCCTCAAAAGATATGTTTTCCAATAATACAATAAAAGCTTTAAAATGTTAAGTTTAAAGTCAAAACAAGTCTTGTTATCCTTCTATATTTTTAGATATGTTAATAAGAACAATTTAGCTGCATAGCAAGACTGTGAAGTTTTAAAAAATAAGAGGTTTTACTCTGGAAAGATGGTCCAGCATTTAGGAAGAATTGGTTGCTCTTCCAAAGGACCCGGGTCTATTTCTCATTACCCTCAGGATGGCTCACAACCATCTGTAAAAGTAACCCCATGGAATCTGAAATCCTCTTCCCGCATCCTTGAACAATTTTCTCATGTATTGCACATACATTCACTCATGTAAAACATCCCCAAATGATCCTAAAATGAAAATATAAATAGAAGGTTTTAGTTGGAGAGATGACTTTTTCACATGAAAACATTATTTTCTAGTAAACCAATAAAATTGGACTTTGAGTTATAAATGGAATATAATAAAATATTTACTTTATATGACATACCAGCGTTCATGTCAGAATAAGTCCCCGCTTTCCACATAACTGTGGAGAATGACCTGTCCATTGGGTAGATCAGAGTAGGAGTTAGATGTTTACTACTCTTTTTTCATTTTATTTTATTAATTTATTCATATTACATCTCAATGGTTATCCCCTCCCTTGTATTCTCCCATTCCTCCTTACCTCCCATTTTCGCCTTACTCCCCTCCCCTATGACTGTGACTGAGGGGGACCTCTTCCCCCTGTATATGCTCATAGGGTATCAAGTCTCTTCATGGTAGCCTGCTATCCTTCCTCTGAGTGCCACCAGGTCTCCCCATTCAGCGGACGTGGTCAAATATGAGGCACCAGAGTTCGTGTGAAAGTCAGACCCCTCCACTCTACTGTGGAGATTGTGCTGTCCATTGGCTAGATCTGGGTAGGGGTTTGAAGTTTACGGCCTGTATTGTCCTCAGCTGGTGCCATAGTCTGAGTGGGACCCCTGGACCCAAATCTGCCTATCATAATGTTCTTCTTGTAGGTTTCTAGGATCCTCTGGATCCTTCAACTTTGCCATTCTCCCATGCTTCTCTCATCTAGAGTCCCAATAGGATGTCCTCCTCTCTGTCCCAGTTTCCTGGTTAGTGAAGGCTTTCGTGGGACATGCCCCTTGGGCTAGTACGCAGATATAAGTGAGTATATACCATTTGACTCTTTCTGCTTCTGGGTTAACTCACTCATTGTGAAAATTTCTAGCTCAATCCATTTGTCCACAAATTTTGGGAATTCCTTGTTTTTAATAGCTGAGTAGTATTCCATAGTGTATATGTACCACAGTTTCTTTATCCATTCTTCTATTGAGGGACACTTAGGCTGTTTCCATGTTCTAGCTATTATGAATAAGGCTGCTTTGAACATGGTTGAGCAAATTTTCTTGTTGTGTGCTGGAGCATCTTCTGGGTATATTTCAAGGAGTGGAATAGCTGGGTCTTGAGGAAGCCCTATTCCCAGGTTTCTGAGATAGCACCAGATAGATTTCCAAAGTGGCTGTACTAGTTTGCATTCCCACCAGCAATAAAGGAGTGTTCCTCTCTCTCCACATCCTCGCCAGCATGTGGTGTTGCTTGAATTTTTGATCTTAGCCATTCTGATGGGTGTAAGATGTAATCTCAGAGTTGTTTTGATTTGCATTTCCCTGATGATTAAGGAGGTTGAGCATTTCTTTAAGTGTGTCTCAGCCATTTGATATTCCTCTGTTGAGAATTCTCTGTTTAATTTTGAGCCCCATTTCTCAATTAGATTATTTGTTTTGGTGGTGTTTAATTTCTTGAGTTCTTTATATATTTTGGATATTAGACCTTTGTCAGATGTAGGGTTGGTGAAGATCTTTTCCCAGTCTGTAGGCTGTCGCTTTGTTCTCTTGACAGTGTCTCCTGCCTTACAGAAGCTTCTCAGCCTCATGAGGTCCCATTTATTAATTGTTGACCTTAAGGCTTGGGCTGTTGGTGTTCTGTTCAGGAAATTGTCTCCTGTGCCAATGTGTTCCATGCTTACTACTCTTATTGTCCTTGTTTAGTGCAATAGTTTGAGTAGACCCCCCTGGGCTCCAATCCACAAGTCATGATATTCTTCTTACAGGTTTCTAGGACCCTCTGGATCCTTCTATTTCCCCAACTCCTATATTTCTCTTACCTAGAGCCTCAGTAGGTTCTCATGTCTATCCCAATCTCCTGGTAAGTGAAGACTTTCATGGGACATGCATTTTGGGCTAGTGCCCAATTTAAGTGTATATATACCATGTGAGTCTTTCTTCTTCCCTCCTCTTTCTCTATGTCTTAGTGTACATTTCTGTCTTTCTTTCTTTAAATATAGATAATATATATCTGAAATTAATATAAATATCATATTCAAGCCAAAACAAAGAGGTATGGGAAAATATCCTCATTTACTCTCTGAATACCCTTGTCAACGTTAGGAACTGTTATAAAATCATATGTGATTTAGAATGTATTAGCTCTATTTGAGATACACAGTAATGTCTTTTTTCTTTTTCTTTTTTTAAAAACATATTTTATTAATTTATTCATATTACATCTCAGTTGTTATCCCATCTCTTGTATCCTTCCATTCCTCTCTCCTTCCCATTTTCTCCTTGTTCTCCTCCCCTATGACTGTGACTGAGAGGGACCTCCTCCCCCTGTATATGCACATAGGTTATCAAATCTCTTCTTGGTAGCCTGCTATCCTTCCTCTGAGTGCCACTAGACCTCCCAATCCAGGGTATGTGGTCTTTTTTTCCACTCCCTGTAAGATGGCATTTGAAATATTGCAATAGAAGCAAATATAAACACCATATCAAAGCACTCTGTGTACCTTGTATATGTCGATTCTCCTATTTTTACGTGTGTTGACTTAAAGAATTAAATATTATTACACTTTGTTTTTATGCAGTCAGATATTGAGCCCAGGAAACTTGAATTTACATTAGTTTTAGGGTTTACATTAGTTTATGTAATTTTAAAAATTATTTTTATAAATTATATTTTACTTAATGTCCATATTTTGCAAGATTGGCATTGTTTTATATATATGCATGTATATGTATATATATGTGTGTGTATATGTATATAATATATATTTAAGTAATATATATATTAATATTATTTGGCTATAATTAAAATTTAAAAACTTGTGAAAATATGTAAACATTATGTATCTAAATATCTCCCATTGACAACTACTAAACACATTTGGTAGATTTTGAATTATAGTAAATTAAAAATATCTCCACAACACACATTTTGATGGTTTACTTCTATTAGAATTAAGATCATTTTTAGCCAATCATAGTACAGCCACCTAATTTGTCCTTTTTTTCTTGTAATGATCATATTGAATTTTTTATTAGAGAATCACATTGATCTGACTGTGATAGTATTTTATGCAAACTCTAGCTGCATCCTACTGGTTCAATGTCTCACTTGTTTTATCTTATAAAGAAAATAAATAACAGCTGTTAGAGTAAAGAATGTGATGCATAGAACCCCAATTCTCAAAGCTACATACAGTTCAAGAACTGTATAACCAGCATCATACAAGTGACTGAAGATCTTACACAATGTGATTATGTGTAAACTGATGAAAAACTGTTACTTCCAAAGATTTATAATTGAGATTAAAGAGCAATTACTGTTCATGTCATTAATAAATATTTAAATAATAAAGTTGGTATTACACCTGTGAAATGCTTGATCATTCTAATTCTAAGAAGATTAGGTTTGATTCTATTAGAGATATCTCAGAGATCTTCCCACATCTTTAGTTGTAGAATTCATTTTGAAGCTTAGTTTGCTTAGTGAGGTTTTGTACAATGTAAAGTTTTGGGACTTATTTTTTTTTTTTATCATGCAATTAAGTAAGGAATGAAGAAAAAGTGTAAAAATGTGTATTTAAAATGTATGCCATCCTTACATTGTTTAACACTTAAAAGTAGGATACATATATAGTCAACTGTCAGGAAAAGGTTGTAAAAGGATTCTCAGAGAAAACAGCTTCAGCATGGTGAGGCCACCCACAGCCGGACCAGGAGCAGTGGATGCTTAGATGGCTAAAGCACTTCATTTGAGGATAAGGATCCAAGGATGATGAGGTCATGAACAAACCTGCTGCTGATGCAGATTCCTTTCAGCGAGAGAACAAACATTTAAGAAGCTATAACATTCTTACTGTTAGGCCTTCAGTTGTGTCTATCCTACTTTCAGAGCAGCGGCCTAAGCAGTTTTCCTGTATTGATGCTGCAAGGATGAAACAGCATAAAGAAACCACCACCAATAATATCAGCAAAGTAATGCTGTTAAAGATATATTCGTGAAATTTTGCGGGAAATGAAGTTGTATGATAAGACAAACAACTAGATGAAACACTAGAAAATGACAAACCTACATTAGAAAAGACTCCATCACTACATTAGGACTTAGTTCCCTGGTCCTGTCTAGAATTGTCTGAGACTTGTTTTCTAACCATGGATACACATCAAAGAGTGACTGATAGTCCCTAGGAAATAACTACTGTGCTCTAGACTACACTGAGTCATTCTGTGATATGACATCACTGGGACCAAAGAGAAGTCTAATGGGGAAGGAAGGGTTTTACATTCACTAATCAAACCATCTATGGTATCTTTTAATATAGGTCAACTCATGCTATGCCAGGCTTTAATAACAATATCAGATGAACATTTTCCACCAAGACAAATGTAATAGCAAATGAGGACTCTAGAATTAAAAAAAAAATTGGATTAAATCTTTTCATGTGATAAAATCACTATTTTTATGAGTATTAAGCAGATGTTATCAAGTATACTTAAAATTTAAATGTTTCAACATTTTCATAAAGAAATGTATATGTTTCTGGCTCCCTATTCTCTTTCTGACTCTAAACAGTTACCATTAGGCAGTATCTCCCTTTCTGATGAGTTTGGATGATCTTCAGCTTCATTGTTCACCTTCTTTTGGTCAGTTCATTGATTCTGCTTCCTCTGGTAGCTCATAATTGACAGCTCTCTTTCTAAACAAATGGAAATTCCCGAATCAGAAACATTAGCATTTAACTTTAAAATATGAACACTTTAAAAGGTCAATGTGAAAGTAAATATTTTGATTATAAGATTATGTATAAAGTCAATTTGCAGTTTCAATAATAGAATTATGTATAACATCACATTAATACTTCTATTTCATACTTTCAGGCTCATTATAAGCAAATTAAATTTCAACTAATCAAGTGAACCATTTAATGCCTAGTGTAGATAGGATCAACATCTTCAGTGTTGTGCTAAGATGTATTTACTTTTTCATAGAAAGGAGTGAGCAAAGCATGGAATTTCATTGAAAACATATAAATTATATCTATCAAATATTTTTGCATTAAAAATTACAAAATAAAAACATTATAACACACATAAAAATGTCCTCATGCATTAATTCTATTATACGCACCATTATTACTGCTATTGGTTTAGTACTCAAAATATTAGTATTCGTCAAATGCACTTTGCCATCTGTATACTGCCTTGATCAATGTATAATGAATGCTTTAATAAAATAAGCCTTCTCATTCTAAAATCCCATAACATGAAGTGCATAATTTTCTTTTAGTTGTTTGGGCTCACTTATCTTTTGTGTAAATTTTGCATTTATAGCAATTATTCCACCAAAGTATCTACATGAAGGCATTTTAAATTTATTTTCCAATTAGAACCACCATGACTGGCAGAAGAACAAGAGACATGGCAGATTGGAGATTTAACATGATTTCTTATTCATCTGTGCTGCCAAGGCTAAACTTGTAATTAAGGGATAATCCCACAGCATGGCCAGGCGCATAAACTAGTAAACACAACACAAAAACTTGCTTATGGGGAACCTCTATTTAATGCGTGGTAAAGAGAAATGCTTTTAACAGCTAAAAAGTCATTCTTATGTTCAGAATTAAACTTTAAGTAGCTTGCTTTATGCAAAATCTAGATATAAAACACATTTGTGTTTGGAAGAATGTTTTTAAAAAAATGAAAAAGTCACTACTATACTGAAAAGGCTGTATAACACAAGCTTCACAGAAGCTGAGCTTTTGTGTGCTTAGGAATTAACTTGACCCTGGTGCTTTTCACTCACCAACTTTTAACAATGCTGTTCTTTCATATCTGCTCTTAGACTGACATAAAAACTCAAAGCTCTGCAATGACTCACTACATGCCTGACAGCCACCTATCATATGTGGTTTTAGAACAGAGGAGCACAAGTGGATGCAGACCTTTGGCAATGAGTCATTGGAAGTAATGCTTTCATAAGGAAACCATGAAGGGATAACTCCATTGTCAACCCAATATTCCCACTGGGGTCCCTTACTACAGAATAAAGGGACTGACCCAAAATCACAGCAATGTTGTCACTAGACAGAAGAAATTGAAATCAAATTGTGGACTCTAGTGTGCCTTGAATGCAATTCAGTGTACAGAGATAGACAGCTTTATTTTTGGAGTAATAAATAGTCTTCAAGTTTCCTGAAGTCAAATTTAGGTTTTACTTTCATGACTTTTACACTTTGATTATCCTATAAAATTCCTTTAGTTAATCTCAGATAACAGTGTTAGATAATAATTCAGAAACATGGCTATGATTATAATTTTCTCTTTTTGGAAACTATTCTAAGTGACTTATAAACATCATGCTGCTCTTATATAACATGTTAATGCATTTTCCTATACAAATGTTGCTTTTTTAACTGAATATAAAATAATTTGTATTAAGTTAAGCCATTAAGTAAATATTATGTAACACATATTATTAAATGTAGAACTATTAGAGACTCTAAATAGCTGAGTTTAAATGTGTGAGGCTTGTAGAAGATGACTTAGTGACAAAAATCTTCATTACCTCACATTTTAGAGAAAATTACAAGATGAAATATTAACCATAAAAGAAAAAGTACAAAAATTTTAAAAATAGTCACAAAAATATCAATATTATTAGTCATTATGCAAATGAAATCAAAACACAATGATAATACTGTGCATAAGGAATAACTAAGATTAAAAATATTGGGCACATCCATATTGGTAAGCCTATAGAACAAGAGAAAGTGTAATACATTGTTTACTAATGTGTACAATGGTATGCATATAGTTCCAAATTTAAAGGAAATTATAATGAAGTTAAATTTGTACATATGCTGTAACTTAGAATTTATATTCATGCATATGAACTAAAAGAAATAATACCCTGACCACAAACTTTTATGATCATTTTCACATTAGGTTCTTTCAGAATAGCTGAAATGCACAGACAAAATATTCAAAACAGTGGGATGAAAAGACATCTCTTATATCCATATAAACCACTGATAATTAGAACAATGATGATAAGCCTCAATACATTACAGTGGGAGGAAAAAGCCAGATGCATAAATATGCAAATTATCTGGTTTGATTTCTGTGCAATTTCAAAACAAGAAAAACTGATTCATAATTATCTCAATTTGTAGCATGGTTACTTTTCCTGGGAAAAGGCTATTTCCAGGGAAGATGTCTGATGGAAAATCTCTGAGGTGCTGGAATAATTTTATTTTGGTAACAATATGTTTTTGTCAGAGACATTTCTTTGTTACAATGCAGAATTTGCACTCACTATATGTGTATTTTGATATTTCTTCTTTTGGGACCTGTGTGGATATGTTACATCATCACTTTCTAGTTCCATATATCTACGCAATTCTCCTTTGTGCTTTAAATCATGCCAACATTACTTATAAAGCACAATATAGTAGTAATGGTATGGTACTAGTCCTAATGCTCTTTGAGGTTTGGAATAATGTTAAGGAAAAATGCATATGTTCAGCTTAGAGATAATTTAAAAATATTTTATATACGGTGGGTTCATTGTGCAGATCCATCATCGAATATGAGATGAAGAAGGCATGTCTGTTAATAATAAAAATAAGAAAAAAGTAGATGGCACAATAAAATAGCACAGTAGAAACTGTGTGTTTGTGTTTGTGTGTGTGTGTGTGTGTGTGTGTGTGTGTGTGTGTGTGTGTATACATGGTTTGAGAAAAAAACATTTATGGTAGATAACATCTCTCTTAGGTTGTTAGGTTGGAAAATTGACAATAAAGCAACTTAATATCATCCCTAACAGATTAAAGTAGCTCAGATTTAGTTAATTTCCACTACATACAAGTACCTTTCCTTATGTCAATTTTATGGTACAGAGGTTTTGTAAATCCCCAGAGTTCTACACTCCTTACAAGTGAACCGGGGTCTTTATATTTCGTTAATAATATCAGATCTTAAGTAAGTTTACATTTAAGTGAATTTAGCATAGAATCACACAGACATCATGAAGTATGGTCATAATAATGTGAGAAAGTCTAAACAAAACAGATTTTGTTAGAGTCCAGACGACTAGCTTTTGATACATCTCGTGAAAAGGTAAGAGCAAAAATAAGACAGTATTAGTTTGGAGAATTGTCCCTGGTTAAAGTATCTGTGAGTACAATACCTATATGCATTGTGAGTGAAATTTCCTTAGCGGTGACCTCAGATTGATTGAATTTTAGGAAAAACAATTCTGCTGAAAACAGGGTTCCTAAGCACTTTCTGTAGAGCATTTGTTTTTGTAAACTCATACTTGCAAATTCTTTCTCTGCCCTTTTTACCTCCCAGGAGATTTAAAACCAAAGAGATTTCTTTCTCAAAGACTGATAATCATTTACTGGACACAAAAATGTTGAGAGAAACAGTATTCCTGTCTCTGTGTGAAAACTGGACAAGTACAGTATTGAATGCTTTATCTCAAGTTGTAGAGTTATTTCTCATAATGAAGATCAGACAGAGTGGGCTTTTATGTAGGAGAAAGTCAATCACCACAGACAGGAAACCAGCCAGTGGCACCACTGTCAGCATCCCATTTTTTACAACTTCCTTACTTTTGGTTTTCAATTTATTGATCTTGGATGAAATGGGCCTTGACTGCCTAACTTCAATATCTAGGTTTTTTTTTTCCTGTGTCAATTGCTTCTCTTCCCTTCATGCTCCTAGAAAGCTATAGTTCTTCCAAGGGCCTTTTATGCCCATGGAGATCTCGTTGCTTTACTTAGATATAGGGAATTTTCTTAAGCAATGTTCCTTGAAAACATGGTGACGTCCATATAGAGAATAGTGATAAGTAGGCTTGGGCAATCAGCTAGATAAGAGACGCATTATCCTCCGGCAGTCTGAATCTGTCTTAGAGGAAGAAAATTTCATGACAGCCTCTGCTTCCACTTTTTTTTTTTTTTTTGCATGGCATCTCCCTCCAGATGATGACAGTTCGTATTGAGAAATTGTGTAAACAGGTGTGACTGACAGCTAATGAAGCTGCTTCCGTGAGCTGTAAATATATGCAATCCTTATTTCTTTATGAGCACAGCTTCATAATCACAGGAATCTTAGTGACCCATATTGCAAGATGTGCTGGAGCTGCTGCTCCCTTAAATAAAGCTGCATTATCTACCCAGGCAGTTGGAAACTGACTGCTTCATTAGCAAGTCAATGTACTTCCAAGCTTCCTACTGATGCTCTGATGTTTCTATCACTGCGCATTGTTCTCTAATTGGAACTGGCATTTGCTGTTTAAATGCCATAAAGTGGAATATACCCAGGTAAATCAATAGATATCCCTAGAAATTATGTAAATTTGCAAATACATGTATCTTTTATGTATCCTTTCCTTAGTCAAGATTACTCAGCTTGGAAATCAAGCAAATCGGAATAGTTTAATTATTCCACTTGATTTGGAGAAGCAGAAAGAGACAATGCCTCAGAAATAACATTTGCTTATTTAGAATGATGTGGCTAGAATTGTTGCTTGAAATTGGTCTTGGCATCTCGTTTTTTTTTTTCATTTGAAACAGTTGTACTTTCTTTGGTTTTTATGCTTTGATGCTTTTTCAAAAGTAGAAATTGTTCTATTATATCTGATAATCCTTATACTCTTTATATTACTTGACTTTACTAACTTCTTTTAGAATTTCTTGTCTGTTGGTGTATGATCTGGTGTTTTGTATTTGTTAATTGCTTGTCTCCAAGATTCTTATTACAGACTGTCATGTGTCCTAAGTGTTCCTGTTTAAACTTGCCTCCCTATTTGAATAATAAAGAAAGCTGAAAGCTGGGCAGTCGACATGGCGTAGGTCTGTGGGCTTTGGGGGAAAGAGAGGATATTGTGGACAAAGAAGACAGCACTGGAGGAAAGAGGAGGAGGAAGATCATCATGGGACAGAAGAGAGCAACATGGGCCCAGAAGAGAAACTCTGAAGTTCCATATGAAAGATATAGCCCAGATGAACAATTTTAGCAAGTATTTTGGGATTATGGATGGGAGATATCCCTGACAGAAATTGTTAGAACAGATGACATAGGATAGAAAAAGAGAGACATTGGAAGGTAGTTGATGAGGTTAATATAAATTGTGCCCCAACTGATAAGGCTATTTTAAAAATTCAACAAGTATCTGTGTCTTTTCTGATTGTGAAAGTGAGTAAATAATACTAAATAATAATTATAAGCCTAATAATAAACATTTATTTGGCCATACCAATAAATTGACAGCAATGTTTGTCTTTGAGTGTTATTATACTAGGCATTTCTTCCCAGATAGCACATTTCATCCTAGAGGGCAGTATCACTAATTGTGTTCTAAATAGAGGCAACACATTCTGTCTTAAAGGGAAGCTCCCTAACATCAAGGACAGTCTGAAGGGAGACATTTTAAGAATCAAAAGTCCTTTATTGTGTTTAGGTATATGCCTTGTATCCTTCATATCTCCAAGACTTTTAACATGAAGGGTGTTGGATATTCTCAAATGCTTGTTCAGCCTCTAAAGAGTTGACCATATGTTGTTTCTTTGTTTTTCAGTTTGTTTATATGGTAGATTTTTTGTACATTGATGGATTTTCATATTGAACCATCCCAGCATGCTTGGGATGAAGCTTATTTGAACAAGGAAGATGATATTTTTATGTGTTCTTAGATGTGGTTTGCAAGTATATTATTGAGTATATTTGTGTCAATATTCATAAGGATAATTAGTGTGAAATTATTTCTTTATTGGCTCTTTGTGTGGTTTAAGTATCAAGGTGAATGTGGCCTCATAGAATGAGTTTGACAATGTTCCTTCTGTTTCTACTTTGGGCAATCATTTGAATAGTATTGGTATTAGCTCTTCTTTGTAGGTCTGGTAGAATTCTGGGTTAAAACCATCTGGCCCTATTTTTTGTTTCTTTGTTTTGGTTGGGAGGCTTTTAATGGTAGATTCTATTTCCTTAGGGGTTATAGGACTATTCAGCTTGTTTACCTGATCTTAATTTAACTTTGGTAATTGCAATATATCAAGAAAACTGTCCCTTTCATTTAGAATTTCCTATTCTTTTGCGGTACATGCTTTTGAATTAAAACCTATTGATTCTTTGGATTTCACTTAGTGTCTGTGATTATGTCCCTTTACTTTTCTATAGTAAACAATAAATTAATTGTAGAGAAAACTTAAAACAATTCCACTTAAATCAGTGACAAGAAAAGGCCACCCACTCTCTTTATATCTCAATATAGCACTTAGTGTGCGAGCTAGAGCAATAAGAAAACTAAAGGAGATTAAGGGGATGCAAATTAGGAAAGAAGTAAAAGTATCACTATTCATAGATGATAGTATACATAACTGATTCAAAAAAACCTACCAGAGAACTCCTGCATCTGGTAAATACCTTCAGCAAAGTGGGTGGATGCAAAATTTAAAAAAAATCAGTAGCCCTCCTGTATACAAACAACAAATGGGCTGAGAAAGAAATTAGTGAATCACCACTCTTCACAATAGCTAACAAATAATATAAGGTATTTTGGGGTACTCTGACCAAGCAAGCCAAAAACCTGTATGACAAGAACTTTAAGTCTTGAAAGAAAGAAACTGACGGAGATATCAGAAGGTGGAAAGATCTCCTACGTTGATGGATTGGTAGTATTAACATAGTAAAAATGGCCATCTTACCAAAAACCATCTGCAGATTCAATGCAATTCCCACCAAATACCAAGCAGTTACTTACCAACTTTAAAAGAACAGCTCTCAACTTCATATGGGAAAACAAAACAATAAGAATAGATAAAACAATCCTTTATAATAAATGAACTTCTGGAGGAATATCTATCTCTGACCTCAATCTGTACTCTCCGAGCAATAGTAATAGAAACTGCATGGTATTAGAATGGATACAGGCTAGTTGATCAGTGAAATTGAATTTAAGACCCAGATATAAATCCACACACCCATCAACAGATTTTTGACAAAGAAGCTATAACCATGCAATGAAAAATAAAAAATAAAAAAAGATAAAAAAAAAGAAAGCATCTTCAACAAATGCTACTGAACTAACTGGATGTCTATATGTAGAAAAATGCAAATATTTGTCAACTGAATAAACTCAATTCCAGGTGGATCAAAGACCTCAGCATAAATCCAGAAACACTAAATCTATTTATTAGAAGAGAAAGTAGGGAAGAGCCTTGAACTCATTGGCACAGGAGGCAACTTCCTGAAAATAACACTGATAGCTCAGGCTTTAAGATCAATAATAAATGGGACCTCTTGAGACTGAAAAGCTTCTGTAAGGCAAAGGACACTGTCAATAGAACAAAATGGAAGTCTACAGATTGGAAAAAGTTCTTCCTTAACTCTCTATCTGACTAAGATCTAATATCCAAAATATATAAAGAACTCAAAAAGTTAAACAGCAACAAACCAACTAATCCAATCAAAAAATGGCATACAGAGCTAAACAGAAAATTCTCAACAGAGGAATCTCAAAGAGCCAAGATGCACTTGAAGAATTGCTCAACATTTTTAGTCATCAGGAAAATGCAAATCAAAACAGGTTAGAGATTCCATCTTATACCCATCAGACCAAAACCTCCAGTCACAGCACATGCTGCCAAGGATGTGGAAAAGGAGAACACTCTTCCGTGGCTGATAGAGGTGCAGGCTTGTACTGCCACTTTCAAAATCATTCTGCTTTCTCAGAAAATTGGGTATAGCTCTACTTCAAAGCCCTGCCAAACCCCTCTGCGTGGTTTGCTCCACCGTACAACAAGGATATTTGTTCAACCATGCTCATAACAACTTTATTCTTTTAATTGCCAGAAACTGGAGACAATTCAGATGTTCCTCAACCAAAAAATGGATAAAGAAAAGATGAGACGTTTACACAATGGAATAGTACTCAGCTATTAAAAAACAAGGAAATTTTGACATTGGCAGGCAAATGGATTTAACTAGAAGGTGTCATCC
Source organism: Acomys minous (assembly GCF_964271855.1). Taxonomy (NCBI): domain Eukaryota; kingdom Metazoa; phylum Chordata; class Mammalia; order Rodentia; family Muridae; genus Acomys; species Acomys minous. Next base: position 9,736,153 of record NC_140501.1, on the reverse strand, counting down.
TTGGTGAGGTAACCCAGACCCAGAAAGACACACATGGTATGTACTCACTTATAAGCAGATATTAAATATATATTACTGGATAACCACGCAACAATTCGCTGACCCCAAAAAAGCTAATTAACAAAGACGGCCCAAGAGAAGAAAATTAATTCTCACTCAGAAAAGGAAATAAAATAGACACTGTAAGCGCATGAAGAGAGGGTATGGGGTAGCAGAGGGAGTGTGGAGGAAAATGAGAGTGGGGATCAGATGTGGGAAGTGTAGGGGCAGGAGACCAGCGGGCTTGGAGAGGAGAGAAATTGACAATTAAGCAGGAGACTTAAAACAGGGTACGGTCTTAGGAGGATATGAGGGTGATGCTAGCTAAAACTCCTAGCTTCAGGAGTTAGTGAGACTGAAGAAGCCACCTCCCAGCCACATAGGACTTCTAGTGGAGGGAGGGGCACACCAACCCATGCACAAAAACTTCAACCCAAAATTTACTCTGCCTTCAGGATGTGCAGAAATAAAGATAGAACAGAGATTGAGGACATGTCCAACCCATTCCTGGCACAACTGGAGACCTACGCTATGGGAGAGAGAGCCAAGCATGGTCACTATTTGATAATCTGCTCTGCTAGCAAATGGAAGCCTCGTATAGTTGTCCTCTGAGATGTGCTAGGCAGCAGTGGATCAAAATAGATATGAGAGTCACAGACAAATATTAGGGGAAGCGTGGTGAGTCTTTTGGAAGACTAAGGGAAAAAATAGGACAGAGGGGGTAGAAGAACTCCACAAAACCACCATCAGTCTCAAGTAACGTGAGACTAGTGGTGCTTCTGGACCAACCAAGGACCAGTCATGGGCTGGACCTAGGCCCCCTACACATATGTATCTGATGTATAGCTTAGTCTTTATGTGGGTTCCCTAGTAAAGGAAGCAGGGCCTATCTTTAAACTCAAATAATTATGGTTTATAATACATGTCTTAAAATCTTGTATAATTGTTACAAACATTTTATTAAATGGTCCTATTTATATTGGTAAAGTGGGTAAATTTTAATATTTTTTTCCTTAAAACAATTAAATACAAATCTGTTAAAGGAAAAGAAAAATAGACGGGAAGTAGAGAACAAAGTTCTTTTATGCCTAAAGTTTGATGCAGTTACAGCCCGAAAGCCCCAGCCAAGGCTGTGAAGTTAGTCTTTGAGCATGCAGTTGAAGTCCAGTGCATCAGTTCTGTCAGAAGGACCCGTTCTCCTTCCTCTTCCTGAGTAAGGAGTGAGCATTCCTGTTACTGTTTTTTTATTATTATATATTCTTCTCTTACATGATATATCACAACACATCATTTTCCACAACTGCATTTACTTAAGGCATTTGAGATAAATTCTGATTAGTCGAGAAACTGAAAAAATAGAAAGAAATGCAATGTCAAAATCAATTTAAAATTTTACTTATTTTTCATGGACATCAAAACAAAAGTGGTATGTCTGTATCATGTCAAGTTGTCACTGACTTAATGGCCTTGTTACATTGCTAGACTGTAACTTAGAGAAAAGTTTGTGAAACAAAGATTTACTGAAAATTTCAAGGCTAGACTTGAAAAATTCAGAGGCATTAGCTCATAATGTCTATGTTAGAGAATTATTGAGGGTCAATGACTTTTTCAGGAGATAAAGGAGGGAACAGTGAGTAAGGCATCTATTAAACATGCTAGGCGAGAATTTTGACATTTAGATGTGTGTTTCTTCTCTTTCAAGTGGGAATATTGATTGCAGGATTAGCAAGAGATTAAAAGAAAAAGTATAAGTTAGCCTTAAATGAGTGCTTGCTACAGAATGATCATGAGAGTCTACTACAATAGAAGACTCTTTTCTTCATAAAGTAGTGTCTGGAAATGTGGACATCAGAGTGTAAAAAGAAACAAAAGAAAGGAAGAAAGAATATATCATAAGCAACATATCACAGACAAATAAACACACACATACACACACACACACACACACACACACACACACACACACACACACACAGAGCAATCAAACAAACAAAACATAGCAAGTAGATCAAACAAATCCCTGTAAGGCCTGGTAGTGGATATCAATTTAGTTTGTGCAAAACGTTTGTCATTAAAAATCAGAGATAATCTACATATTGCAAAAAGTGCAAACCAAATTTTAAATCACCAATCAATCCAATCAATATTTAAGATTTAAAACAAATCCCTATGAGTCAATGTCAGGAACAAAAAGAACCTGATGAGAACATGACTGAAAGATTGAAGAGACATTTCTTCAAGAATGATGTGAGTATGACCAGTGATTATATAAAATAATATTAACATCATTATGTGGAAGTGACATGTAAATCATTCTTTAAAAATAAAAGCAATTATTGTGTGCAGCAGCACATAATACAATACAATGAGTAAAGAACATCATGTCAAATGATATAATCAATTGTTTTCAGAGAGTGGATAGAAGTAAGTGTCACATCAAAATACGCTCTAATAAACGAAGCTGTGCTCTACACTGTTGTCAATAAATGGTGCAGTCTTTAACAACTATGCTTTTCTAGGTCAAATAGAATTGAACTTTGGCAGTATTGATAAAGCAATCTTGAATCTCATGTTAAAAATTAAAGTTTTATTTCCTTGTTGTAGCATGTCTGAAATATAAAATTACTAACTACTTGAATTGCTAACAGAAGGTGAAATTTTCCATTGAAAGAAAAGTGTAATTTCCCTTTGACAAAAAGCTACTTGGTCATTTTTATTCCTAATGGTAAAATTAAGAAATATCAAAAAGTACATTACTTGAAGATGTGTGCACAATTTACAGGAAAATGCTCCATACTTTTGTTTCTTTCTTTGATCCAAGCAATATACATTTTGAAAGAAATCGGACATATTCAGATTTCAGTTGAACTCAGAGAAATAAATATAAAGTTTTTAAACTCAATTTTTCCTAGATGACAACATCAATCAAATCTGGAAAATGATCTCATTTTATAGTCTTCTCGCCTCGTATTCTCCTGTACAATAATTTGTTTTTACTGATAATAAATATTATTGTCTCACTCTTTCATGAGGCATTGGTATGAGCATAAGTAAATGTTCCTGGACTGTTTTTCTCATAGTTCTTACTTCACTCTTAAACGTTTGTATTTATTTTATACATGTGCATGTGTTTATGCACTTGTGTCTGAGAGTGTGCATATGTGTACGTCTTACAGTGTGTATCTAGAACTCAGATGGCATTTGTTAGAGTCTGTTCTCTTCTTCTACCATGGGTGTTTCAGGAATGGAACTCATATCAGTAGTAGGAGAGAGCACAGCTTAAAATAATTAGAGGAACTAGAATTGTTAAACAAGTAGATTGTTTTTCCATTCAAAGAATGACAATGGCAGCTGTTTGTCAAAAGTCTAGAGTGAGTGTTGTCTGACACCTGCTGATCTTTTGCTCTTCTATGGAACCGGTGTTCATCAAATCCCTCAGAATCCTAAGCAATCATCGCAGTCAATAGAATTCCTTCCTATCCTTATTACAAACCCTCGTTCCCTATGTGTTTATCCTGAATACTGTTTCCTCTGTCAATAGAACCCATTCTTGCGGTGAATGTCACTGACATTTTGTACTTTACAGGGGAGTTTCTATGTGGCCCTGTCTAAAGTTGTTTGTGACAATTGTCATTTGGGAACTTCTTTTCAAAGTTTTACTGTGCTTAAATTTGTAAGAAAAAAATGAACTGATTGGTTAAACTCCAAATGTTTTTGACCCAGCACTGCTTAAAGTTGTGCTGATTTGAATTTTATTTTTTAAATTCATTTATTCATTCATTTTACATCCTGACCATAGCCCTCTCCGTCCTCTCCTTGTGGTCTAACCCTCCCTTTTCCTCTCCTCTCCTCTATTCTTCAGAGAAGGGGAACCCCGCTTCCTATCCACCTCAGTTCATCAAATCATATGAGGACTGAGTATGTCCTCTTCCTCTGTGGCCTGGCAAAGCAGCCATGACAGGGGGAAGCGTTCAAAAAGCAAGCGACAGAGTCCGTGTCAGAGACAGCCCCTGCTCCCTTATTGGGAGACCCAGATGAGGTTTGAGCTGCCCCCTCGCTACATTAACCTCACCTGAATTGGTTCTGTGCCAGCTGCTGTACTTACAGGGCCCCCCACAAGGCGTGGCAGTAGACACCCTCAGCCACTAGGCCAACTGTCCACTTTATTCCATTTTGTCTTTTTTTCTCATAATAAGAAAGCATAATAAACAATAGAATTGCACTTATTTGTAGTATACATTTTGAATGTGTATATAGCATTATATAATAATGTTTAACATAATCAAGCTAATTGCTTATGTATCACCATATATAGATTCCTGGACAACATTTTGGTGTGTGTACTAAGATGTAAACAAGATTATCTTCCTTAGTGACTTACCAGCTTTTATTACGTATATTAGTACTGGTCATGATCACCCATCTTATCTAGATTTTTAGAATACATTTCCTTTATGAGTAGAAGTTAACAATGCTTGGTGCACTTTTTTTCTCCATTTTTCTTGGGCTATTCTCCAGAAATCTCATTCCAATTTTCAGTGTTTATTAAGTCAATTCTTATACACTCTAAAAATAAGTGCGATTTTGCAGGATTTAGCATTTTTATTTTAATTATCTCACCTAGTATAAAGTCTTCTAGGCACATCTATGTTGTTGCAAGCTTTACAATTTCCAACTTTGTCAAGGGTAACATTCTGAGCCCAACCATAAAATTGTTTTCCTTGCTATTTTGTAACTATAATTTTGCTACTGTTATGAATCATAATGTGGATAGCTGACATGCAGAGTAGCCGATATGGTGACTCCCAAAGTGGCAGCAACCCCCAGGTTAAGAACCACAAACTCAGGAAGTTATCTCTTGAATGTGTGTGTTTGTGAGATTCTAGACTGTGTTGACTGAGGTGGGAATGCTCACCCTAACTGGAGACAGATCTGAAGGAAGAGGAGCATGTGAACCTTAACACTCGTCTCGTCAATCTTTCCTTCCTGCCTACAGATGTGATGTGACCAGCCTTGCACACTCCTGCCACCATGCTTTCCTTGGCATAATGTACTGTGTCCTCAAACTACAAGGTCACATAAAGTCTTCTTCGCCTAAGTTGCTTTTGCCAGGTGCTTTGACACAGGAATATGAGCAGAAGGAATTGTAGTAAAGAGTCACAGCATCATGAAGATTGAGAACCACCGTGAGCAAAATGATTCTATACTCTATTAAGTTGACAGACATTAACCACCACAGACCCCAAATATTAACTCAGATGACACCATTTTCTTGGCTTTGCTCTGCAACCCATATCTGTGCTGTTTAACTTAGAAGTGTTTTTAATACTGTATTGACTGGAAAGATACACTTTAATGGGATTTGGGTTCTACATGCTAAAAGTCGTATCACTGTAGTACAGGATACGCTTCAGTTACCATGTTACAATCTCTGCCAAGTCCTTTGCTATTGATGTTAATATGGTAAATCATCTATTAAAGATAAGCCTTAAAAACACACATACAAGTAATATACAGGCCTCGCTGGTTATATTTAGAAATGTATATGTACGTACATAGACACACATATATATAAGAGCAATGATAAAGAGTTCATGAATTTGAAGACAGAAATGAAAGGTGTCTGTTAGGGTTTAGAGAAGAATGAAGGGAATATGGTAGAATTTAGAGGAAGAAAGGTAAGAAGAAAGTGTAATTATAATTTTTAAAATAAAATTTAAAATAATAACATCTTTAAATGCCATATTCTGTAGGTCACTGAGGTTTTGGAGATATTATCTATTTTACCTTATCTAACTATAGAATCATATCTATCTGTTAAATCTAAGATGTATATTCTTGTGATTAAAAAATAGACTAGTAATTGACATGACCACAAATTAAACAACAATTAATGTATTACTTAATTATCCTAAGCAGCCAGCAATAGCACTTTTACAGTATTAGAAGTAAACCTTGTATCGTTGAGTTGTATGGGTACAATACCTTATATTATAGTAGAAATATAAAAACCACAGAGACCTACCAACATGGCATTTAAAGATGTTTTTATTATTTTAAAGATTCTTCGACAAGAAGACAGGTTAACTCTTGACAACACCCACCCTGCCTCAAAGATGATTATGAGCATCAAAGAACATCTTTATGGAGATGGCTTCAAATGTGGCAAACCAATCACAGGACAAAATATCCTTGTTTCAGCCACTGACAGGAATTCTGCCTAAAAATGGGCAAGCTTAGATGCAGGATAACCAAACTCTGCCAAGACAGTGTAAGCAAGACCTCCATAGTTCCTGACTCACAGAAATATCTGTCAGACATACTGGGCCAGAAGGCTGAAGATGATGCTCCAACATTATAGAAAGTTTGGGGTGACTGTTCAAGCAGTAAATTGTCACCTTTTTTTTTCACTTTGGAAGCTGCTAACTTGCTCTTCTTCCTTACTTAAGTAATTAATTTTATTCCTTCTGAAGTAGCTGATGCGGATGAAGACCAGATAGCTTAGTTTTACAATGAAGCTTAGTTGTTTAGGGGTTAAGATGTTTTTAGGTTTAGGTAGATATTTTAAGTTGATAGAGACGAGCTATGATAGATATTGATTTATATTCAGGATTTTTGAAACACCAAGGTAGGAAAGATGTTTTCTTCAAGGTTGCCAAATTCAAGTAGCCAAAACACTTTGACTGTAACATTTTTATAATTCCTGATTATTTCGTGGTTCTTCTTGCTGTATGTAGCTTATTGTGTTTATGTGTAATAATATAAATGTATATGTAGAAAAGAAAATTAATAAAAAATTTAATTAAAAAATAAAATTTAAAAGGCTACATCCTTCTATGTTCTATGAGTGTCTTCTCTGTTCTATACTCACATTTGCATTTTTCTTTCAGCCATTTATTTTGTGTTAATCATTAATTTTCTGTGCAACATTCATTTCCATTATTGAATCTAGTTTCATTCTGTGCTAAGATAGGTGGGGTCTGTGAGCTGAGAATGTCCATCGATACTAGGGTAAATATACAAGCAGCCATAATGTGAAGACAGTTACTAAGAAATGTTTTCCTTTGTAAGACAATTCAGTGTTTTTCAGTACAAAATTCATTATAAAAATATTCTATTTTTTTTTTTGTAACTCGAATTTTGTCAATCAATTTGTGAAACTTAAAAAAAGTAACATTCTGTTTCGGGCATGTATCTTAGAGTTTTCATCATTGTGATGGAAAACCATGTCTAAAAGCAACTTGGGAAGAAATAATTTATTTCTTGTGTTTTCCACATTGCAGTCCATCATCAATGGAAGTCAGGGAAAAAATTCAAGGCGGGAACCAGGAGGGAGGAACTGAAGTACAGACAATGGAGGGGTTTCTTAGTGGCTTCCTCCTCATGGTCCTACTCAGCTTGCTTTTGTACAGCCTCCAGGACCACCAGCCCTTGGGTGGTACTACATCCTGTAGTGAGTGACACCAAATCAGTCATCAATCAGTAAAATGCATTGTAGGCTTTGTCTACAGATCCATCTGGTGGAAGCATTTCATCAACTCTAGTTTCTTACAACTAAATAACTCCAGCCTGTGTAAATTGACAAGAAAAAAAATACTAGCCTAGACTGTGTATTTTTATTTTCCTATTTATCTATCAATTGATACTTAGATTGCATCTGAATCTTTCCTAGTGAAACTAGTAATACTACCTATAATAACAGTCATTTTGATCTGGGCCTTTAAATTGATTATTCTCTTATCTGTAATTGAATACAGTTAATAATCTTTTGGAAAACCCACTGTACTTAAATGGACTTTGTTTTTATAAATGAATTTACCCTTTACTTTCTTGATTTTCTTTCTTATTTTACTGTTATATTTTCTTAGAATCCATTTTCTCAAAATTATATATTTTATGTATTTATCCATAATTTCATCTACGTCAATATGTTTAGAGTCAGTTCAAAGAGAGTTATCCATACACAGAGGAGTCATGTGCCCTATATTTATACATTTCACTATTTTTGTACCATTGTGTCAAGATTTGAACAGATGTTAGGATAGGTATCTCTTCCTTTCTGACTTGCAAGTATTTTCAGATACCGGCATTCTTTTGATGGTGTGCCCAGGAGTGTGAGGTTGCTGTAAAATGGAATGTATTTCCAATTATAATTTTTACTACAGGAATTCTGTTACATCTTTGGAAGTAAGAAAAGAAAAAAAAAAACCTACAATCCTACAAAACACACTTACCACTGTTACCACTACTCTGGAACCCAGATAGGCTGAGAACTTGTGCACACTTTCTGGCAATCTTTCTTCATTCTTTCTTATTCAGAATTGACCTCTAAAGTGTTGCCTCAGTCACTTTTTCGTTGAGAAGCTGTTATTGCTCTTAAAAGTACTAAGCCATGGAAAGGCTGCAGCATGTGTCCTGCCTCCTCTCAGATACTTTGTCTTCCTTGTGTTAACTGCATGGAAAATAGGATGACTTCTTTCACATGAAGAATTCACTTAAGATCAAACAATTTTTTTCTTATTGAAAAAAAGAATCTATTAATGCAAAATATTCTGATTATGGCTTCCCTTCCCCAGTTTCTCCTATATTCTCATTTCATGCCCACCCAAATACACACCCTTTCATTATATCAAATATTTCTTACAGGATATTTTCCTTGGGATGAGAAAGTGACTCAAATTATGTGAAGTAATGCTCCCTACGTAAATGCAACAATTGGAATTTAGATACCAGCACCTATGTCACATGATATGTACCTGTAATCTCAGTGCTATGTGGATGAAAATAGGAGAGACACTTGGGCTTGTGTTCAACTAAGCACCATGTTTACTAGGATATCCTGTTTAAAGAAGGTATAGTAGAACACCAGAAATGCTATGGAGGCCTCTGCTCCCTCATGGACACACACACACACACACACACACACACACACACACACACACACACACACACACACACTCACACATAAGGGCACAACAGGATCGCATACTCATTTAAAAATGAACATATTTTTCATCATTGTTTTTCAGGATTCATGTATAAGCCTTGAATTTTATACAGGTATATGTTGTGGTTTGCCCTGTGTATGCATGTGTGTATATATATGTATTTATATTTTTGACTATGGATTCTTCTTCCTATAGAAAATTTTGTCATGTACTATTTAAAAAGAAGACAGTTCCTTATTTAATACAAGTTTTACAATAAAGTATATTATAATCTGTAACAATACAGCATATTTTCTTTCTGTTTCAAAACTTTAACACATTGGAATATCTCAAAATAGTTACCTATTATTATTTGATAATAGGTGTGAATAATTCCATTTACATTATATAATTAATTTTAACTCCTTGACATGTTGCAGTCTTATCTTGACAGGCTGAAATCTGTGATTATATGCTTTGTTTCTTTCATTTGCTCCCTCATTCCAGAAAATTATTATTTGCATGCATTGATGCTAAAATCTTGGATCAGAAAATGGCATGAGTACTAAATTTTCTCGCTGATACCTGCACACCGACATGGAAAGCTTCCTGTAAGTTCACATATTACACTTATTTCCTTCCAACTGCACTTGCTTCTCTTGCCACTCCTACATCATTTGCAGATGTAGACAAATAGTGACCACTGTCTCCTCAGGCCTTGAATTTTCAATCTTAGCTTTTTAACAGTTGAATATTAACTTCCCTAGGTTGCTTCTTGTTGCAGTGATAAACACCATGACCCAAAGCAGAGAGTTTATTTTAGTCTTGAACTTACAGTCCACCAATAATGGAAGCCAAGGCCTGATCCTGGAGATAGGATCATGAAAGAGAAACCAATGAGGAATTTTTACTGGCACTCTGAGTTAAAGTTCTCATAGAATCTTTGCTTACCTGCTTGGGCATAGCATTGCTCACATTGGGTTGGAACCTGCTATACTTACTAGAGCTCATGAAATGTCTCATAGACACAGCTACTAAGCAGTCTGACCTAGGCCATTGTTCAGTTGAGGTTGTTTCCATCTTCTCTGTGATCAGCCTTGAACTCATTCCATCATTCTTTCTGTGTATTGGTTTCATTCGGTAAGACAATTTCAAAATCTGGTTTCAGTTTGTCATGTTGAAATGTATGTTTTGTACCTAAGTTGAAATAGACACTGAATTCAAATATTACTGCCTAGTTACTGTTTTTATTTTTAACACCAATGCACAATTTGCATGTTCCATCAATAAAAAGTCTTTCACTTATTGAGAATTTTTATATTCGCAGACTATGTAATTTTGTCATATAGTGAGGTGGAAATTTAGTTTGGGAGAGAGCTATGTTTCTGTGCAGTTACATAAGCTGTTTGATATTTTTCCGGCTCTCTTTGTTTGGTGAAGCAGCTGAGCACCAGGAGAGCATTCTACTTGTTACCTTCTATTTGACCTTAGTTCCATTGCAGGAGCAAAGTGTGGTTATGTGTGGTCCCCTCCCTTGTGCTTTAACTTTCCATGACATTGAAAAGCATCTAGAAAAGTCCATTAACCTAGTTTTTCTCTTGCTTCTCGCACCTTTGTCCTCAGGTCTCCCAGCACACAGGCAGGTGCGTGCAACTAAACTGCCAGCACAGTTTCCTGCGGCCTGTTTGGCTTTTTGACTACCCTGAGTTTCTGAAGTAGTGAATGACATTTAGATTTCCACCAAGCACCTTTCCTGTCCTGTGTCACAACCTCTGGAGTCAGTGAAATTCCAGCACAGCAGCCACTTTGACTTCTGAGAACTCTGACTCTTTTTCTAGTTCAAGTGTCCTACACAGTGGCTCTTTAGTTTTTCTGTCTTCAGTTTAAAAGCAGGAAATTCGAAGGTTGGCACTTTAATTCAGAAGACAAAAGTTTTCTTGGGAAAATCACCAAAAAATGGCACGAAAAGCTCATGGTCACAAATGTGCCAGATTCCGATCCCTGTCAGGACTGCTATAAATGTTTTATTTATTTATATAGTTTATATACGTGGGTGTAATGTCTGTATGTACACTTGCTCCTCAGAAGAAGGCATCAGATCCTGTAATGGTTGTGAACTGCTATGTGGTTGCTGAGAATTGAAATTAGGATCTTTGGAAGATCAGCCGATGCTCTTAACCACTGAGCTATCTCTCCAGATTAAGGATTACTTTTTAAAAAAACAATATTTGGGTACCTTTTACCTTTTGAATATTCTACATTCCTTATTCTCAAATAAATTACTAGCTCTTGGGTTTAAATGACAGATGCTATACTTCAACAAATTATATTTGAGTTCTTATCATAATTGTACCTTTCTGTCTCCTTTTCAGCTATAACTGTTGACTATTCTACCTTAATCTTCTACTTTTTAGGAGTTCACATAATTGCATTAAGGTCACTTACATGATCCAAGATAATCTCTCTATTTTAAGTTAAATGACCAGAAATCTGTTTTCTAAATATAAAATGTCTTATCCCATATGTTATATTAATGGATATTTTAAGTAGAAGTAATGTAAAGAGATATTACTGTTTTATTAGACTGTATTAATGTTGTATATGGATTTACAATAATGGATTTTATACATTTCCACAATATATTTATATCATAGCCACCTGTTACCATCTCTCATACTCCATACTTCACTCATTAATTCCTTTTGCCTACCCATCTAACACATTCTGCATTCATGTTTTACTGTAGATGAGAGCTTGGTTATTGGTGCATGTGTACCTCACCATGACTAGGCCATTAAAGAAAATGCTTCTTCCTCCTCCACCGACCATGAAATGAATACTACCTAATTAAAGAGGGTTGGGACTCCATGAACTTTCTCCTATTTCTATCTAAGGATACTTATGGCTCCAATGTCATGTAGGTATTGTTCAGGCATTATGAGCACAAGAACACCATAGCCATGTGATGGTTGGAGTCCAGTGTTCCACACTGCCATCTCCTTCACCCCAATTCTGTTTTTTATATATTTTTTCTTGCTTTTCTTTGATATACACTGCAGGAAGTGATACGGATTTTCCACTTAGGCTAGGCGTTTGACAGTCCTGTATTCTCACTACTTTGGGCACTTATGTGTTGTCATAGTCATTGTTGTCCACTGGTAAGAGGGTTGTGTACCAAATTTGATAGCAGAAGCAATCTACAGTTATAAACATAGTTATTTAAAAGATGATTTGACAAGCCTATGGTGTCCTTTTGGGGAAACAACCGCAGTAGCTTGCTTAATGGGACCTCTAACTCCCCAGTCTCTTGTTTCTCTTGAATTCTGTTATAGGGTTTCTGGCTGTGTGTGCCTGAGTGTGCCTGAGTGTGCCTGAGTGTGTGTGTGTGTGTGTGTGTGTGTGTGTGTGTGTGTGTGTGTGTGTTTGTTCATTTGTATGGTTATGATTCCACACATGCCATGGTATTTACAGAGATCATAGGACTAGCTTTAGATGCCAATCTACTCTTTTCCACCCTATTTCATATTCAATTTATTTGTCATTGTATAGGTGGGTGTAGTTATAGTGTGACTGGATCTTCGGTATGAGATATTAACTCTTTCCTATAGAGCAGGCCTCAGAGATATTCTTAAGAAATATACTGCCATGAAAACATGATTTGGCGAAGGCAGTTGCCATGTAATACTGATGACCTAACTCTGGAGCCCCAGATCACCTGTAGAAGCTGGATACTGATGGGAAATCAACTCCAGGCCCAGTCAGCCCATGGAGGTTAATGAGAGACTGTGACAGCAGTCACAAGAAGCTTGCAGACTAGCTACACTCATGTCAACGGTGGCACAGAGACTATATATATATATGCATATATCTCAAGGGGAAGGGAGTGGGTCAATATTGGAACATGATCCACGAATGGAGTCATGTGAGAAGAATTCTGAGTGCTTGTGAGAAATAAATCCCAAGAAAACAAGAGTCTAGTGACCTCAGCTTCTTCAAAGTCATGTGATTGCTCTTGGATTATGCCTCTGTGCTCCTCCCAGGTGTAGCAGATATTAGTGAGTTTACATTAGATAATTCCATAGAACTGGATATTGATATTTATATGTCTTTCTATACACAAAGAGGTTTTCACCATGTGTGGCTTGTATTTGTGCTTGTGCTTGTTCCTGTCTTAGTTTGGGTTTCTATTGATGAGACAAAACACCATGATGAAAAAGCAGCAGTCTTTATGATTTAAGGAAGTTAGAACAGTAATTCAAACAGGGCAGGAACCTACATGCAGGAGCTGACACAGTGGCGATAGAGGGGTCCTGCTTACTGTCTTGCGATCATGGGCTTGTTCATCCTGCTTTCTTATAGAATCTAGGACTACCATCCAGGGATTCCAGGGATTCCAGGGATTCCAGGGATTGCAGGGATTCCAAGGAGCACCACCCTCAATGGGCCAGACCTTTCCTCGTCAATCACTAATTAAGAACATGCCTTATAGAAGAAACTGCAGATGTTCCCTCTTTTCAGATAATTCTAAATTTGTGTGTCAAGTTAACTTAAAACTAGCCAACACATGCATTTACTCCTGTGACTCCTCTTAACTGTCATAGAATAAATTGTGTGATGCTCTGAATAAAGTTGATGAGATTTTAGTCTGCCTAATTTGTCAGCTCCATTCTCCTGGGTTCCAGTGCCTTTAGAGCAGTGAACACTCCAGCACATACAGGTTGTCCTCTGAACTCCATGAACACCACAACACATATGGGACCAGATCCATACACATGAAAACACAAACACAGGCCTACATGCTTATACACACATGCATGCACGGACACACTCAAGCACATATTTATTTATGCATGCACATAGGCATGTACACAGATATACACATTATTAAAGGGACTCTAGGAAAAAGCAATTTACAAAAGGCAGACATGAAAGTTTTGAGATTTCTCTTAACTGTTATAACTGTGTAACATATTCATTGGGAAATTCCAGGTGGCTCTTTACGATGCCCTAGTCCTTAGACTTAAGCTGTTGCCTACAACCGTTTTAAGACAAAATAACATTAGAGTACTTTTATGTAGGCATTTTAATTTTTAAGTCTCAAGATAAAATTATCAATTAATTATAAATTACAGAACTTATACATCACTAGTTCTATGAAATTTCTTCAAAAAGTTTCTCAGACATCATTATGTATATAGCACTCACTATCTTTACATACATATGGTAGATTTTCACAATTTTCTAATATGCATGTAAGAACAGCTATTTTATCAGTTCTATTATTTTTAATTTGTAATAATTTATTGACATCAAAAGACATTGTAAGGACCAACTCAGACATTTACATATCAGCAAAATATGACAGTATGAGCCATGCAGTAAATTATAGGAAATCAGTGGTGTTGCCTTCCTGCCAAGGATACCCCTGTGAGTTTTTAATTATATCTTTTCTTTTTTAAATGTTGTTTTTAAAATATTCAACCAGAGCCACGATTTCCAAATGTTCAAATTAGGAAGAAATAGATCCCATAAAATGTTATGAGCCATTTTTATCTTCACACTTATATTCCTCATGTTCCAGAGGAAGCAGTGCCCACAAAGCCCAATATTAGCAGAAGAGTCACCTTGAGCTCAAGTGAAGTTATAGGTATGTTAGTCAATTTTCAGCTTGTTGGGATAAAAAACCTGACCAATCCTACATGAGGCAGGAAAGCTTTTTTTAAATTGGCTGATACACTGCATACACAGCCCATCATAGTGGAGAAGACATGATGGGAGAGGTAGCAGCCGTTCACATTCCTTTCCCAGTTAGGACCTAGAGTGGAGCACCATTGTTTAGCTTGCTTTAAACTTTTGATATATTATGGAACTCTGGGCACCCACTTTTGGGATAAGAATTTCTATTTCAATAAACCCTCTTAAGAATGTGTTCTCAGACACAGGCGTGTCTGTTGGCGAGTGGAATCCTTCCAAGTTGACTTTCAAGATTAACCATCATGACATGAGGTGAGTTGGCTCAGTGGAGCTACATACTTTCCTTACCATGGCTTCATGAGATGTATCCCTGGGACTCACTTTGTAGAGTAAGAGGGCTGAATTTTATAGTTGTTCTCTGACCTATATGCATTGAAGAATGCATTTCCTCACACCCAGATGCATACATATAGACAAACATTATAAATAAGTACCATGGAATATGCAATTTAAGATTAACCACTAAATTTTAATATTTGTAGTTTATTCTAAAAAAATCAGCAAGTAGCTTTTACTACAGTTTCAAGAAACAATGTAGTTCAACTTATTTTTGAAGAATTTCACTGCATATGTAGATACTTAACGATGTATTTCCAAATTTTTAGACCCAATAGCAGCAAAAAAAAAAAAAAAAAAAATTGAAACACATTTCTTTGGGTGAGATGGAATGAAGTAGACATCATGAGAAAAAAGGAGTCTACAACACTACTATAGTCCTTCCTCCCTAAGGAAAGCACAGCATGACACACTGAGGCACTGAGGAAATATTACAGTATGTCACAGGCTAAAAGAGAATAGGACTGAGTGACTCCATTCAATGTGATTCCCTCAGAACATACTGCTTGAAAGGCTGTGCTGAATTACTCTTAAGTTACATTCATAAATATGAGATAGAAGGTATAAAATTTGAAAGGGGGCTAGACAATGAACAGAATTTTAAATAAATTATATGGTTAAATGAATTCAAGGCAATGATCTTACAATAAATAGTCAATATTAGTACTGGAAAGGACAGTACAAGGAACTGGACAAGGCGGCTTCCATAAATGAGAGAGTTTGGAAGAAGTGCCTTAGTTGTAGAGTGCTACGGCAGTCTGTGAATTTCAAGGGTAGAAAGCAAGGCATTAACATTTAGCTTTGTATCTGTGGGAAGAATTCAGTTCAGAAGTAAGAACTCAAAAATAAAAATGCTGAATTTTCCATATGGCCAGGTAGAAAACAAAGACTGTACCTAGGCAGGGGGTTATAGTGAATAGAATGCAAATTTGCAATTTTATAGCTTTCAGTGAGTTATATAATGTTTTGTTCTTTTACTGCATACCCATAGAAATAGTAGAAAATTGTTTACCTTCAGGAATGAACAAAATTTTATTTACTGAATAAATGTGTAACATTCATAAGTGCAAAAAATTAAAGTATGATTTTAGTTTTCGGGGCAGCAACTGAAAACATAGTTAAGGTATCTCTCCTGGCTCCAATAGACCTGTAGATCTTACTATGTTCATTAGTCAGTTGTCTTTAAAGGGACAGAACTGATTCTCGCTTTCTCCTCCTCCTCCTCCTCCTCCTCCTCCTCCTCCTCCTCCTCCTCCTCCTCCTTCTTCTTCTTCTCTCTCTCTCTCTCTCTCTCTCTCTCTCACACACACACACACACCACACCAGGGGTTTATTATACTGTCTTACAGGATGCAGGGCAGCTACTCCAACAATGACGTAGTTGCTAAGTCTGTGAATGTAGATGTCTCAGCAGCCCCCAACCAGGCACCAAAGGCCACGGTGGGGGGCGGTTCCTGAAATGTGCTGATTTTTAAGCTGAGTTGAACTCATCAAGAAGTAGCTTGAATATATGTGACTGAACAGGCCAGAAGCAGCATAGCTGAACTTGCCACCAGAAGGTGACACCCATATCTACAGTGGTTCTTTTCACTTCAAATAATATGATCAAGAATATCCTTTGAAGGAATGGCCAGTATCTTGAGCTTTATCTGCTGATTACACATGCAAACAAGTAGGCAACCATGAATAGCCACAACATAACACAAGAAATTTCCACTATTACCTCAACTTAATGTAGTTGGGAATCAAAGGATAAATAATTTTTCTTCTAACCATGGTGTATGAATACACACTTTTATCCTACTATAGCACAGCTCAAGACATGATTCTTCAGAATACAAGAACAGATTTCCATGGAGAGTTCAGAGCTTGTCTTTCTCTTTTCTATATGGCTTCTCCTAAGCAGACGGATTTTGACTCAGTCATTAAGATTAGATCAGAAGCAACAATTTCATGAGCTTCTGCCTCTAAATTCTTGGTTCCTGTGTAATAAAAAAACATTCCAAATGCCAAAGTAAATATACACCACTTCCCTCCTGATTTGAACCACAGTACTCTACAACTGGAATATTCTTGTAACTATAAAATAATTTCTAAAGAAATGGTGAATTTACTCAACATTTGTGTGTTCTTCAAAGCTGTAAGGCAACAACTTGAGAAGAAAGAGAGAAACAAATTCTGTGTGTGTGTGTGTGCGCGCACGTGTGTGTTGTTTGTTTGTTGGTTTTTCAAGACAGGGTTTCTCTGTGTAGCCTTGGATGTCCTGGAATCACTTTGTAGACCAGGCTGGCATCATACTTACAGCGATCCACTTGCCTCTGCCTCCTGAGTGCTGATATTAAAGGCTGCTCCATCAGCCTGAAGAGAAAAGCAAATTCTAAACAACAAAATAACAGCTGGAACTCTGACTAAACATATTTTTTCACTCAGTCTGTGTTGTTGTTTCTAGTCTATAGTCCTTAAGATTCAAAGTCATCTTTTCCTATTTGTTGTACTTTAAAACTATCTCTCTCCCTGTGGTTTTATATAGAGATTCCTAAGTAACTTGTTTTTCTCACTTGGGATCCTTTATCTCCTCTCAATACACTGTTTCTCTTTGCAGAAGCCTGTGCCAGCATACATTCCCCATTTCTCACCTTATAAACAAGCTGGGATTTTTCTAGTGGTTCATATAATGTTCAGAAAGAGCAATATATGCTTTTTTAAAGTCCTTGCATACATAAAAGTATGTGCCACAAACTTAAGGATTTGATTTTTTTTGTGTGTGTGCCATTTTTAAAACCTTCTTATGGACTCTGTGGATTCTCCATCACACACCCCAATCCCACTCATCTTCCCCTCCTCTCATACTCACCTGAGACCAGTGCTATCTCTCACCCCAAGAGAGATTAAAAAAAAAAACTCATTGTGGAGGGCGCAGTGTATCAGTGTGTCTCCCAGTATATCCTTTTCTCCGTACTATTTTTCTTGCAAACCTTCACTGCTATTACTCTTTGGTCTGGTACTAGACTTCTGCGTTCTGCTGTTCCATTATTCCTGGGCTCTCACTGAGACTGCTCTTGGATGTTGTTGTCCTGTGTCATGCACATCCCATAATTTGGATCTTTAGGACCAGCTGCTTCATGTCTTCCAGCAGTTTATCAATTGTATAGATCCTGGGATGAGCCAATTCAAACCACTAGCTCTGGGCCTGAGAAGCAACAGATCTGGTCAGTCCTTCGGCTCTCCTGCTCTCACCCTTTTGAGGCCAGCTCACCAGCAACCCCCAAATCTAGGGCCACCTCTACATGGCTGTGCAGGAAAGGTTCAGGGACTGCTCTCTCAAGTGCAGCAACTGGGGTGGGACGGTACCAGCCTTCCTGCTCTCATACCTGAGGTCCAGGTTCCCCACCAACTGCAGTTGGTGAGGAGTAAGACAGTGAGAGCCAAGGGTTAGGGCCAGCTCTCCCCACCCTCTTATCCTGGGGCAGCTCACCTGCAATGTGTGGGGAGCTCTCCGGATTTCTTCATCCGGTAGGGGCGGGGTCAGCTCTCCTACTCCCATGCCCCAAGAGCCAGCTCTACCATGATGCTAAGGGGTGGAATAGGGCCTCAGACATCAACAACTCCCCAGGTGGCAGACCACACCAGGGACATCTGCCTGGCCTTTGATGTGAGACTCAGGTCTGGCCCCAGGTCACAGCACAGGCCTGGACCCCAGAATGACCCCAGGTGACATCACTGGCTACCTGCATTAGGCTGTATCTCACTACCTTCGATTCTCCAGTTCTGCCTCTCTTCATTGTGCCCACATCCTTCCCTTCTGTTTCTCTTTCTCTTCCTTTTCTCCACTACTTATTTGCACTTGCTCCTCTTAGTGGCTCTGGGGATCCCTGAGTGTCTGGTGGTGTTTCCGGAGTGGTCTCAGGAGTGTTATGCGCTAGCAGTGCATTATGACATCAGGCAGGGGTCATCTCAGGCATGGTACCCGACCACAACCTCCGGACCTGCTCAGTTCCAGACTGGTGATCATCTTAAGCTAGCTCCCTGACCAGACCCAACGACACTAGTCTGGCCTTGTTCCTAAGCCAGCCTCCCTGAGTGGCCCCTTAAGAGGATCATCCGTCTCTGGTTCACTCCTGCCTGTGGCCTGAGGTCCAGGGCGGGGCACTTCTAGTCAGAGTTGTCCACCAGTCCAGGACCAGGGATCCCAGTCAGGGAGCTAGCCTGAGACGACCACCAATCCACTGATCCACCAATCCTACAGCACCTAGGCTAACACTCTGACCAGGACCCACAACACTAGTCTGGGCTTGCTTTTTTGAGGGAATGCCAGGCTACTAACGATTCAGTCTTAGACAAGTCAGACCACTAAACATTGACATAGCTTCTCTCCTTTCTGCCACCTACTGACACATGCGACACAGCAGCCACACTTGCTTTCTAGGGGCAGAGGTTTTTGCCATCTTAAATAACTCATGGCAAATACTAGAGTATGTAGTGGATTTATTCAATGACAACTAGGTAGGAATATATTTTTGTTTTATAAATCTATGTAAAAGAAAGGTGAGCAGATGGCATGAAAATGAAAAAACAAAGATAGATGTACTCTATGTCACTAGGCATACACTTAAGGATCACCTGCCTTTAACAGGAGAGACCTGTATTAATAAGATCACGACCAAAAATACTATTAGTAAAGCACAGGGCTAGGCAATGCTTCCTAATCTTTTTAAGATATCAATGCTAATTTTTCCGAAATAAACCATGCAACTTTGTCTCAAATATCTTTTGTTCTTTGATATGTTTTTATGTAAATATTAAATTTAAAAGATATTCAGAAGTCATAGATGAAATATAAAATTAAGAAGACCTGTAATTCTTGCTTTTTACTCATTTTTATTTCTACATTGAGTCATAAGTACTGTCCTGTGTATTATTCACTTGTCATTAGTTGGCTATTTATCAAAGTTGTTTTGTAAAAATATGCGTTGCTTTTCAAAGTATTTTTGTTTAGACACAAACACTACTATGTAAATTTTAGACAACGTTATATCATATATTTATATACATACATACAGGTTTTATGCATAGACACTACTCCAACTTACAAAACCTAACTCTCCCACAGATATTTTCTTGTCTATATGTCAAAAAGTTCTGGAAGACATACGTTGTCTCTTTTTAAAATATATTATTTACTTGAAGTAAAATTCCTCAGTGGTCCCTCTTTTCCACCCTTCAACTTTTCCTATCCCCTCTTGTTATGTTTTGTTTCAACCTAAAGACACTAAAGATAAATACGTCAGATAAACTTGTTGAAATTCATATCTATCCAAACAATTTAAACATACTACTTTCTGAACTTCAGTTTAGCCCTTTGAAAGCACTGACATCAACTTTCCCCAGATAAAACATGAACCAAAATCTACTCAGGTCCTTGGGTACACTACTGGTTATGCTAACCAATGGGGTGCATTGAAACAAATTGATTTTGTATTTCTAAAACATCTTATCACCATTCAGTAAAAGCAAATTTGTTGTATAGTTCTAGAGAGAAATTCTGCCTGAACTTATTTAAAGATAGTTCCTTTAGAAAAGGCAATCTTGACAACAAAACAACTCCTGGCAACACTCAGACTACCTCAAAGAAGATGATGAGCATCAAAGAACCTCCTAATGGAGTGGCTTAAATGTAGCAAACCAGCCACAGGGCAAAATGTCCTCATTTCTGACACAGAATTCTGCTTAAAAATGGGCAAGCTTAGATGTAGGCAGAGTCAATGGCCAAACTCTGCCAAGACAGGATAAGCAAGTCCTCAATAGTTCCTGCCTCTAGAATATGTCTGGCAGAAATATTGGGCTAGAAGGCTGAATATGATGTTCCAACATTATAAAGAGTGTTGTGTGACTGTTCAGGCAGTAAACTATGTTGGTCAGTTTTTTATTTTGAAACCTGCTAACCTACACTACTGGTTCACCCAGGCATTTAAGTTTTATTCCTTCTGAATTCTCTAAGGGGGTTGAAGACCAGATAGATAGGTTAGTCTTACAATCAAGTTTAGTTGCTTAGGGGATAAATTCTTTTTAGATCAAGATAGATGAAAAAGTTAATAGAGATGAGATATGATAGATATTGATTTTCATTCAGAAATTTAGACCCAGACCCAACAAGATAGGAAAGATTTTTACTTCAAGTTTGACAAATACAAATACCCAAATTACTCTGAATGTAATATTAATTAATTCATGATTGTCTCTTGGTTCTTCCTGCTATATGTAGTTTATTTTATTCATGTATAATAATATAAATGTACATGTTTTAAAAAACATAATAAAATAAAATAAAAAAGAAAAGGCAATCTCTCTATGGATCTTCTGTTTAGTTGGACTTCTCAGCAAATAACTGTCCAGTAAAACAGGTGGCATAGCATGTTGTATTATAGTTAAAGATTTCAAAAGGAGACAAGACTTTTCATCTAAAAAATAACTGCTCACTAGAGACCCCACAATTCCAAGAGCCTGTTAACATAGGGGTAATTGGACATATAACTGTAAATATGTAATAGCTAAGAACTTTACTGCATGGACTTGTGGATAAGTGAAGCATGAAGAACTGGCTACTCAGTGTAATACTTGATTGATTTTACTCTCCTAAAACAGAAAACCTGGCCCATCAGTTTTGTTTCTTTCATGCTTTAGGCTCTGACCATTGGGAATAGCCACTGTTTACCCTTTATAACAACTGCTTTGTTCTCTGTTTGTTTTTTAAAATCTCAAAGGCGGAATAAAAAGTTAATTCAACTTAAAATCAATGGGCACTTTATGAGACACAGTGTGACCTTCCTCCTCCTGTCATTTAATTATTACTTAGTTGTGGGGCTTGTGGTCCATGCCTCTAGAGGGATTGGCACAGAACTAGCGAGATGCAGCATGTTCAAAGCCCAGGGAAATCTCAAACTTGAGATAGAAAATCTCATCCTGAGATTGGGAGGTGTGGGACAAAGTTCTCTTCTTGTTCCTGTGCCTCCTTCAGAAGCAGATGACCCAACCGCAAAGTGGTTACAGGAGGTCAGTCACATAAACTTGACAATTATTTTCCCCATGTAAACACAGCATCACCAGCATCCTAGTCCCAGCCAAGGAACGCGTTCACACCCAAGATTTGTAACTATCTGCTTCACATTAAATAAAGCACACACCATCTATTTCACCGAAGTTTGCCTAAGTTTGGCTGCTTTATTCTAAGCTGTAACATTGGGGGAAGAAGGGCTCCCCTTCTCTCCAAAAAATTCATTACTGGGCTCAACACCTTGACTTGCCAGCCAGGGTGTATGTAGCCAGGGACTGTCATGGCCACAGTAGAAGTTCCTGCAGTCACCTCGGGCATCTGCTGTTCACTGGAGAGCCAACACTAGCTGATCATTTCAGCAGCTGCTCTGCTTGCCGCAGTGCCCACCTGGCTTTCTGCTGTTCCCTTCTATTTGCTCAAATCAGGTAGAGCTTCCACCACTGTCCGGTGCTGGCAGTTGAACTAAAAAGAGCAGTAGCACTTTCCTGTGGAGAAATCGTTTTCTCCCTCATCTTAGGCCGAACCAATAATCTAGTGGCTCAGAGATTTTTCCAAGCTCCACCCATTTCCACCTGAAGCCCACGCTTTCTGAGGAAAGCAGAACTCTGGACACCCGCACTTCATCCTTTTCTGCCCAGAGACAGACCTTCCAGCGGAGTAGCAAACACTTCCTGCATAATGTCCTTCAGTGTCAGGCAATTTCCAGGGAATGTGGAACCACGCTGAGCATCCTTATTATCCTATCCCTGTCACCAGCTTCCCTATGGCTCCCATGTTGTTATTCTTATTTCCGTTTACCACTACCTGAGATTCACCTTGGGAAAATACAAGATGAGGTCAGGCCTCCTTTGGTTGCTGCTTGTTCTTGGGACTTCCTGTAGATATCAACATCTGAATTTGCTCAGGTTTTATATAAAATGGCAGCACATTGACGTATATTCTGCACACAACCTTCTGTGTCTTTTAAATCACCTCTAGATTACCTGAATAATAATAATAATAATAATAATAATAATAATAATAATAATAATAATTCTTAGAATTTTTATTTGACTTCCATCTCTCACAACATACAATTTTTTTACCAGCAGTTTTTCTGGTTTCCTCTTCTGTTGGGTCCCAACAAATTACTGGGACCGTGTCTAGCTAATCGCATTTTACTTTAGTCATTATATTTAACACTTTGCATTTTAAAAATACTTCACTTAGGTTTAATTGTTTAATTTTTATTGCTTGTAAAAGTCAGCAGTTCCTATCATAAATATAAGATAATTCACCTGAGAATGTCTAAAAGTTTTCCCTTTTAGATTAGGTACTTGGTGATACCAGCAGTCTCCACCTTGACATTTATTTAATGTTTTATTTGTGATTTTGATCAATGATATTAGGAAATCAGATGGTAATAAGAATGACATTAACAAAGATTTCTATGAATTGAAAAAATACAGATATCATTATGAAAAAAAACCCTTCAGACTCTAGTAAGTTAATTAATCGTGACAATAAAAATTCAAAAAAGAGGTCCTGGTTGGAGATTTAAGTTAGTGACTTTTTTTATTATCAAAGTTTCCTCATTCATGAAATTGGATGTTCACTGAGGGAAAGAAGTATATATAAAAGAAATCTAAGATGGAGCCTAAGGCACTCAAATGTTCAGGAAACGACATTTTGAAGAACCATGAAAAGAATCTAAAAGCAAGGACTGATAACTTAGAGAAAGATCCTGGAAAAAAGAACAAGAAAGTTTATCAAATTCAGGTTGAGCAAGTCTACTAACTACTGTTCAACTTTTAAAAAAAAAAAGAAGATGGGGCTTAGAATTGTCAACTTTGACACAAGTTATAGCCTTAGAAATATCTATTTTGTCGGTAGAAGGAAGAAAGAATAATTTAATTTAAGAGAGTTGGGGCTATAGAACTAAATATAATAGAAGACTCTGGGAAGTTTTAATATGTTGTTAAAATAAGAGAAAGAACAGCTTCTTTAGTTGCACATGAGGACAACACAGAATTCCACTTTGAATCTGAATGCCCTCCTGTCTTGAACATTTAGTTCACCAGCTGGTGGCACTGTGCTAGAAGACTGTGGAACTCTTAGGAAGTACAGCCGCTCTCCAGTGGATGCTTTTTGCCCAGACTCACTTCCTGTGTATAATCGTCTTATGACTGTAGGACAAATGTACCAGCTCCTGCATTCCTAGACTACTTCCCTTGCCAGAATAGACTATAACCATTCAGATGGTGATCAATATAAATACATCCTCTTTAAAATGGTTTCTTGTCTGTTATTCTCTCACTGACAAGTAAAATAACCAGTGTGTCCAGTGAAGAAGAGAAGTATTTGAAGATGCAAGAATGAGAAAGAGAAGCCATGATGATGCGCCTTTTTATGACCGTTTTTCAGAGAATTAGAATGTCTGTGGTAAACGCCCTGAGGATTTTGGACTATGAGCAGGGAAAGCTGCATAAGTGTGTGTCTTTGGCTATTGCTTGGAGCTTATAAAATTTTAATTTTGAAGAAGTGGGTCCCCTACGTTTTATTTGTGCTGAGATTGAAACTCAGTGGGTCACAAACACAGAGAAGATGTGAAAGTAGAAAGGGGACTTGGGAAGAAGGGCTTCCTCAGGAGAAAGAAGAGGAAGAAGAAGAGGAAGAAGAAGAAGAAGAAGAAGAAGAAGAAGAAGAAGAAGAAGAAGAAGAAGAAGAAGAAGAAGAAGAGAGAAAAAGATGGTGGTTAGAAAAAAACATATGTATGAACTTGCCAAAAAAATTAATTACTTTTAAAAGATACCCTATTCTAGGGAGAGTAGATGATGTACTCATGAATCAAAGCTGGTACAATACAGACTTTGAATATGTTCACAATGGTAATGAATAGGAGTGATCTAGTTGCCCTTTTATTGACTTGATTAAACATCATCAGAAGCTAACCAGCCAGGAGAGGACAGCATAGGGAAAAGGACTCTTCTTAGCATTCTGTGAGAGTGAAGAGGAGGAGTAATACCAGCCACCAAGATCAGCAGCAACTAGGGAATGAGTCAGCATAAGTGTTCTTCTTTGCTTTATGTGCTTGCAAAGTGCATAATTCTGTTCTCTGTTCTCAGTGCTCATCATTATTTCCACTATAACGCAAATGACTTTTGTCAATGAAGAAACAGCAAATGAACAAATTCACAGAAAGTATCAGAAAATCACAAATTCTGGTATAGAATAATGACTATGATGTCTAATAAATTTCAAAAAGCAAATTCTAGAAAGCTTTATATACACTAACCTCTTTAAAACTATATTTATATATGCATGCATGTTCCAAATCTGAGTATAAGTAAAATCTGAAATATGTTCTTAATAAAACTAACAATAATGATTGTGAACGGAAAAATTAATAAGAAGTAATATGAAAGGAATTCTTCAATGACTGAGAATATTTAAAAACACCATTTTGTGACAAAATTTTACACCATATAAAGTTAAAATTATTGCTTTTTCAAAACGAGTTTGCCATCAGAACAGAGTTGTGAAAACTACCTCTTAATTCAAAGACAAAATGGGGAAGAAAAAGTTTCAAATCAACATCACTCGGCACGTGAATTCTGGCAAGTCCACCACAACCGGCCACTTGATCTACAAATGTGGTGGAATCGATAAGTGAACCACCAAAAAGTTTGAAAAGGAGGCAGCAGAGATTCATAGGCTCCTTCAAGTATGCCTGGGTCTTGGGCAAACTGAAGGCTGAGCATGAGCGTGGTATCACCATTGATATCTCCCTGTGGAAATTTGAGACCAGCAAATACTGTGTGACTATCATTGATTGATGTCCCAGGACTCAGAGACTTCATCAAAAACATGATTACAAGCACATCCCAGGCTGACTGAGCTGTCCTGATTGTTGCTGCTGGTGTTGGTGAATTTGAAACTGGTATCTCCAAGAACGTGCAGACCCATGAGCATGCTCTTCTGGCTTATACCCTGGATATAAAACAGCTAATTGTTGGTGTCAACAAAATGGATTGCACTGAACTACCATACAGCCAGAAGACATATGAGGAAATCATTAAGGAAGTCAACACCTACATTAATAAAATTGGCTACAATCCTGACACAGTAGCATTTGTGTCAATTTCTTGTTGTAATGGTGACAACATGCTGGAGCCAAGTGCCAATATGCCTTGGTTCAAGGGATGGAAAGTCACTCACAAAATGGCAGCACCAGTGGCACCACACTGCTGGAAGCTTTGGATTGTATCCTGCCACCAACTCATCCAATTGACAAGCCCCTGTGACTACCCCTCCAGGATGTCTACAAAATTGGTGAATTGGCACTGTCCTGGTGGGCTAAATGGAGATTGGTGTTCTTAAACACAGCATGGTAGTGGTACCTTTGCTCCAGTCAGTGTCACAACAAAAGCCAAGTCTGTTGAAATGTACCATGAAGCACTGAGTGAAGCACTTCATGGGACAATGTGGCCTTCCATATAAAGAAAGTGTCTGTCAAAGACGTTAGACATGGCAATGTTGCTGGTGACATCAAAAATGACCCATCAATGGAAGCAGCTGGCTTCACTGCTCAGGTGAATTATCCTGAAGCATCCGGGTCAAACTAGTGCTGGCTATGCTCCTGTACTGGGTTTCCACACAGCTCACATAGGATGCAAGTTTGCTGAGCTTATAGAAAAGATTGATCTTCGTTCTGGCAAGAAGCTAGAAGATGGCACTAAATTCTTGAAGTCTGGTGATGGAGCCATCGTTGATACGGTCCCTGGCAAGCCCAGGTGTGTTGAGAGCTTCTCTGACTATCCTCCACTGGGTTGTTTTGCTGTTCATGACATGAGACAGACAGTTGTTGTAGGTGTCATGAAAGCTGTGGACAAGAAGGCTACCAGAGCTGACAAAGTCACCAAGTCTTCTCAGAAAGCTCAAAGGCTGAATGAATATTAACCCTAACACCTGCCATCCCAGGCTAAATTAGTTGTGGAAGGACAGTTTCAGAATTGTTTATCTCAATTGGCCATTTAACTTATTAGTAAAAACTTGTTAATGATAATGAATTGTGAAACCTTCAGAGGGAAAGGAAAATGTTTTATGGACTGCCAACTATTTTTTTTTTTGGTGTAGTAGTTTTTAGTTATTAGTTTTCAAAATCAGTACTTTTAAAAATATATTTTATTCATTTATTCATATTACATCTCAATTGTTATCCCATCCCTTGTATTCTCCCATTTTTCCCTCCCTCCCATTTTCCCCTTATTCCCCTCCCCTATGACTGTGACTGAGGAGGACCTCCTCCTCCTGTATATGCTCATAGGGTATCAAGTCTCTATTTTTTAATGGAAACAACTTGACCAAAAATCTGTCACAGAGTTTTGAGATCCATTAAAACAAGTTTAATGAAAAAATTAATTATCTTGACACAATTATTAAAATTTCCAAATATTTTGAAATATCATTGCTGTCAGAAAACTTGCCTATGTCACTTTGATAGGATGAGGACAAGCAAAGTAATGAGCATCTAGTAAAACTGAAGTGGTAGAGTAAAAAAATTGCTTACCTCATTCATTTTAATTTTCAAAAATACTCTTCCCAGGTAATATAATTAGAAGTGTAATTAGAATGTTTTATTTAATCAGTTGAAAGTTAAATATTATGTGTAGCTATTATGTTAATAACTGTAGGTCAACAAGAGAAACAAGAGTTTCTAATTACGCATTTAGAATAGTTTTTAAGTCTCTTTATCCCTGTCCTACAGATAAAATTGAGAAACGTTTTATCAATTTCTGGTTATTATTAAGAAATATATTACTCTGCTCAATTTACAATGACCAACTTACAAAGACTGGGTAGCAGAAACTGTACTTTCTTGCACTTCTAGAAAAGCAATTTTTGAAGAGCAAACTGCAGTTTTAGAAAGAGCTTGGGTTGTTTGGAGATTTCCATTGGTCTATAAACTCTCCATAAACTGAATATAAGGCCCCATTGCTGAAAATACTACCTACACAACTTATTGAACATGCAGAACTCAAGCTATTACCTACATAGGCGTTTCACCCTATGGGCAGCATCTTCAGTACAGGAAGTTATCCAGCACACTGCCAAAAGAGAAATGTAAACACCAAGGCAGACACAAAGCCGTAGATCTACAGTTGTGTCCTTCCTGTATGATATGATAGGACAATGGTAATACAAAGCTTATGGGAGCAACCAATATATGGTTGGGCTTAGGACGTGTTCCACAAAATGTAGCCACACCTGGGTGAATAAGAACCAGAAACCTGATAGATCAGGGACTTGGGGTTCAGCAAAATGCTACTGGTCTGGAAGCAGAGCAAAACAAACAATAACAAAAAACATAACAATAAAACAACTCCCCACAGTATTCTGTTATAGATCAGTGCCTTGTTCAGCCATCATCAGAGAAGCTTCCTCCTTCAGTAGATGAAAAGAAATTAAGAGACCCGAAGACAGAGATTATGCAAAGAATTAAAGACTTCAAAACACTCAGCCCTAAATAGTATGTCTCTTTCAAATTTCTCACCTCAGTCCTTAGGAATCCCTGGAGAGCAGGGAACAGAATAAATGTCCTTTGTGAATATATTATGGCTTCCTGTTTAGCGTTTACAAATGGGTCAGTGTTTCTGGTGCCTTTTCTTGGGCTCTTTTCCTTCTGTTTGTTTGGTATATGTTAGGTTGTGTGTGTGTGTGTGTGTGTGTGTGTGTTCTATCCAACCTTCACTATTGTTTTTATTGTGCTTGTATTCCACTGTTCTTCAGTGTGTACTCCCTTGCCTAATGCAATCGACATATGGATGAAGCGTAAGAGAAGTTAGTTATCAATCAGAAGATGACATTTGTGTCCTGCCCACCTTTTGCCTATTAGGTGCATATTTGTGTGCACATGTTTGTAAACATACATTTATATTATTACACATATATACAATAAATTATCTATAACAAGAAAAGCCATAAAACAATCAGGAATTGTATAAATGTCACATTCTTAGTGTTTTCACTATTTGTATTTGGCAGCCTTGAAGAAAACATATTTTCTATCTTGGTGAGTCTAAAATTCTTAATGTAATCAATATCTATCATACCTCATCATTATCAACTTAAAACATCTCTCTAGACCTAAAAATATCCTAACCCCTGAACAGCTAAGCTTAATTGTAAAACTATACTATCTAGTCTTCAGCCTCATCAGAGACTTGAGAAGGAATAAAATTAATTACCTGAGTATACAGAAAGTGCAGACTAGCAGCTTGCCTGATGAGAAGATGACAGTGACAGCTTGTTGCCTGTATAGTCAGTCACCCAAAACTCTCTATAATGTTGGAGCATCATCTTCAGCCTTCTGGCCCAATGTGTCTGACAGACATGTTTGTGAGACAGGAACTGTTGAGGACTTGCTTACCCTGTCTTGGCAGAGTTTGGCCATTGACTCTACCTACATCCAAGCTTGCCCATTTTTAGGCAGAATTCTTTCTGTGGCAGAAATAAGGACATTTTGCCCAGTGACTGGTTTGCCACATTTGAAGCCATGTCCATAAGGAGGTTTTTTGATGCTCATCATCTTTGATGTAAGCTCTGTTGCCAAGAGTTAACCTGTCTCATAGTCAATGAATCTTTAAAATAATAAAAATATCTTTAAATGCCGTATTCCTTATGTCTCTGAGGTTTTTAAAATATATTTTATTAATTCATTCATATTACATCTCAATTGTTAGCCAATCCCTTGTATCCTCCATTCTTCCCTCCCTCCCATTTTCCCTTACTTCCCTTCCCTATGACTGTGACTGAGGGGGATTTCCTCCCCCTGTATATGCTCATAGGGTATCAAGTCTCTTCTTGGTAACCTGCTGTCCTTCCTCTGAGTGCCACCAGGTCTCCCCCTCCAGGGGACATGGTCAAATATGGGGCACCAGAGTTCTGAGGTTTTTGAAGACCTTATCTAACTATTATGCCTTATCTTTCTATAGACTAATATCTATTAGACCTAGGATATATATTATTGTGATAAAAATAGACTAGTAATTGATATGGCCATGATTTGATCAACTAACAATTAACTTGTATAACTTACTTATCCTAAACAGTCTGCAATAGCATTTTCAAAGTATTAGAAGTGAATCTTGTGTTATAATTGATCTGTATGGGTACAATACCACATATTAGAGAAGAAATATATATATATATATATATGCCTATATATAATATGTTATGAATAATTTTAAATTTGAATTCTATACCAATGTATCTAAAATTAAACTTACTTTGCATCTATATACAAAATCCTACACCAGTAAGTTAAAAACAACCTAGTGAGTAACAATAAAGACATTAAGTTGAAGAGTAGATTCATTAATCTACTTTTTGTCCTATCATGCCTATATATTTATATAGGCCCTCTTTTTTCTTTTCAACTCCTATCTCCAAGCCTATAAAGGAAAGATAAAGGAAAAGAGAGACATTCCTGAGTCCAACCTTGTTTTCTCTCTAAATAAGACCAATAATAACTTATAACCAACTCCCAATGAAAATAATCATCTATACCCCAAGAAATCAACCAAAAACCTATCCAACCTCCCTTAAGGGAAATGTGGTGTCTTTCTCTTAATGTATCTCCTGGCTGATTTGGGAGCAATAATATCATTTTAGGGGTGTTCGAATACATTTTTATCTACATGGAAATAGTCCAAATAGCAAAATTCCCATAATCCATATTAAGTTATTGTTAATATTATAAGAACAAAGTAAACTTCCAAATTTCCATGTGAGTTTATTTTTTCATCAGAAATGTGTTAAAGTATTTATTTATCTACATTGTCATTAGTATTGCAAGTCTGTCATTTGAATGTATTCATTCTGGGTTATATATTCTAGAATTAATTTAGATTTTCGTAATGATTAATAATAATTAATGTCACTTCACATGCTTATTAGATATTTGAATATCTTCTTTATAGAAGTCTACACATGTTTTTTTTCCCCATAACAGGATCATCTTTGTATTACCAAGCTGTAAGAACTTCACATGTATGGTAAATAGAAGGTCTTTATCAAACTGGTACCTGGAAATATTTCATCCTATTTCATGGTTTATACTTTGATTTTCTTTCTTCCTTTCTATTAAAAAATTAACTATTCATTTTACATCCTGCTCATACCTCCCTCCCTTGTCTCCTCCCTCCTCCACCATCCCTTCCTGTTTCCTCCTCCCTCTTCCCCCTCCCTCCTCTATGACCAGAGAAGGGAAACACCGACTCACCTAACCCAGCATATTAAGTCGCATGAAGATAGAGTGTGGCTAGAGGGGAGGATAGAGGTGGGTGTACCCCCTTCCCTTGTGGCCCAACAAGGCAGACCCACCAAAGGAAAGAGACAAAAAAGCAGGCAGCAGAGTCCCTGTCAGAGCCAGCCCTCACTTCCCTCAGTAGGGTACCCTCATGATGACTAAATAGCCCATCAACTGCATCTGTGCAGAGAGCCCAGATCCAATCCAATCCTGGGCTCTGGCCGAAGCCCCAGTCTCTACAGTTCCCCTCTGGGCTCTGGTTAGTAGGCTTTGTTGGTCCTCTTGTGGAGCTGCTGCACCCTTTGGAAACTATTTTAATAATAAAATTGCATCACTTAAAAACTTAAGTTTATATATCTTCCAAAATTAGATAATTACATTTATTATTTATTGCATTGGCCTAGAACCTCCATTAAAAATTTCAGTAGAAGTAAGAAGTCTGACATCATTCTTCACTCATTAAAAGAGGCACACATGCACTTGATTGGAGTGTTAGCAGTCCAGTTTTCTGGTTACTTTCCAACAACCTATTCAACACTCACATTAATTTTCTTAGTTACAGCAGCATAATTTTGGAGATTGTTTTAAGTTTGGGCTCCATTATAGACAATGGCCCAGGATATCAATTTTATGATATAAAGCACTAAAATTAAATTCCATAAAATTGTATAACTGAATTGTAGTTTTTCCTTGCAGACTATTAGATAAAAATAATAACATAAATCATGCATATAGGGTATTAAGAGACTTGCAGAAGTTTGTTAATTTGATGAAGAAAACCAGGAGTGATTTCTGTGAGAAGTAACTTATTGAAAGTTTTGTTTAAAAAGGAAGCAAAAATCACATAGTTCATTATATAAATTATTAAAAGCCAAAAGATAAATAATATCAACTAATTTGCTGTAGCAATTCCAATAAGTGTCCACAAATATTTTCCTAACAATGACCTGTAATATTTCACCTGTATTAAGCCATTTTTTTTATTGGCTGATGGGTTTAATATCCTTGAAGCCTCCCTTACACTGCATTGACTTAAAGACAGCATGAGCAATGAAGATACTTCTGAAGCTTCATACCTGCTTGAGATATGAAATACAATGTATCTTTAACCTTGACATAAGGGCATGAATCTCATTAAGTCAACTGTCTAGCATTTTTGGACAGTTGGATAAATAAAAATGTGAGCCTTGTAAAATGAATATTAATGTTGTTATGCAATAATGTATCATTCAATAACTGAAATTATCTGGCTATTTATTTCAAGGAAAACTATACATCTAGGAAATTAGAATTTTGCCCTTCATCCATTGCTTGTGATTCGGGGCTTTCAGGAAGATCACTGCCAATTACACATTTAATGGTGTATGTTGCCATTATCACTGAGTTAAGACTTGCCATTATAGTTTGCAAATGACCAATCCTCCTTCACAATAGTGTAGTAATAATTGTGAAATTGGAACATCAGGACAATCATTTAAACAGAGTATCTATGATTTTGTCTCTATTTACGAAAAACAAACTATTTCTAAAATCATCTATTACCAGCTAATGTACATTTTGTCATAATATACAAATAGAATTTCCCTGTGGACCAATCTCATTAAGTCCAAAGCACATCAAAACTTACATGCACAGGCTATGATAATTTTACCAGCATAATTTTACAATACAAGGCCTATTCAAAATATTGCTGAAAATGCCAGTTATGCTTTCCACATCTGGTATGCTCTGTTTTTCCATGTTCAGAGGTTATAAATATGGGCTGTTATTTTGTTCCTTTCTTACCCTCCTCATGGACTTAATGTCATCACTTTTGTCAACATCTTCAATATAATAAAAAAAAGAATTATGATTTGATCTATATATTTGCCTTCAAGTATGCAATTGGAAACAGAATATCTTATACTCAGGGCTTTAAAAGATGATTTCTCTGACTTAGATATATGTTCATTGGAGCTGAACTAATAATTCTGGGATGTTATTTTCAATACTTTATACTGCTACCCAATTACTACAGTTAACTGCAACGTATTTATTTATTTCTTCCAGCAGCATTTTTGAAGTGCCTTTCTTACCTACTTTTCTATAAAACTCAATCTGTTGTTCACTGATGAGCTTCCATGTCACAATTATTGCATAAAGATCTTAAAACAAAATGTTTTATTTTGGAACATTGGAGAAGATTAAGATTGTATTTAATCCTGGCTAAATTATTCAGTTTCTAGCATGCTTATTTACAATAAATGACTCAGCAGCATCACCAGTTTATATAGCTATATGTATTCATATTGGTGCATATTCATTGAAAATAGTACTTGATTCCATAAGGACCTATACCTATTAGTATGAAAATTACTTTTTTGGAATCACAGACTTGACAGGGTCCTACAATATTTTGAGACAAAGTTAACTTAATATGATGATCTCCAATGTATCCATTTCCCAACAAATAACATAATCCTATTGTTCTTTATTGAAAAATTGTTCTCACTACATTTCCTTGTGTATACCTACCATGTTCTCCTTATCCATACAACAATGATAAACATATAGACTGATATCACAACCTGGCTATTGTAAATGGTTCTTCAATAAATTTTTATCATTAAATACCTCTATGATATGTTACATATAGTTCTTTGAGCAAATACTCAAGCACAATACAACTGAGTCATACAAAATAAGGAAATCAAGATAGATCTGGACATTAGGAATGCCTTTAAAAATGACTCTAGGGGGTGGGGAAAAAAGAAAAAAAGAAAAAAAAAGAAAAATGACTCTAATTAAAAAAAACAAACAAAAAAACAAAAATATAAAGCAAAAAAAAAAAAACCAAAACAAAACCAAAACTTAAAAAAGATTACTACAATTTCTCTGGGTGTAAACATTGATAATTAGATTGTATAAAAATAAAAAGCATAGACACACCAAAAAAACCAATTTATTGAAAAGACAACCTGTGGTATGGGAAAATATTTGCTAACATCTGACAGAGGATTAACATCTAGAACATATAAAGAACACAAACACTAAGCAAGAATAAGTCAACAGTCTAATGAAAATGTGCTAATGAAATAAACAAAAAGTTTTCAAAAGATAAAGGACAAATGTACAAAAAGCATATGAAAAAATGTCAACATTACTAGCTGTCTTGAAAAGGCAAATTAATCTATTTGAAATGTAATCTCAAACCAGGTGGAAGTGGCGCATGTCTTAATCCCAGCACTAGTGAGGCAGAAGCAAGTGGATCTCCGGGAGTTCGAGGCCAGTCTGGTCTACAAAGCAAGTCCAGGACAGTCAAGGCTACACAGAGAAACCCTCTCTTGAAAATAAAACAAAACAAAAATGAACAAGAAAACAAACAAACAAACAATCAAAGAAAGAAATGTAATCTCACTCCAATAACAATGGTTATCATTAAGGGAACAATAAATCATCATCAAGATACAGAAAAAAGCTATGACCACTTCACGGTTTGCTGTTATTGCAGAAATTCATGCACGCATTTAAAATGAAAATACAGCTCAACTATGGAAAATGTTTTGTTTCATCTTTCTTTGCATGTTTATATACTACCATTCTAATGTTTCAATTCTGTGTTTGCTGTTGTTTCTGCTTCAGATGAAAAAGTGAGAAGTTAATATGACTCAGTAGTCTGTCATATTTGTTCTTCATTAAAATCATTAGGGACTTTTCTTAACTAAAATTAGTTCTGAACTAAATTTAAGTTTGGAGAACTATTGTGAAGATTTCAAACATCTATTATCCAATGTTGATAATATATTACTAAAATAATTTATTAGAAAGTTATTTTAAGTGTATGTATTTAAGTTTACATGTATTTATATA
This sequence comes from Acomys minous, assembly GCF_964271855.1. Classification (NCBI taxonomy): domain Eukaryota; kingdom Metazoa; phylum Chordata; class Mammalia; order Rodentia; family Muridae; genus Acomys; species Acomys minous. The sequence continues at coordinate 9,700,908 of NC_140501.1, read as the reverse complement.
TTAACTATGCTTCTCTGTATGTAAACATGTTTCTTTTTTTATTCTTGTCATTCAATATTAGCACGATTTTGGCATCTCCCTTGTCCATGACTTGTTAAGCAGCCTTGCTGATGGCAGTTCACAGGTGTAATTTTCTGATGTGTCCAGAACACAGAATTCTACAGAAAATCTCCTACAATGTTATCACTCCTTGTTATGCTATGATCCCTGACCTTACATGCAGGAATTGTGGTTTAGATATATTAGTTGGGGCTGGACACCACATACTTTTCTTTTCTTTGTATTTTTAGTGGTTGTGGCTTCTGTAATGTTCTCTATCTATTGTAAGGAGACATTTCCTTGTTGAGTGGTAAGACCTCCACTCTTCACTATAAGAATAAATATTGAGAATGTTATTAGACATTGTGCTAGTTTATCACAGTGTTTGTTGTAAGTTGTCCTCCAAGGCCTACAACTTCACTAGCCCTGTGCAATTATTCACTAGGTTTCTAGTACCAGGAATGGTTGGCCACTTGTTGTGTAGTCCTTACGTCTAATTAGAAACCTTTTGGTTATTGCTAAGGTATGTAGGCCACTACTGCATTCTTAAACATATTACATCATATTGGTCATGACTTTAGTTCCTAGGCATCATTTCTGGGTAGGACTATTGGTGGCTTTCTTCCTTTGGAAATCTCCATTGTGTTTTCTGGTAACATAAAATCTAATCCACAGGGAAGAAGTCATAAATAGTTTTGTGTATATTTTTTGAGTTAAAGACGTAGGCCCTTTATTAGTTATGCTTTTTATAATGTTTCCTCACATTTAGTGGTGTGTTTTCCCATTATCTTAATGGGATATCTCATTTAAATTTTTATTTTGATAACACAATAATTAAATTAATTTTTAGATTTTTATTAGTACTATTGATGTTACTCTTGTGAAATTAGAGGCATATAAAATAATGTAATATTTTTTTTAAAAGATATAATGTGATGATTTGTTCTGAGGAACAGGGAGCCAGCATTTTGTAATTTCAATTTAGATTGTAGTCTACAACAATAATACTCTCTTAAGAAATGGAATAGAAATGTTGGAAATTTTCAGAAAGAAAATTACACACAGCTGGTAGAGACAATTCCTACAAATTTTACATTATTTTTATAAATGTCAAGATCTAAACTAACTTGATTTTTTAGAGCTTTTGGAAATATAGATATTTATTTATTCTAGGGATCAATTGGAAAAAAATCACATTTCAACAATATTGAATCATCGAAATGCCTCAAATATCTATTGATTTATATTAATCTTTTATAACTTTTATCTTTAAATTGTTTCTTCTTATGTAGATCCCATATATGGTCTATCAATTAATTCTTTACATATTTCATATTTTCTGCTATAACTTTGACTTTATATTTCTTCTTACTCCAACTGTTTCTGAAGATATGAACTAATTGTTTATTCTGAATTTTCTTTGTTAATTGCTAGAGATATTTAATGTTTGTGTCACTTAATCTGTCAGATTGTCTAGGTAGATATTAATGTCATCAAGAAATAGAGATAGTTTTAGTATATTTTTTAGTTTTTATTAATTTTTATACATTGCATTTTAATCATAATTTCCCTTCCCCAACTCCTAGAAAATCCTCCCAACCTTGTTAAACACCCAACTTTTTATAACTCTCCCTCATATCCTCCCTCCCTCTCTCTCTCTCTCTCTCTCTCTCTCTCTCTCTCGCTCTCTCTCTGTGTCTCTCTGTCTCTCTCTGTCTCTCTCTCTTTCTGTCTCTCTCTCTCTCTCTCTCGCTCTCTTTTTAAATATCCATACAGTATTTATTTCATTTCCTTGATTTACTAGTCCATAGAATATTGAGTAAGGGTGATACTCAACAGCATTGAATTGTTCCTGGTAGGAAAGTGTACACATTTTCATAGTTATTAATGAATTTACCTTTAGTGTAATAGTAACTTTTATTTACCTGATATAAATGTTCTTTCTGAACTCTTTTTTTTAAATTAATTTATTCTTGTTACATCTCAATGGTTATCCCATCCCTTGTATCCTCCCATTCTTCCCTCCCTCCCATTTTCCCCTTATTCCCCTCCCCTATGACTGTTCCTGAGGGGATTACCTCCCCCTGTATATGTTCATAGGGTATCAAGTCTCTTCTTGGTAAGCTGCTTGCTGGCTGTTTCAACTCAGCTTTTATGGTTCAAAACTATTCTCTAAGAACTGGCTTCTTTCTGCTTCTCTTCAATTGCTCTGCTTCTGAACTCCAAGAACTGAACTGCATGACTCTACTGAACACAACTGCACTCAACTGAACCTCACCGAACTACTGGTGTACAGGACTGAACTGGATTGGACTGGACTCAGCTGACTGGTTGTACTGACTTAGCACTGATTCACTCTCTCTCCTTGCACTGTTCTTAAGTAGATTCTCTTTTTCCTGTCTGATCTTGTTAGAGTTGGGTAAATCCTATGCTGATTCATTTTGTCAAATCATTTTCTGATTCATCACTTTGTCTTCCCTTCAATCATAGCTCACTTTAAAACACATCTTCTTTCTACAAACTAAAGTTATCTACATTGTTTGGGAATACATTTATATGCTAGGGACATATCTGTATTCTAGTTAGATCATAATGTAGTCCACGGTGTGTCTGCATTCCAGACAGTTCATGGACCTAGAAGGCCTGTGGATATGATCCCTTGCCAGAGAATGCATGTTGCTGGATTAAAATTCTTCTACATGTTGGACTGCTAGAAAGTATACTTGAACATGCTGAACAAATGTCCTCTCTCTAGTCTCTATGTATACCATACCATACCTGGATGCTTGGTTTTGGCAATTTTTTTTTATATATCTAGTGCTTTAATTAGAAAAGTCTTATTAATTTCATGATCTTGGTTTTACTGTGTGATTTTTGAACAGACACTGTGCCTACCTAAAACAACTTTCTTGATTGTTATAAACTATTATTTTACACATTTTGCTGGTGTTTGTGGAGGTTCTGGTGTGTATTTCTGGGAGACACAGCTCTACAGTAGTGTAGATTTGCAACATATCCATTTACTCTTGACATCTTGATCTAAAAATAATTTATTTCATTAAATTAATGCAGAATATTTTCCTCTGTTTTTACTTTTTAAAATAGTTAATTTCACAATGGTTGTGGATTTGTGTCCCTAGAGGGTGTAAATATTTTCAAGTGTTTAGAGCCTATTATTTTAGAAGTAGAAATTGAATGAATACAAAATCTCATATATCTATTTTATAATTTAAATATTTCTTTATATTTCTTATTTAATTTTTTTTTCCAGAAAAATCTGCTCCAATTCTCAGGATTTTCACTTTATAAGACTCTTTCCTTTGCACTTCTACCATCACCTTACATTCTCAAGACTCTCTCTTTCCATTTTATTTTTCTGCAATTTACAGTATTACTTGAGATATATTTCTTGTCTTTTTCTGGTAAGGCTTCGCTTTTCTCTTCTGTGATGCCTCAGTTGATGGTTAGAAATAGTTTGATATACTTACCAATAATTCAAACTGTCCAGACTCGCGGGACAATCAACTGGGGCCCTCGGACCCCTGGGGAGAGAATGGGGGAACAAGAGACGCAAAGAACGGACAGCAAGTCAAGGAGTCTGATCAAGCTGACAAAATTTTATTTTCTTGCAGGCAAATATGTACCATTGAAGCAGGAGGCTGAGTGGGGTGATCTGGGTGGGCGGTTTTCGCAAGATATCAGGAAGTCAGGAAGTTTGGCAGGGCGAGGGCCCTGTGGTTCTGGGGCTGGGTGGAATTGTTAGGTATCTGGAACGACAAGATGTTATCTATAGACTTTGTTTTGCTTGTCCTCTGAAGGCCTCTGTAATTCTGGGAATACTGAGAACAGCTGGAGAGTACCTTGAAGGAGGGAAAGAGGTCACAAGGCAGCCTTCTGGAATGTACCCTGAGACAAGGAGGGAAAGAGGTCACAAGACAGCCTGCCCCAGGTCCACTCCATGTATATATGCCAAAGTCCGAGATACTTGCCGGCTATGGTCTTGGCTCCCCACATCAAACATCTTCTTCCCTTGCATGCTATGCTTATACATCCTACGATATTAAAATTAAATGCATGTTTCCTGTTTTTGAGTTATCAGACTCCAGATGTTCTGGTTCTATAATGCTGACTTATTTCCTGTTCACTTTCAGGAGTTTAAATTGACCCTCCTTGATCTTCATTGGTTCTTTCTGCAGCTTTCAATTCCAACAAAGTAACCAATGCCAAACCTAATCTCCCATTTCCTTTTGGTTAGGTCTTAAGAGTTGTTGCATTATTTCTTATATTATATATTCCAATATATCATATTCTTTCCATCAATGCCATTTTAATATTAATTATTTTTGAACATTTGATAACCCACCAACTATGTCCCTTTACTTGATCTACACTTAGTGACTGATACCTTATTTGTTCATTTCTTTTTTAATTTTGATTCCAATTATAATTTTCCTCATGGATAATATTTTATTTTAAATGGTGGGGTTTGAAGTAAATGTTTATTTGTTTCAAATGTTTAGTGTTAATTTGGTTGAAAATTAGTTTTGCTTAGTATATTCTGAGTTTCCCAAAGAATCCTTCAAAAAGAGTATCTGTCTTGTAGCTCTTAAGTAATAATCCACTATTATTGTAACGGCTCTCTCCTTTATGGAAGAGTGAGAGACAAATTTTTTATAGTTTAACACCAAATACCATTTCACTATCATGTGCCTCTACCTTGTTTATTTTCTACATTTTAAACCTACTGTAACTTGCCTTCATCTTGGGTATAACAAGATTTGTACGGGACAGAAATAGACACAGCAATACAGAATATGTTTGGTAAAGTCTTTCTCTTAGAGTGTGGGTCTGTTATATGAATTTTCTAGAAAAATAATAATAAAGTTCAGCTAAGACATGACACTAACATCAAATCAAAGGGATAATTCTACTCAAATCTATCTTGGTGAGCTCGCAGATAATTTGATTTCCTCGTAGACGCATGAGTGAAGGTTAAAGGCTGGTGTTTGAGTGACCCAAAGCCAGCTACATCATTAAAATATTATATAAGCATGGGTGATGACTCATAAATCTGTATGCCTGGATCTCCGTGAACATCATTGAGGTAATCAGGGTCTTTTTTTTTTTCTCTACTGGCTCTTATTGATAAGATCTTGCAGGAATTTTCAGAGAAATCACAAAATAAGGAGCCTTCTCTAAGTCAGTATAACCAAGATTTTCTTCTTTACAAGCTAGTCCTCTCTCTGTCTAGTAACTTCTCAGAGTTTATAATTCTGGCTGCCTTAGCACCAAATAAGCAATTGTTAAAGGCTGTAGCCTTTGGCATTATCTCGTCCTTGATTCATGAGAGGTTGAGGAGCAGCCAGGCATGATAGAACTTCTGAAATCCCAGCTACTTAGGAACCTGAGGCAGGTGGACCAGAGATCACATTTAAAAGCTTTGTCTTGGGTACAAAGAAAGTGTTCATTGTGAACCATGAAGTTTAGCTCAATCCTGATGAACAGAACAAGAAGTTAAACACAAGGACATTCAGAATAGGAGAAGCTGCGCTGCACGGAAGAAGGCCAAATTGTTTTCTTTGCAAGTATGAACATCTTCTGTGGCTTTTTAAAGCCCTTGTTAACTTCCCAATAAGATCATCACCTTTATATGTTTCTCTGAGGAAAGATTTATACTGAAAGCCAACCATATCCATTGAAAGGACTGAGTGACAGTTTATAATTTACAGAAATGGGAACATATTAAACTTTTAGTGGTTATTTAACTTGATCTCTTTCTGACTGTTCAATAGAAATATAAGTATCTCTATTGTATTATTATTTGTGGCTTTGAAAAATACTTTCAGGTCTATGAAGCCATATTAAGCAGTCACCCATTGGTGCCTATTTATCTCCATGTTTTGCTGTTTAGAATAAACCCATGAGTATTCTGCTATATTGATCATTCATTCAATATTTGCACAAACTAAGTATTATGAAGAATAAAATTGTCTTTTCAACATACTTTTACAACAGTTTATTTTCGGTCTGTGCATATTCTTATTGGAAAAGAAAGACAAAACAATACTAAATATATAAATGCAACTATGAGATGATAGCAATAAATGTAAAATCAAAGAGGGTGTTAAGACTACAGCCCAAATTTAGACCTAACAAGACAGGAAAGACATTTACTTCAAATGGGATGAATGCAGATAGCCAATTCACTATGAATGTAACATGTATAGAACTCATTATTTGAGAAAGTGAGGACAGAGAGAGAGAGAGAGAAAGAGAGAGTGAGAGAGAGAGAGAGAGAGAGAGAGAGAGAGTGAGAGAGAGAGAGAGAGAAATGGTTTGTAATACAAAACTAATTAACTAATCTCTTTTGTTGGAAAAAATCCAAAACGATGTTTAGTTTTGAAGTTTCTGCTATTGTTTTAAGGTCAATATTTTAAAATTTAATGAGTAAATACAGGGGGAGAAAGTCCCCCTCAGTCATAGGGGAGGGGAGTAAGGGGAAAATGGGAGGGAGGGAGGAATGGGAGGATACAAGGGAGAGGATAACTATTGACATATAATATGAATAAATTAATAAAAAAAGAAAAACATATTTCAAAATTTATAGCTAAAAAGAAAGTGTCTATCCAACACACTTTTTCAAAACATTGTCAATCTGGGAAAATTCTAGAAAAGTAAACAAAATTTTAAGGAAATGCTGGTGAATTGTGAAAGATAAAGACAAAATAACACCTTAATTTTTGAGTAATGTCTAGTGATTCAACAAAGCCAGGTGAAGAAGTATAACACTGTCTATACTTCAACAAGTAGAGGTTAAATATGATATAATAAGATCAATATTGACCTTATTTCTGTAATGGTGATCAATTCATTATGACATCAATAACTTAATTAGCATTTTGGAACCTACAATGTGTTAGAATATGCAATACACAAAATCTCAGAATTTTTTATATTGTATTATATTCTAAAATATTGTGTAGAATTGTGTAGATTATTGGAAGTAATTTTTACTGTTTTTAAAGGAAACACATTCTTTATTAGTATGAGTTTTATTTTATTTTCTTAAGTGCTTTAATGGTTTGCAGCTAAGCTTAGTTAAATTATATGCATTTCAATGTAACATACAAATAAGTTTTCATTTTCCCTATTTTTCTATCAAGAATGAGAATAATAGTATTCATTTATATGTTTTTGTAGTATTGAGTATGATTTCACATTTACCACACCATGGTAAAATCTCTAAATAATAAGTCATAAATTCAATTAGTATGCTCCAAGGTTAATAGACCATTGCGTAGTCTACATGTTACCAGCAAGTTTTAACATAATTATTTAATACTGCAAATGATGTATTCAAGTAATCTATATTTACATGAAATAAATAATAAAACTTGGCTAAAATTCATTGGAAAAATCAGTCACTACAAAGATGCAGTTTGGTGAACTGAAGACCAACATAAATGTATTTCGAAATATACCTTGGCCTGTGTCATCATTTACTAGATAGTAAGTACTAAAGCTTGGATTTCTAGAACCCAAACAAATTATTATACTTGAATGGGATAAAGAAGAGGTTCCAAGAGAAAGCAGACCACCCTAACCAGCAAGTTCCAGGTTAAAATGGAAGAGATCCTGTCTCACTATTTAAAGTGGGAAGTGATTGAGAAAGGCACTCAACATCAATCTCTGGCCTCTACATACCTCATATTCTGTGCACATACATGCACAACACGCACACACACACACACACACACACACACACACAAGTACTCCATATATACACATAAACACACATTATCTTTGTTGAAAATACCGTTTTGTTGCACAATATCAGATGAGCAGCTTAACTGATATGTTTTTATGGACAACAAAGTTTTGAAGGGAAAATGCAGTAGTGCAATTTGTTAATGATTTGGAAAAAAATAAGTTGTGTTTCTAATTGGAAAAGAAAAGGCAGCTATGTGCTTTTACCCAGGGGCATTTTGCAGAAAAAAATATTTCCTTTTGATTGACATTAATGGGAATTTCACATGTGTATTTGGGAAATGAAATCTCCCTAATTAGTGTTTCCCTCACATACATTTCATCTCATATGGCTTCTTTGATGAGCTGTATCAGCAGTACAGTTTTAGAAATGTTTACTAAAGAAAGAGTGCATCATGAAAACATTTTTCTTCGCGTTTAGCAAGAAACCCAATGTAATTTCATGCATAATTAGAGTCTAAATGATGCCATTAAAGTACATGGAACAAAAAGTGAGCATAGGCACTTCTTATTTCAGTGTTCTCATCCTTAGAATTTAAAATTATACTTTATATAAAGTGAGAAATTAAAATAAATAAGTACACACCACTGAGTATAGACCCTACTTTTGATCTATTGGTTTCAATTCTATGAAATATGTAAAAGTTTTTACCAGGTACAATATTGTATGTCCTAACTATTTTTTAAATCATTATTCAAAGACCTTGCAGGAATTTTGTATGACAAATAAACTTATAATAAGTTATGTTATTTAATTCTTAATTAGTACTACATTTAGATATATTGGTGATATTGGAGTACAATATCCTTAAGTTTCATTGATTTTTAAAACCTTTTAAATATTTTTATTTAAATTATAAAAAAAAATCATTAAACATCCTTATCCCTGAGTGATCACCAAGATAAGATATAAACTCTTCATACAAGTGAGGTGTAGAATTCCTGCAGCACTTTTTCCTTTCATCCCTCACTCCCTGCCACATTGTTTTTGTTTTATTGTTGCTTGATTTTGTTTTTCACTACAGCTTCTCTCTTTTTTATTGTGAAAATTTTGTCAAGATATCTATGTCAAGGATATCTTTTGAAACTAAATAATATCCTCCTACACAGGTTTACTTCTTGTCCCTAATTCTGAAATCTTAATATTTTTGGCCTAAAATGAAAATTGTATTAAAATTTAAGATAGAAATAAGACTCCTAATCTCTGTAAAATGAGGTAATTCTCTTTGATGATGCAAATTGGTCTAAGTGTTATCACATAGGTTTATAAATTAAAGAGTGTGGGCATAGGGAACACAGTGTTCAATCAAAGCTGCATGAAAAAATCTACCTTTTAAAGGAAACTAACTAAACAGATTTTCTCCCTGGATTAAGGAAGAAATTCGGACAACACTCTGGTTGTCACATAGTAAGACTTACTCAGGACTTCCTACAGCCAGAGCTGTAACTTTATAAGCTTATATTGCTCATTTATGAGCTTTTGGGATGCTGATAGCAGCAACAGGAAATGAATGTCAATGAATAATTGGCAAATTACTAATAATTACACATGCAGCAAATTAATATGTTCCAGACATGCAAATATGAACTAGAACCAACAACTCTGTGTCTTCCCTTTTGCCTGTTCCCTCTTAAGTACACTGAAGTCCATATTTGTTTACACTGATTTAGATTTTCTTTGTCTATCCCATTTAGTATTATATTCAATCAAATATATTTTATAAATATATCCATTTCATCTGCTTTTGGGAATATATATACACACACATACACATATATATCACTTGCCACACTACAAAGGCCTGTAGAAAAAAATTCCAACTTATCCATCCTTCTTTGAATCAAAATGTGTTCTCTTTATCCAACAGAACCACAAAGTTACCAAGATTAAGACAGCTTTTTAAAATTAATTTTTGATAAAGCTAAGAAAATTTCTACCACCATTAAATTCACAATAATAATTACATTATTATTTATTAAATGTTGTTACATAAACATTAGCTATCATTCTCAAAGTTTTCCTTTCAATGGATTCCATAATTTCCTATCATTTTTGCTTCCAGAAATCTATTTTTCTATAATATGATAGAAGACATTGACATTCATAAAATGAAATAATGAACCCAAATCTCAACCAAACAGATCATTAAAAATCTTCTCTTGATTTTTTGTAAATATGTCTATAAGCCATTTACTCTTAAGTGGCAATATTTCCTCTGTTCTACTTCCTGGGGGCTAGAAGTTTTACTCTGGCATGACTTTCCTTCAGTGAAATACTGGCATTTCAAAGATATGCCAAAATAACTTTAAAAGTATCTTGGATTATATTAATGACTTACTAGCCTACACACTACTCAAGTCATTCTTTTTATTACTTTCTTCCTTCTTTGATTAAAGGGTTAACTAACTTCTTTAAAATGATTAATTAATTTGAAACTTCAATGTTTCTTTTTAACTATTAATTAGGAAATGCATTACTATTCTTTAAGATAAGTTTTTTAGTAATTTGTTATCCAATGCCAAATGGACAGCTCTAAACACTTAAATAAATTGATATTGTTTGGACAGGGAAGGTGATACATATATATATATATATATATACATATATATATATATATATACATGTTGATATATGTAGATATGCATGTAATAACAGTATAAAAGAAAGACACCAAAGAGAGGTATATGAGAGGCTGGTTTGGTGGGAGCGAATAGAATAGATAAATGTTGTACTTATGATCTCAAAAAAAGTCTTATGTAAGGAAACATTCTGGATACTCATATTTCTAACTTCTTATATCTTCCTCCATATTATCTAAAAATATTTCTTTTGTAAATGTCTAGTTTTTGTGTATCAGTAAAATACAGCATATATTCTCATTCCAGCTCTAATGTAAACAGCACAGGAAACATCTGGCAGCTTGGTTTTTTGAAATGGTGTGTGTGTGTTTGTGGGTGTGTTGCATATACCATGCATATACCATGTATAATAAACACATGAATATCTGACAGCTGATTCATAAGGTGTTTAGGGGAGGATTCAGATAATTTCTGATGTGTGTTTTCAATAGTGACACTTGTTAATCATGAGCAACATAATGTCATGCTGCTTAATATTCTATTGTGTTCTCACTGCATAGAGATGCATATTTGTCAACTGAATTTTTGTTATGTTTTTTCAACTAATTTCTTTTCCTCATAAACTTTCAGAAATATTGTCTGTAAGATGTATCATAAGTCCTCCTAACATGTTTAAAGGCACTGTTGAGTTTGGGAAAAATATTGGTAAACTTGAAAAATAAAACTGGTTCTTCAGAAAGGGTAAGTAGATATGCACAATGTTCAAATGAAAATAAGCCAAACAACAAAAAAAGAAAACTCAATTAAAAACTTAATTTTAAAAAAATCTTAGGTGAAAATGGAAGTACACTATAGTTTATCAAGAAAAAGAAATTTTCAACAACAAAGAGTACCTTCTTCTGTGAAATTTATTGATAATTATGTTTATATTTATATTAATATGGATCACAGTGAACGCCTTACATTTTTATCTACTGGAATAACTTGTTCATCAATTTCAGATATTAACAGCCCATAACTAAAAAATATAAAAAATATCATACTACTAATGATTTCTAAAGAAATAGGATCAAGCCAATGGACGTGGCACATGTCTGTAACCGAAGCACTTGGGGAAACACAGGCAGGAAGAGTTCTGTGAGTTCAAGGTCTACAAAGTGAGTCAAGGACAGCCAAGGTTACATGGAGAAAGCCTGTCTCAAAACAAACAAACAAACAAAAAAAGAAAAGAAAGAAAGAAGTGGGATCAAAATTATGTTTGTAGACAGAATTTCAAGTCCTGAAAACATTAATGCTGAAAATCTGTGAGAGACAGAAAATGATAATAGGTAAGTGTTACTTTTATTGATAACATCTAAGGAAAAGCACATATTTCCTTACTTCACAGTAGAGTAGAGCCTTGGTCTTACTCAGAATTTCTGATTAGATGAAGATCACACTCAGGTTTGAAGAGCAATACTTCCCACAATATATATTTTAGTATAGAAAAAACAGTAACAGAAAGATCCAAAATATCATTTGATCACCTATCTATTGTCTAAAGAAAACAGCACAGAATCACATAATGCAAATATATTTTACTCAAATACATATATAATTTTAATATAAAGAAATAAGGTATTACATACAGAACAGAAACAGTCTGTCTTATAAAAATTTGAGTTATCTGCAAATTTTATGATCTAATTGTTTTTAACATCTGAGTAATACTCCATTGTGTAAATGTACCCTATATTCTTTATCCAGTATTTGGTTGAGGGGCATCTAGGTTGTTTCCAGTTTCTGTTTTTTCTCAATAAAACTGCTATGAACATACCCAAATAAGTATCCTTGTAGTAGTATGAAGCATCCCTTCAAGTATATGCCCAAGAATGGTATAGCTGGGTCTTGTGATAAATGAATTTCCAATTTTCAGAGTAACTACCATACTGACTTCCAAAGTTATTGTACAAGGTTGTTCTCTGACCAGAAGTCAAGGTGTGTTCCTGAATGGAAGTAAAAAAAAAAATCATCCTGAATTAGATAACATAGACACAGAAAGACAAACATGGTGTGTATTTACTTATTAATGGATATTATCTGTAAAATAAAAGAAAGTCAGACTATGGTTCATAGGCCCACAGCAGCTAAGTAACAAGGAAGCTTAAGGGTGTACACAAGGATCTCCCTGGGAAGAGGAAATAGAATAGATTTTATGGATGGACTAAGGACTAGTGGGATTGGGAATAAGAAGGATCGGGTGTTTGGGGAAGGAGAAAATACTTGGAGAAACAACTATAATTGGGGGAAATTGGTGGGTTGAGGTGGAAAACTAGTGCAATGGAAACTACATGTGGTCTATAAAAGTAATCCTTGCAAAGGCAGAAATGGAGCCAGATCTTGCTATCTCCCTTCAGCAGAAAAGGCCTCAAGTGGAAGGACTGGGGCATCAACCCAGCCATGACACCTTCAAAAGCTAGCCAACAAGGAAAGGATGAGCCATTCAGGTCCTTACCACCATAATTTCACTCATGTTTTCAGACAGAAGTATGAGGTATCTTCAGCAAAGGTGTTTTACTGTCAAGTTCTGGAGGGCATTTTGATTGTGTTACTGATGTAGGAAGGACCCATTTTAACTGTGGATAGAGCCAGAGCTATATAACTAGACTTGATTATAGATTCAATGTAACTCATTTTTTTCAAGCTCCTGCAGCTGTGACTTGCCGACCATAATGAATTATAACCTGGCACTATGAAGTAAAATAAACCCTTTCAAGCCTAATTTTCTCTTTTTGGGACATTTGTTACAGTAACATGGAAATAAACAATGACACAGGTTTAATTCCATGGATTTTGGTGGGACCACATGTTATCATTAATAATATATAGAGAGGAACAACAGATCTGATATGGAGAGATTTGTTTGGGTAAGAGAAAGGAAGAGGACTTAGTGGCCTGAGTGTCCCTTAAGGGTAGAGAGAGCCAGAGCCAGAGAGACGGTGGGAGAGAGAAAGAGAGATGGCAGGAGGCACCCCAGAAACAGAGAGGGAGAGATAGACTGAAGCACAGTGAGGGTAAGAGACAGCTGTGGCAGCTTGGTCCTTTATAATCTGGCACACACCTGACAGCAGCAAGTGATGATGTCAGGTTGCTAGGTATCCTAGAGGAAGGCTAAGGGATCATTTATAAAGTATTATTCCTCCATTTTCCTATAATCAAAAAAGGAGGAGCTGGGGAGGGGTGGTAGGAATGAAGACTTTGGATGTCTTCTCATGTAAGGCAAGTTAAAGTACATAAAATATAGGTACACTGAAAGCAACTCTTAGCTATCATGCATGAGGGAGGAAAGGGGAGAGAGAGAGAGAGAGAGAGAGAGAGAGAGAGAGAGAGAGAGAGAGAGAGAGAGAGAGAGAGACAGACAGACAGACAGACAGACAGACAGACAGAGACACAGACACACAGAGAGAAACAAAATGTCCAGATTATATGGTGAGAGGGCAGGAAAATACCCTGCTCTGTTAAGTTCAAGGTAGAGGGCAGGATGGGTCAGTCATGCCCTCCAAGCTGATAGGGACCAAGGAGTGCTGAGAGCCCCTGGAGCTGTTTGTGTCCAGTCTGACACCATTCCAGCCTTTTGCTGATAATAAGTAGATAAAGGGTGAGGTAGTCAATCCTCTTTGGTTGCTTCCTGCTGACATTGGGGTGGCAATAGGGGGCCAAAATGCTGAATTGCTGGCCAAGTCCAAGAAGAGCAGGGTGTTGTATTTTATCCTGTCCAGAGTCTGAGAGCACCTGTGGCTAGGTGGGGCAATGCGTCTCCAGTTGGTACAATCTGTGAGGCTGGACTGGAGCACTTTGGGTAGCAGTGTTAGTGCTGTCTTGGATATAGGAAATCTGGCAGGATACTGGAACACATATATGAGTAGATTAGGGAGAAAATCCCTTAAGGTGTACATTTGAAACTCTTTGGGAGAGCAAGCATAGAGTGAAGTTTTGGAGTGAAGAAGAGAAAAAAACACTTGAACATAGGGACCCTCTTTCCATTTACCCACTTGCTGACAGTAATTAAAAAGGTCACATTTTAGCTTCCTTGGAAAGCCATTGTGCCTACTATTTTTTTTTATCATACATGATCACATAATAACATGATATATGAAAAAACTGCATTCTTTTTACCTATACATCAGGAAATAGACCAATATTCTACTATAATTGGTAGAGATTTCTTTTTTTACCTATATTACTATTTTCTTCAGGTAGTCCAGAGAATGAATCACTCTCTGAAATGGAGAGATGTAGGCTGATAAGGCTGGTATTTAAGATTTTCAAATGAGCTTCCCTGAAAAATATATGGCTTTAAGGTTCAGGAGTTCTGCTACGTTTCTAGAACCGAACATTACTTGGATGGAGCATGCTGATATGTCTGTGGGTTAAAAAAAATCTCCATATTAAAAGAATTGAGTAAACTCTCTCTTGCAGGCTTTGGTATTTTTAAAACCTACTTTATTTGGGGTTCTTAATGCCTCTACCTCCCTTCTAACCCACCAAATTTTTGAAATATAATTTGTCAAACCTACGGAGTATTGTGCGACCAGAGCCTAGAAGAACATACAAAAACCAGATGAGAACAGATGCAGAGTACTATAGGCAAATATTAGAGGAAGTTTGGGAGTCCTGTGGAGGAGGAGGAAGGAAGCTCTGAGACACTGGAGGAATCAGGGACACACCACAAGAACTCAGCTCACAGAATCAACTGACTAGGACTCATGGGGGTTTGCAGAGACCAGGAATCCTGTAGAGGTCTCGCTTATGCATTTATGTTATGGTGAGTACCTTGATGCTCTTGTGAGAATCCTAACAGTGGGAGTGGGAGATGTCTCTGACTCTTTGCCTACTTGTGGGACCCTTTTCCTCTTTCTTCCAGGATTGATGTGATGGTATGTGTCTGGTCATATTGTAGCTTGATATGCCACGTTTGGTTTCCCATGTCTCTGAGAGTCCTGCCGTTTTCTGAAATGAGGCACAGGAAGTAGATATAGAGGAAAGTGGAAGTGAAAGTGGGAGATTGAGGGGAATGGAATGAGTGAAAACTGTAGGTGGGATGAAATATATGAGAGAAGAATTTTTAACTCAAAAACAAAAAGAAAAACTGAGATTTGCATTACACTCTTGTGAGTCAAGAAACATTACAGACTCACCAACACACACACACACACACACACACACACACACACACACACACACACACACACACAGAGTCATACACCAATGCACAGTCCAGTCACAGGTATTCACTCACATTCACATATATCATATGTATAACCATATGTTACATTTGGACACATATATTTTGAATACTTAGATAAGCCATAAAACTTAACTACTTAGTCAAAAGCATTTTGAATATTACTGTGAATTCATATTTTATGTGATATATAACATTTATTCTTATCTTTAATTTTTATTTTTTACATATACATTTATATTATTCCACATATACACAATAAACTACCTATAGACACAGAGCCATGACACAATTAGGAATTATATAAATGTTTCATTCTTAGTGTTATGGCTATTTGTATTTGACAGCCATTCACCAAAAATTCTGAATGTAAATCAATCTCCATCACATCTTGATATATATATATTGTGTGTATGTGTATGAAGAATAAACTTACATGTGAATTCTATATCACATTATCTATAATTAAACTTATTTTGCATCTATATACAAAATTTTATACCAATGAGTTAAAAATAACCTTGTGAGTAACAATTGAGGCATTAAGTTGAGGAGTGAAGTCACTAATCTAATTTTTGTTATATATATATATATATATTTCTATATTCCTCTTTCCTTCTTTACAACCCTTTTCACCAAACCTAAGAATATAAGATAAGTGAAGAGAGAGACATTCTGAGTCTAACCTTGTTTTATTTCTAAATAAGACCAATAATAACTTGTAACCAACTCCCATTGATAATAACCCACTATTGCCCAAGAAGCAACCAAAAGCCTACCTCACCCCCTTAAAGAAAATGGGACATCTTTCTCTTCATGTTCCTTCTGGCTGATTTGGAGCAAATAGTACCTTTGTAGAGGAACAAATAAAATTGGGGAAATGGTTAAATAACCTAGGAATTGCAATAGTGGTCCAATTTCTAAATATTAAGAAATTCCAGGCTTAATTAGAGTCCTGTGTGACAGGCTGAAATGCTGGACCAACTGGGATTAGAAGCTTTATTTGAAAGTGTCTTAGGAGCTGTCTTGTTCTGGTGAGAAACAGCAATTGAAGCACTTGGTGCTGGAACATGAAGGATACAGGATGTCAGTGTCTAGCATGCTGAGAGGAATGCATCCTGTTAAGTCTTATCCAATATCAGTGTCTGGATCTTTTGTTCTGAAAACATAATTTCTCACAAGCATTAAACAGTCCTAAAATTATAAGTGTATGAGGTGTGCGTGATGCACAGAACAATTAAGGCTGGTTTTCAGCTCTTTGTATGAGAAGAAAAAAAGACATCTATAAACCTTCATTCATGCCATATGAAGAATGACATCTAATAGTAATTCATAGTAGTTATGTAGCCAAAAGCAGCATTGTCTATGCCTAGACATTCATGTATCAGCCAGTCTCAGAACTATTCCCATATAGTGTGATTAGAAATATAAGTTACCTGCTTGTTCTGCAGTTTAAATTCTTCACATCCTGATTGTATCCCCCTCCCTTATTCCCTCCTAATCCCCCTCCCTCTTGATCCCCCCTCTCCATCCCTCTCTTAGTACTCAGAAAGAGGAGCCCTCTTCCCCTTACATCTGACCTAAGCCTAGTGTATTATCTGTACAGAGGAAGAGGTTACAGGTAGTACAGATGAGACTTGATGGGCCATGATATATAACATTTAAGTCAGGAGACTTTGCAAAAATTATAATACCTTTCATAGTGCAACAATCATTCTGTGATCAGCTGAAAAGCTTATGCAAAAACTACGTGGTCCCATAAAGTAGGAGAGGAAAAATTCTCTACTCCAGTGTCCTTCCATCTCATGGCTGCAGCTTTACTCATGTTAGCATTCCCAGATTTATAGCCTGTCCTGAATACTTCATACTTGACAAACCAATAAGAATTTGACACACTTTCTTAATCTCTATTTATCTCTCTCCTTATTCTACCCTAAAATGTGTATGTGTGTATATAAGCTTGGCATAGATGCAGAAGTCCAGGAAGTAATTTGCCTCTGATTTCAGACTCGTAACTTGACAGTGTAATAGTAACCCAGAGCATATGCTTACAGGGGTAAAAGAATGAAAACAAAGGAAGAAAAAAAACAGTATTAAGAAATATGAGACAATTACCATTTAAAGTCTAATTATCAATATATTCTTCAAGTTTAGCCTGGGTGTTTGGCATTTACTGATACTCTACTGGAGAATAATTGAATCCAAATAGGAATGGTTTAATTTCAAATGACACTAAAGCAAAATAAATGTGTGCCTCAAAATATATCAGTATGTTTCTGTCATCTAAGAAGAACTCTGGAGTAAAGTATTTAGGGAATAATTTAGAATGTCAGAAAATCTCTTCAAAACTTAAGTTCTCTTTGTCATTTGTTCCTGCCATTCTTAGCATCTTGGTATTTTTAAGCATATGATTGCAGCTTTGTGATTACAAAATTACCCACTAACTTCAGGAACATTGTCTAAAAATGAGGTTAAAAGAAAGATGTAGGTATCAGTTCCAACATTACTTACATTAAAGAGGAAAAGATAGAATGTGAAAGATTTCTTTATTGTTAATTACAAGGATAAAAATTCATCTTTATTTCATCCTATTAAATGCAGGATAGTCTATATTAGGATATGCCAGAATCTGGAGAGTACCAATGACACATATGTCAAAGGCTTGGTCTTTAGTTTGATGTAAGTGGAAGATGGTAGAACATTTACTCCCTTGTGGATATCACTGGAAGAGAATTATGTAACCACAAGCCTTGTTCTCTCCCTTTCACTTTTCAGAAGCCATGAGGGAACTGGTTTTCTCCAGTAAAAGATCAAGCCCAGAACATGATGCCTTGCAACAGACTCCAACAACAAGAATTAAAAAAAAAATGCCTGAGATACTTTGTTACAGTAATGGAAAGGGAACTAACACAAATTTCCCCAGGCACGAAAGTTATTAGAACTACTTAAACCAAAAAAATTAAAATAAACATCAAGTGTTGGAGGAAACTGAATGTGATGTAATGTAGCTTTCTACTACAAACAATGAAGTGTTTACTGAAATATGTTAGTACTTATGTTAGCACAGAGTGAAGGAACCATAGAGCTATGTGAAGGGAGGAGGAGGAAATAAATATTTCAGTGTTTTAACAAACATTTTGGATCCACGTTTACCAAATTGAAAAGCTTGAGTCATCTTGGAAGAGACAGCTTTGTTTGAGAAAATGTTTCCATCATATTTCCCTGTAGGTAAATCTATAAGGCATTTTGTTACAAATTGATGTGGAGTGGCCTAGAAAACTGGGGATTTTCTGCAACCACTGTGTAATATTAGAATGTATAAAAGAGAAAATTGAGAAAGCCGCAGCAAGCAAACCAGTAAGCAGCCTTTTTCTATTACAACTGCTTGAGTTTTTGCCTCCATGTTCATGCCTTAATCCTTTCCTATGCTCCCTTTATAGCAGATGATAACCATATGCTGAAATAAACTCCCTCATGTTGCTTTACTCATGGTGTTTATCACAGCAACACAAAATAAACTAAAACACTGTATAATTACTGAATTTTACAGATGACAGAGAACCATTTACAAGTATCTTTGAGACTCAAGGAACTTAATGTTTAATATCAGCATAGCTGGTTAAAGGACACAGATTCAGTGTCGTTCTTAGGATGTGCACACACAATTAAGATGCAGGGAATAATGAATTCATGCCTAGATGCTAAATAACAATTCTTCAGTTGTATAGCTTAAGGTCACAGGCAGAGAATGGCCACACTTACAGAGAGCTGGTCTTCCCATCTCTGTTAATGTTATCAAAATAGTTCCATACTGTCATGCCTAGAGTCCCATGTCCCAGATGATTGTTAATTCTGTCTACTTAATAGCATTAAGCATTACAATGTCCTACTGTAGAGACTACAAATTTTAGGACACAATCATTAGAACACAAAGTCTGTAGACAAAAAGAAAAGTGGCTGTATGACTTTCTGACTTCATAGACATTTGCTATCTTAACTCTGATATTTTCCCGAACACTTCCCCACATTTAGATATTAGATACCAACTAAAACTGCAGGGCTTTTTAAAAAATTCTTCATCTGCTTAAATATAAGTCAAGTTCTCTCTTCATATGGTTTTATTTCAATAAAGTAATTCCCATGTGACATTTATTTTAAGTAGTTTTGTTTTGCCACCTAGAATATTGAGTTCACAACGAGGTGTTTGATTACTTACCCATCCCATAAGTTCTATTTAGGTAAATAATTATATTCATACATATTTATTTGGTTAATACATCTTTGTTCATTAACAGCTCCACATGGTAGTAACATATATACTAAAGTGTTTAAAAGAAAATATATTATTTCTAGAAAAATGGGTTACCAAAGCTATGGAGAAAATGGAGAAAAGTATAATGTAATGTTTTCACAATAAATTATTTAAAATATGCCAACAGAGTTTTACTCATCAGTTAACTACCTGATGAACTGACAATTACTATATTTTCTATCTTCATCAGAAATATATACTTAATAACTGTTCTAAATTTGATTCTTATTAATACTAAAATATTTCCCTTATATAGCAGTTAATATTATACATATTTTGGTGTGTATGTGTATATATGTATGTATACATATGTTTGTTCCCATGTGTATACTTGTTATTCCTCAATAATTGTCCACTTTGTTTTGAGACAATGTATTTTATTGGGTCTGGGACTTGGTGGTTAGGTAAACTTCATTACTCATGGACCCCAATGTTCTTTTCTTCCTCTTCCCAGCACAGAGATTACAGTCATAGACCATCAGACTTTGGTTTTGGAGGCCACTACGGGGTCACTAATACTGCTATTAAGCAACTCACAGACTGAGTTACAAGCCTTGCCCCCAAGTTTCCTTGATGAATCTTTTTGTAATTTTATTATAGCAATTTTCAAATTAATTATTTTAAATGTATTTCCTTGAGGTGGTATATTGCTATATAGTTGCCAAGAGCCACCCTGTTAAGGGGGCTCACTAGGCATGTGTGCTGTCTAGGAGGTGATCTGGTGTTTGCAAGGTCTTATACCATGATGCACCCCGAAACTACTTCCAGCCTCTGACATGCTGTCAGGAGCCATTGATTTGGGAAAATCCAGGAGGCATGAAAGATCTCTGAAGATGATCCGATATTTGCAAGGTCTGTATCGTGATGTGCCCCAGAATTGCTTCCAACCTCTGACTACCCTGTCAATTGTGCACTGCTGCATCTCTCTGAAATCTGGCATTAGAGCTGGGCACGGTGGCGCATGCCTTTAATCCCAGCGCCCAGGGAGGCAGAGGCAGGTGAATCACTGTGAGTCTAAGGCCAGCTTGGTCTACAAAGTGAGTCCAGGACAGCCAGGACTACATTCATGGCCAGCCCGGTCTACAAAGCGAGTCCAGGATAGCCAAGATTACACAGAGAAACCCTGTCTCGAAAAACCAAAAATAAATACATCTGGCATTGGTGTGAATTGTTATTTTCTGGGTACTGACCAGCTCTGATTGAGCAAACTTCCTAGAGGATCTTATTGAAGATGTACTTTTTGTTATCCAGATGAATTAATCCCTGATTATGAAATTCCTGATTTGGCTCAAATAGTTTTAAAAGTTAAAGTTAGTTTATGGCTGCAATAAATACCTTTGTGGACCTCCAGATGCCTCACTAGGATAGCCTAGCAGCAGATTTGTGGCTTCAGATAAGCCTCTACCGCAGATGGCACCAAGAATCCTGGTATTTCACCATAAATATAGCCAACTTTGTTTAAACTCCATGTGAACCTATGTGAAGTGAAGTTACCTAGAGATGTCTGAATTTACTCTGTTTCTTAGAATGAAAGACAGACAAAATTATTGTCCTGCACTCATAACAAACTAAGAGATAGCTGGATAATGTATAGTCAGGTCCGTCCTAACTGATAAGTTGTATACTCTTGTAAGTTTCAGACCCTATTAACCTTAGACCCTGTCAATCTTTATCATTCTGAACTCACCATGAACTTATGTAATGGATATATAGATAAGAAATGTTTAGATTTAAAACATGTAACCTGTTGTATTTTTAGAATGCATCTGTTTTGTGATTAATTGTACTGTTTTGACTATGAGGTAATTCCCTGTTCTCAGAAGTATAAGTATGGTCTTCTACAATAAACGTGAAGGAGAGAGAGAGAAAAGTTGGAGAGAGAGGAGGGAGAACAGAGGAGAAAAAATGGAGCAGCTCAACTTCAGTTGAAGTTAAGATGCCTGACTTCATCCACCTTTTCTCCTGATCCTCTTCTCTTGAATGTATATGTGTGAGTGGTTTATTTTCTATCTCTCTCTTACTTCTTATTTCTCTATAGATTCGCAAATAAGTTAGCAGACTCAGGGCCATCAGCCTTCTACAGCTAATAAGCCTAAATTTACACCAACTTATTGGAGATCTCCGTAAAGGGGCCTATCTACAGATCAAAGGCCTCCTTTTACGACCCCGTGCAGTTTCTAGCCAAAAGCCGCTTTTACAGCCTCGGCCATAGGAAAAAGGTGGTCAGTTTAAATTCTCCTCAGCCGCGGTACAGCCAGTCCCTAGAGAAGAAACCTTGGGCTCTTTTTCCCTTTCCTTCCTTTTTCTTCTTTCAATCCTGATCGGTTGCCTGAGCCATCAGCTCTGGCCACCCAAGAGATAAAGTGAACAAGAAGGGCATCCTCAATCCAACCCCAGAGAGAATCTACCCTGGACCCTCACCAGAGCACTAGCCGGGCATAAACATATAATTGTAACATTTATTTAATACTAAGAAGTTTTATTTATTATTAAAGTATTAATTTGATAACTTCAATTATTGACAATCATCATTTTCAAGATCTTATGCTTATATATACATATATATGTATATACACACACATATATAGATATTAGATGCCTATTTATCCTGTGGGCTTTTAAATATCTTATTTGTTTTGCTTTCATGATATCTACAGTTCATTTCTATTATGACCTGAGTAAAAGATAATAGTTATCATATTCTATAAGGCTACTGTCCTACATGTATATTTGTTTGTTTTCAACTTGACATGGACTAGAGTTATTTGGGAAGAGGAGCCTCAGTTGGGAAGATGTCTCAATCCATATTGCATGAATATTGACCCATTATCCATCCTATAGATAATTCTGAAGTGAGTTTTCTTTGATTAATTTTTAATGTGTATAGGCCCATCACATGTTTGGTACCATGCCTGGCAAGTGTTGCTGAGTTCTGTAAGAATGCAGTCTAAGCCAGGCATGAGGAACAAGCATAGAAGCAGTGTTCCTCCATGGCTTCTATTTCCGTTTGTGTTTCCAGGTTTCTGCCTTGAGGCCTGTCCCTGACTTTTTGTGATTGATGATGAACTACAGTGATAGATAATGATATATATCTGTTCTTCCTAAAGTTACTTTTGTTCATGGTACATTATCACAGTAGCAGAAAGCTAACTGATACAATGACTTTTTAGGTAAAATTGTTTCCCCTTCCAATTTTGTCTTGAAAAATTTCAGTCCTATTATATTGTTACTACTAACCAATAGTTGTACTATATATGCATGTGTCTGTGTGTCTTTGTCTGTGTGTGTATGTGTCCTACTAACTCCATTTAGTATTAGTATTGCTTGTGAATTCATGTGTTTAAGATGGGTATTTAGGATTGTATAGCCAATCAGAGAGCCCATTCTTTTTGGATATCTTTTATTCTTTTTGCAATGTTTCTTTTTTAATGTATACATTTTCATTATTACACATGAATAAAATAAATTACATACAGCACAAAGAACCACAAGACAATCAGGAATTATATAAATACTACATTAATAGTGGTTTGGCTATTTGTATTTGGCAAACATGAAGTAAACATCTTTCCTATCTTGTTAGGCCTAAATTTCTGAATGAAGATCAATATCTATCATATCTCATCTCTATCAACTTAAAACATCTATCTAGACCTAAAAACATCTTAACCCCTAACCTACTAAGTTTAATTGAAAGACTAAAGAAACTATCTTTTCTCCAACTCCATCAGAGATTTAAAAATGAATAAAACTTAAATACCTGAGTGAACCAGAAATGCAGGTCAGCAGCTTCCAAAATGAAAAAAAAAATGACTTGATACAGTTTACTGACTGCACAGTCACCCAACACTCTCTATAATGTTAATTTTCATATGTTACAAATGTTGAGTAATTTAAATCAAGCCTCTCAACTAGTCACCTGAGGAGTTCACCATGTTTGGCTCTTAATAAGATATTGTAAGAGCTTGGGCATCCCATCCACGTTATTCTTCAAACTTTCTTACTAGTCATTTATTTTTATTGTAAAATTCATTCCTTTCTTCATTTTTATTTGCTTTGGGTTTGAATTTTCCTTCTTTTTAAACTTAGAATGTCACTGTCCCTTAAAATATTATATTAAATTATATGTAGTTCGTACTTCTGGAACGAAGTATTTTGCCTCCCTCACTTGATAGATTAAAATGTCCATTTTGGATATTCAAAGTTTCAATCTAGAAAAACCCAGCATTTTCACAATTATTGAACCTGTAAAAGAAATTACACTAATTACACTTAGGTTTTAGAAACCATTGGCATGTGTAGCATTGAATTAATGTCATAAAAATAATTAATCCTATTATGAACTTATCAATAGAAAGAATTTTCCCTATTCTAGAATGTTCAGTTAGAACTATATGTGGGATAAGATAACAAATTGTGAATGTTCAATGCAAACAGATTTTTAGAAGATTATGAAAGTTAATTGAGCACACAATTATGTCAGCAATAATTTTTTGATTAAATTAGTTCTTATGAACTTGCCAAGTCATTAGGAATCATTAAATCCTCAATCATTTGTGCAAAACTGTAGTTACTGGTATCCTTTTTTCTTTTCAATGTCTAATTTTATGCATTCGTTATAATTGTAATGAAGTGCATATGAATGTACCAATCATGGTGGGACAAGAAATGAGGTAATATATACGAAAACAATATGTAATTAAATCCAAATTAGACTATTTGTTTATTTTATGAATAAAAGACAGACCTAATATTTTAAGCAATAAGCATTTTGATCAAAATGGATAAAATGCTTGGAAATGCTTTTGCTCATGTCCTTCAGCTGTGACTCTGCAATGATTAAAATTCATTTTGGTCAATGAATTAAAAGATCTCTGACAGGGTAATGTAAAAACTCTTCCTATTGAGATAATCACTGTAATATTTCTGGAAAAAAAAACCTATAAAATGAGGCATTGAAAGGAGGAAGTCTCATTTTGCAAATCTATGGTATCTTGAATTTTAAGTTGATTATGTACTAGAATAAGAAAGTCAGTTTAGATAATCAAATATAGCTATTGTCATCTTTGAAATTTTAATTTTTACATGTCTCCCAAGCAATGGTAAATAAATATCTACTGCTATGCTGAATTAATTTTAAAACTATACCATGAATCTGGCTCAATTGCTCAATACAAAAAAGCAAATACAAGCATGAGGACCTGAGTATGAATCTCAAGCACCACTGTAAGTGCTGACCATGATTCCGCATGCCTGTGACCCAGTTTGAAGTCGAGACAGACTGATCACAAAGGTCTGCAGAAGAGCCATATAAAAGCTATGAGATACACTTCAGTGAAAGCCCCAATCCTAAGGCAATAAGGAAGAGAGCCATCATAGACAACCAACATCCTATTCTAGCCTCTGCATGCATGTGTGTAGGGGCACATACCCACATAGCCACATGCATGCACCAAGAACACACACACACACACCACTCATTTGAAAAGAAAATAAGATAGAGCAATTAATATAAAATGAGACCTAATAGCTTCAAAAATTTGTCTTCTATTTTATTAATCAAGTACATATAAACAATACCTAACACATAGTTAATAATGGTACGTAATCTATTCCTAATTGAAGATAACCAGTAAATTTCTTTCTGACTTAAAAAGTGTAAATTCAGAAGATTGCATGAGTCATAATCAAAACTGACACCATGACATTTTGCAATGAGTAGTAATATATATGGTTTATAACTAAGACAATAAGAAAATAAACATAGGTCACATACACTTTGGATAGGACAGTATTAAACATATTTTTTTTACTGTAACTATGATTCTTGAAGTGAAATAAGACCTGCGTTGTATTATTGAGTATGAATGAAGTTCTTGTGGCTGGATTGTTATGTTCATTCTGCTGTACCTTGGGCCAATAGAAGAGTGAATTGATTCAAGCATTTTATATTGAATCATATGACTGTAACCAGTCAAATCTTATTAATCAAGCAATTTAAATTGCATGTGAGCAAACTGTGAATGTATATTTATATTTTACTGTTATATATTTTATATAATATATAATTTTAGAATATTGAGGAAAAATCCAACCAAGATTAAGTATTCATCATTAACTGATGAAGACATATATCATACATGGAAATTTTTAAATGTCATCTTAAATGGACACTTTTTAAATTAAGAAAGAGATTCCACTTAAAGAAGCAGTGCCTGTTATAGTTCAAAAATCAACAGTGAAAAACGTCAAAGCGTAGTCATTTTAGTCAGACTAATTACTTGTAATACTATCACACAGAAATAAAAGATTATTCAAATTCTTCAAATGTTATTAGTGAGTACAGGCAAAATGAGGGTGACATTGATAGGAATACATATCTCTTGGGAATAAGTTTGAAAAAAAACTAGTTTGAGGCTAATGGTAAAACATCTACATATAGTCAATTTATAGAAGATGCCTGTGTTTAGCAGTGAGTAATGTGATATATAGACCCATGAACAGCTTCTGTTTACAGACAAATGACTTCTGCCCACAATATTTCCTCCCTGATCTCCAGACCACACATGATAGAGCTGTGGAAATTCTTCTCTGGGAAATATTACTGATTCAGATTATAATGGCATTGGAGTGATGATAGGCAGATTCGGGCCCAGGGGTCCTGCTTAAACTAAGGCACCAGCCAAGGACAATACAGGCAGTAAAACTTTAAACCCCTACCCAGATCTAGCCAATGGTCAGAACATTCTCCACAGTAGAGTGGAGAGTGGGATATGACTTTCTCACGTACTCTGGTGCCTCACCTTTGACCACGTCCCCTGGAGGGGGAGACCTGGTAGCACTCAGAAGAAGGACAACAGGTTACCAAGAAGAGACTTGATACCCTATGAGCATATACAGGGGGAGGTAATCCTCCTCAGGAACAGTCATAGGGGAGGGGAATAAGGGGAAAATGGGAGGGAGGGAAGAATGGGAGGATACAAGGGATGGGATAACCATTGAAATGTAACAAGAATAAAGTAATAAAAAAAGGAAAAAATTGAATTAGAAACTAAGACCTATGGCCTCTAGAGACAGTGTAGGTGTGGCTGCTGTGTCACATGTGTGTGTCAGTAGGTAGCAGAGAGGAGAGAGGCCCTGTGTAAGCTTAGTCTTCTGATCTGTGAGAAATTGATTAATTAGTAGCCTAACATTCTGTGAAGAAAGCTAGCCTGAGATCATGACCAGTCCTATGCAGTGCAGGATGGAGGGCTCTACAGTCTGGGAAGGATCCAGAAACCAGAAGAACTTCTCCTGGGACCACACATCCAGGAAGGAGTGAGCCCAAGACGGATGATCCTTGCATGGGGACACTCAGGTGGGCCTGTGTCAGGAGCTAGCCTGAGATGACCAGTTCAACATAGCCCTGGGGAGGGATTGCCCAAGATGACTTCTGCTCAGGGCCATAATGCAAGAATGGGGTGTAGCATTCCTAGGATCACTGCTGAAATGGCCCCAGACACTCAGAGAGACCCAGGGACCCACTAAGAGGAGTAAGTACAAGTAAGTGGGGGAGACTGGACAAAAAGAAGAAAAGGAAGGATGTGGACACGATATGAAGAAAGGCCGAAGTGGAGACTCAAGGGTAGTGAGGAACAGCCTGATACGAGTAGCCAGTGATGTCACCTGGGACCATGGTGGGGTCCAGGTCTGTGCTGACACCTGGGGTCACATCTGGGTCTGTGGACCTGCAACAGCAGGAGTCTGTTAACATCAAAGGCCAGGTGGATGTGTCTGGGCTGGGATGTGACCCTGGGACATTTGATGTCTGAAGGCTGTGCAGAACTGGCCCCGCCTCTCACTTGGGCATCATGGGAGAGCTGGACCTGGGGGTGTGACAACAGGAGATCTGTCCCTGCTTCTAAACAGCTGCAGAACCATGGATGTTGGGATCTCTCCACAGAGCAGGAGTCAGTGCAGAGGTCATGCCTAGGAGAGCTGGTTCTGCCATGTCTCCCATGTGAGTGAGGGAGAGATACTCTCCTCTCCCTTCATCCTCACTACCTGAACCAGGTGGGAGGCTTGGTCTTGGGATCACAGGAGAAGGAGAGCTATCCCTGCTCCTTACCAGCTGTAACATTTGGTAGAATGGGCTCTGCACCTCATCGTGGCAAATTCATAGGGCTGACCCTAGTAACAGGCTGCAGGCAAGCTGGCCCTTGGGCCTGACCACGGGAAAACTGACCCTACCATTTCTCTGCCTCCACTTGTCCCCTCCACTCACCCATTAACACATGTGGCAGGCAGGATAACTGGCCTGAGGTCATCAGAATGGGAGAACTGGTCCTGCCCCTCACCTACTTCAGCACTCAGCAGAGTGGGCACAAAACCTCACTCAGGCAGCATAGTAGAGCTGACTCTGCTTTCAACGATTGCTACTGAACTGGCCCTGAGGGCATGAGACAGTGAAAGACAGTGGGCTGACTAGTTCAGATACCTCTAGGCCCATATCCCAGGCTTTGAAAATGTCTACCCCAACATATACTCCATAGATGGACTGTTGGAGTACATGAAGGGGCCAGTCCTACACATCCAAAACTAGAAGATCTCCCTGATACAGGGCAACAAGGAGAGAAGTCCAGTGAGGTTCTAGTACTGACAGAGTAGCAGAAGACAGAGGCCTTATGCCAGTCCAATAAGTCATTGCAATGAACATTTGCAGCAAAGAAGTGTGGGCACTTCTTTGTGTCACTGTGACACACTACAGCTTCCACAGTGAGATTGTTTTCTCTATTTTGAGGAAGGTTGTAAGGGTGAAGGGCAGGTGTGAGGGGAGGGAGATGAGTGTGATTGAACTGTATGATGTGAATTTTACAAAGAACCAATAAAGAGTTAACAAACAAAGAAAAGATACTAAGACCCAATGAGACTGTGAGGAGAAAGATCCCTTCAGTAAACATTTCGGTGCTCAATTATTATCAGAGAATGTATAGCTTACTTCTCTTTTGCTGTTTTAAAATACGCTGACAAAAGCAACTCAAGGAAAACTGCATTTCTTGCCCACTATCCAAAATTTTACCCATCACAATGGAAAGACTAGGTAGTCCAGGGATGGTGGTGTAAGCTTTTAATCCCAACAGTCAGCATGAAGCTAAAGGCAGGTAAATCGTCATGAGTTCCAGGACAGCCTGGTCTACTTAGTAATTTCCAGGACAGCCAGGGTATGTCTCAAAAACACTAAACCAAAACAAAAGTCAAAATCAAAACAAAACAAAACAATGGGCAGGGCTTAGTGTCAGGTGCTGAAAGCACTTGGTTACGTTGTATTCATAGTCAAGGGCAGGTAGAAAGGAGTACTTGTACCTATCTCTCTCTCTCCTTCATATAGTCCACTACCCAAACCCAGAGAGTGACCTCACCCAAGATAAATCTTACCACACCAACTAAGAAAATTCATAGACATCCCCAGAGTGAAACTAAGCTAAATCTGGTATGCTGTGCAGGAGTGTCCTCCAAGTTTATCTTCAAGATGGTTCTTTTTGTATAAGTTTCTGAGTCCTATACACCAAAATGAATAGATAAAAGAAAATCTATTAAAATGTCTTCCAGTTCAAATTGTTTTGTATTTTTTTGGTTGTGAGCCTAGCCTTTAACGGCTGTGCCATCTCTCCAGTCCTTCCAGTTCAAATTGTAAAGTGTAGATGATGTGAAAAATATGGCAATAAGGGTTTTCAAAGGAAAAACAGGTGTGCCATCCGCTGAGGAATTTAACCAACTCCAGGTCAGCAACAGGCATTGGTCTAACGCCTATGCAAGATGAAATCCATTCCAGCTTGAGATTGTAGTCACAGCTCATTGTTGGTTCGGGGTTTAGAAGAGCCCCGTGTGCAGTGTACACTATCATATATAAAGTTGTCAGTAAGTCTATCATACAGGTAAGTGCAAGCTCATTTTCACAAAAGCAACGTAATGCTTGGCCTTGCTTCTGCTATGAGTCATTTGACTCCTAGAGAGAAAAGGATGTGGGAGAGTGGTCACAGCCACTGTTACCTTAGTTACTTAAAGGGGACAGCCTCAACTGGCAAGCTGTATTTAGAAATGAGTAGGTGTATGATTATATCTACCATTGAAAAATGATCTTAAATTAAACATTAGCCAAGTATAAGAACAGACGCCCACACCTACTGTGAATGCCATCAAGAAGCAATAGATGACACCTAGGAGAGGAACTTAGAGAACGATCATCGAAAAGTTATTCTTTCTTTTCTCTTTTTAGTCATTGTTTCTTTCTTGCTTTCTTGGTTGCTTTTATTAGTTTGTTATTTTATGTGCACATATGGTATATGTGTGTGCATATGTGGCTAGCGTTACCGTCTCGTCAGCAAGAACGACGCTGCACACACAAACAGGATCCTTCTGCAGTAAAGCTTTACTGCCTCTTGAGAGGAAGGGCATAAGCTTACAACACGAAAAACGGAGACAGAGAGAGCAAACAGCAGAAACCCCTCCCTTATATAGGAAACTGTCCTCCGCTTAGGATGTCAGTCCCTGATTGGCTGTTGCTCATCGGGCGAGATGATGCCACGGGAGAGGCAGAGCACAACGAGTGGAAAATCCCTTCGCACATGCGCAGATTAGTTGTTTGTCAGCATGGGACACAGGGTGTCAGCGCCATCTTGTAATGGCGAATGTGGGCGCAGCTTCCCATATCTCCCCCTTTTCATTTTATTAAGAAGCAATAAGACACCCAATAGGGAGAGTGGAGACAGAGGTCAAATCCCCAAACAAAATATCAGGCCTGCATACACAACTCTCCCCTAAGCTCTTCACCCGGAGAGGTCATAGCCTGGCCCTGTGTCGTTTTTTCTGGGGGAAGGACACTGGGACACGCAACCTTCATGCAAGATGACATGCCTCCCTAGAATTAGCTCATATATGTCGCAGAGCCATTCTACTGTAATGCTTCGCTATGCAACTCTCCAGGGCTGCTGAAGCTTACTCACTCTACCTCGTGTAATGAGATGAGACTCTGAGGGTGCAAGAGCTGAGCAGCCAGCGACTTATTGCTTAAGCATGGTTAACCATATATCAGGGGAGGTCCCAGACTCTAAAGCAGCAAGTGCTTGGGTGATAACCACCTTGTCTCTTTTTGTTTGAGCCCTGAGTCTACAGACCAACCATAGGGTCAACACTAATCCACAGCAGATTACAGCTCCAAACAATCCAACCCCAACCCATTCTTTAAAGAAGGAGAAGGCTGAGGATATCCACGACGAGAATCCCTCAGTAAGTGACAGATCCAGCCGTGTGGAATTGACTTGAATGATAGCAGTCTGCAATTCTCTTAAGGTCTGTTTAAACTCCGCTGTCCAATTCTGTAAAATAAACTGAAAGAGACTCTTTGACAGATTAGCTGCTATAGTGAAATTTTCATATTGAACCGAGATAACACATAGTCCAGGGAATTTTTGTTCACAGCCCAGTTAAAACCACTTGTCAGCGCCGGACCGTCCAGCGGAAATAAGACGCCAACAACCAGACTTCTCGAGATCTTTACTTAGGATTAAGCTCAGTCGGAATGGCCCCGAAGAAGGGAAGGGCCAAGCTTAAGCACAACTCAAGGGCCAATCAGCTCATGCCAGGTGTCACCTCCTCATAGGTCTGCGTCAGAGCAGGACTGCTCGTCATCAGATCACCAGTTACCCTTGCACAGCCTTTTGCCACATAAGGACTTGTTTCTTAGAGAGCGCTCGCCGTCAGGATGGCGGAAGGCGGAAGCCTGTGCCTTGTTAAGGCATGGCACATCGCAGCTCTCCATAGTCCCCCCTGTTTTATTTTGTAAGAGCAGGACGAAACGGGTGAGAGTAGAGGTCTGATCTCCAGAGGGCACTGATGTATGACCATCCATAACCCAGGTTATTCACCTTGATCATGTGCGGAACCCGCCCTGAAGTTTGGCCACTGATGTACAACAGAACTTAGCTAGGGGCTCGGCCCCAGCCTAGTTCTGGACCCGACCGACACCTTTTTCTGGAGGTGGGACTTTGGGTGTCAGCCCACATGTAATCAGACGTGCTCTCCAGGAAGCCATTAACTGCAAACAATGTACCTCCTGTGCAGTGCTTTGCCTTGCACCCCGAACGTGACGAGGATCAGGACTTAAAGGCCGCCAGCCAAGCCTGAGGGGACTGTCCAGCCTCAATAGCATAGAAGGCTTGTGCAATTAGGGCACGGTCTCTGTTTCGGGATATGACCAAGCGCCGAAGAAACACAAGGCAGAGGAAGCTGATAATCAGAAGGGCCATAGCTAAAGCCCCGATACCTGCCCACTCCTTAAGATGATACATAGCTTGTTGAATCCAAGAGGCAAGGCCATCAGCTGCAGATACATCCACGAGTGTAACAATGGCGGTGCACAGATCTCTTTAAACTTTGTGGACCAGTTCCCCTGGAGATAAGCTGAAAGATTCTTAGACAAATTAGCAGCACATGTAAAATTGTTATATGGCACAGATGTAATGTATAACCCTGACATTTTCATTTGCATCCGAGCTGAACCACCTGTTAGTTTTAAAAAGATCAGATGTATTCCAGCTGAGAGTAGCATTACCAAATGCTCCTCCATTAATCATGGCCATTGGTGTTGGCATCCTCAAACACTGGGAAGGTGGCACGAGCCTGCTTCCAAACCTCTGGGCACAGAGAATGATAGTTCCCCTGTGGTGCTGATAAAGGTGAAGTGTCCGCATAAGGCGGCGGTGCCAGTTCCGAGGCACGCCAAGATGGCGGATTATCTCGTTCGGGCGTGGCCTCTTTTACCTTTTTCCTCCTCCTACCCTCCTCGTGCTGTTTTTGTGCGAGCGACTCCATTTTTAGCATGAGTCTCTCAAGTCTTTAGTTTTCAGCAGCCCTTTCTGAGCCGCCCTGATCAGACATGACGAAGAGTTTCCCACTTTTAAAGGGTCTCTGACCGTCGCCCGCTTTACCGCGGACTGAAAAACTTGTCTCAACAACCTGAGAACCCTCCCCCACTCTACCGCAGACTGAAAAACTTGTCTCAGCCTGTTCAATATCTCCAAAAATGTGCCCTGCAGCTTTTGTCATTCTGGCCACAAAATCAGAGACCGACTCCTCAGGGCCTTGAATAATCTTTGTGAGGCGCCTATTAGCTTCCCC
The DNA here is from genome assembly GCF_964271855.1 of Acomys minous. NCBI lineage: Eukaryota > Metazoa > Chordata > Mammalia > Rodentia > Muridae > Acomys > Acomys minous. The sequence continues at coordinate 9,667,831 of NC_140501.1, read as the reverse complement.
TTTTTTAGGGAGTGCTTTCCAGGCTTTAATTGCAGTTTGTAAAATCTGAGCATAAGCTCCCCAATGGTAATTTACCTGATTTGCAGTAAATTGACCTTGACCTGTTAGCAAATCAAAGGTCCAATCCCTCTGTTCAGGGGTAAGTGCAAGGACATTGGCCCGAGCCTGTGTTTGAGCGGCCTCAAACCACAGGGCTCTCCATTTCATATATTGGCCCATATCTGGAAGTGCGGCCTTGGCCACCATCTGTCAATCAGAAGGAGTTAGGGTACCAGTGCCAATTTTTTCTAACATTACCAGGGTGAAATTTGCATTAACCCCATATTTGCGAACAGATTCAGCCAAGTCCTTTATTAGATTGAACTCCACTGGAGCATGGACTCGACCCCCGTTCTCTGTTTCAAACACAGGAAAAAAATTATGTAATTTTTTATGAATCTTTTCCAGCCAGAAGGAAAATCCAGACTGCAGTTCGTAAGGTGGAGGAGCAGTGGGCACCACCCTGCGAGATAAATTGAGGGAGGGTTGTTTATTACCCTCTCGTTCGTCTAGGTGGTATCTCTCTTCCTCATACCTGACTGCCTCTTCCTCTAATTCGGCTTCTTCCTCCGAATCAGGAGTCTCATTGTCAGAGGTATTAAAGCTTGTAGAGCTATCAATATTCAATGCCTCAAGATCCTTTAAAGGATAAAACCTTTGCGATATTTTTCCTGGTGGTGAACTAGGTCCTGAGGGGGGTTGCACTCCTTTTACAGGAGGGTCCTGAGCTTTTTTCTTTTTACGGGCATTCTTCTTCCCGCCCGCTTTTTCCTTTTTACGGGCATTCTTCTTCCCGCCCGCACCCAGCCTCTCACTACGTTCGGTTTCTGACATGCTATCCTGAACTTCTAGGGTGACCTGTCCTTCATCTACTGCCCTCTTAACAATTACGGCAGCAAATATTACAGCTAGAATCAGCCCAAGAATTTCAGAAATATGCATACCTCTCCGAACTTACCAACCCTGCAGTTCTGAATCTTCCCTGTAGTCAGGGGCTCTCTGAAGGTGCTGACGATGGTGTAGTCTTCCCGGGTTTCGGCACCATATGTGGCTAGCGTTACCGTCTCGTCAGCAAGAACGACGCTGCACACACAAACAGGATCCTTCTGCAGTAAAGCTTTACTGCCTCTTGAGAGGAAGGGCATAAGCTTACAACACGAAAAACGGAGACAGAGAGAGCAAACAGCAGAAACCCCTCCCTTATATAGGAAACTGTCCTCCGCTTAGGATGTCAGTCCCTGATTGGCTGTTGCTCATCGGGCGAGATGATGCCACGGGAGAGGCAGAGCACAACGAGTGGAAAATCCCTTCGCACATGCGCAGATTAGTTGTTTGTCAGCATGGGACACAGGGTGTCAGCGCCATCTTGTAATGGCGAATGTGGGCGCGGCTTCCCATATGCATATAGTCATAGGTTGTGCTCACAATGTTTGTGGCAGTGTATATGCATGTATGTATGTATGATGGCCAGTGAGAAACATCAGGTAGCTTTCATTTTTTTCTGTCTTAATACTTTTTAGACAGGATTTCTCACTGGGGCCAGAAATCTTGATTTAGATAGACTGGTTGGTCAATAATAATCCAGTATCTGCTTCTCTTTGCAAATCCATCTCTGGAAATATACTACCACAGATGACTTTGTATGTAGGTGTAGTAATCTGAAGTCAGATCTTATTCTAAACAGCAAACAGCTTATCAATGGAACCATTTTCCCAGCCCTAGCTTACTGATTTACAAGCTTATGTCTTCTAGTTATGATAGGGATGTTATACCTTTGAAATCTCAAAAACATGGCTGCTTTCAAAAGATCTAAACAATTTCAAGGACACTTGGCATCCCAATATCCCAACAGAGGTGGGTGAAAGCTCATAAGGCATATACCCAGGTAAAAAATTATAAAAGTTAACGATTAACAATTGCAAACAGAAAAAGAAAGAGAGAGAACTAGTTTTATCCAGTGGTAAACAAATAGTGGTAGTCAGCTCTAGCAATATTTACATTCGATATTTAACAGGCTCAGCATGTTATATTTATGTTTGTGCATTATATGTATACGAACATATACATATACATATACATATACACACTAATTACAGAAGAGTAAGCACTAAAATTGGCAGGGGCAGCAGATATCTGAGGAATAAGAGGAAAGAAAGGAGAGAGGATGTAGAAAATGTTGTAATTTATTTTAACTAAATAGCAAAAGGAAAAAGTCTTCTCACTCATTTCTTCTTTATTTCTTCTTCTTCTTCTTCTTCTTCTTCTTCTTCTTCTTCTTCTTCTTCTTCTTCTTCTTCTTCCTCTTCATTTTGTTTTTTCGAAACAAGGTCCCTCTGTGTTGCCTTAGCTGTCCTGGACTTGCTCTCTAGACCAGGCTGTCCTCGAACTCAGAGTGATCCACCTGCCTCTGCCCCCCTAGTGCTAGGGTTAAAGATGTGTGCCACCACACCAGCTTTTCTCACTAAGTAAACATTTTATTTTTCTGTGTTAAAGTGGCTGCTATGTGTATAAACATTGAAATCTTATACTGTCATCATTGATAACAAAAATTCCTGCCTCATGCTTCATTCTTTTCATTAACAAGGAAGCTACTTTCAAGATTTTCATAGATTTTTCTCTTTGTTCCCTTTTCCAGGTGTCTTTTCATTTTTCATGTATGTATATATGTATATATACATATATAATATAGTTGTAACTTATATATATATAAGTGCTCATGCACTGAATTTCTAATATATATGATATATGTAATATTTTAGATATATATAGAAATTTATATTAAAATATTAGATTAAGCTAATTAAAAATATCTGCTACCTCTCCTGTGGTTAGGATATGTGAATATATTTTCTTAGTAGTTTTGAATTATATCATATACATATTAACTGTGGTCATATGGAGTATAACACCTAACAAAATAATACTCTTGCAATGTGAGACTTGGATTTTTTCGTTAACCTCTTCCTTTCTGCTATAACTCCTTCTGTCTGCAAGCCACTGGTATGAGTTCTACTTTGGGCTTCTCTAAATTCAGAGTCTATATATAAATGAAACTATTTGATATTTGGACGTCAAAGCCTGGTATACTTCAATTACCACGATGACTTCTCCCTTCTGTTCACGTTGTTATAGATAACAAGAAACTCTTTGTTTTATGTCTCTGTGGGGATTCATTATGAAATTGTTCACTGAGGGTGGAAATATGGTTCCGCGTGGCCATTGTGGAAAGCTGTAATTGCAATGTATACATGAGTCACTCTCATGAATCGCAGACATCACTCCTGTGTCTATAGACAACTGAATGGGAATCAGAAACTTGACTTATTTGTGCCGTCACATTTCTTTTAGAATTGTTCATGACAGCTCAGTATGAAGATAACTGAGTGCCCATCAATGAATAAAAGAATACAAAAATGAGATACAGTAATACATACACCCAGGAACTCTTATACTGTAGACAGAAAACATGGTTCCATGCTTATCTATGGAAGCAATGGTGAGAAAATAGGATGAAAAGCATCTGCCATTAAAGTTCTCCCTCTCTCTCTCTCTCTCTCTCTCTCTCTCTCTCTCTCTCTCTCTGTCTCTCTCTGTCTCTCTGTCTCTGTCTGTCTGTCTGTCTGTCTGTCTGTCTGTCTGTCTGTCTGTCTCTCTCTCTCTCTCTCTCTCTCTCTCTCTCTCTCTCTGTCTCTCTGTCTCTGTCTCTGTCTGTCTCTCTGTCTCTCTGTCTCTCTGTCTCTCTCTCTCTGTCTGTGTGTGTGTGTGTGTGTGTGTGTGTGTGTGTGTGTGTGTGTCTGTGTGTTGGAGGAGGCCAACCTGGGATATAAATTTTGAAATTCTTCAGACTACTGAAGAGCAGAACAGTGCAGTTGAATTTAGCGGAGCAGCCCTGCAATCCCAGACACTTGGGAAGACAAAGCATAAATTCAAGGCTTGTCTGGGCAATTTGCTAAGACCTTGGTGCCTGAAAGATGAAAAAATAAAAGTGTCTCAGGATACAACTGAATGCTAGAGCTCTTGCCTGCCAAGTGTGAAGCTATAGGTTAAATCTTCAGATGTGCAAAGAGAAAAGTAGCACAGTGTATTAATAATGTGTTAATGAACACCCATTTATGATGATTAAAACTTTTTTATTTAATTATTATACTCCTCTATATCTTAAATGCTATCTCTTGAGAATTACTTCTCTGTACCTTCATTACAGCTAAAGGCCCAGTTGCAGTTGGTATTTATTATTTCAACTTATTTTGTTTTCAGATTTGGTGTATAAATATCCCATCTTGACACAATCTGTATCTATGATTAAGATAAAGAGCAGCTTTATATCCACCACAGCTTCATAGTAATAAGATGTATTTTACAGACACCACACAATAAAATATAAAGTTCAGTAATTTCCCTGTTTGATAATAATATGCATTTATTGCTATTTGGAGTGTAAATGTGAACAGGCATTTTAGAGAAAATTTGTAACTATTAATCCATTATAGATGTGCATAAGTCAAACAGAAAGTCTAGCTCTATGAAAAGGCTTGAGAAAATGTACCCCGTATGAGAAATAGGAGGAGAAAACTGTAATAATCTTTCCAGTACTATTTACAACGGAACCATTTGGAAGCATTCTTCCATATTTCAAATGAAGAAATGATGACTCATATATATTCTCATCACTGATTTTATGTTAATAAAACAATTATCTAAATGTTCATATGGATCTCACAGAAACAAATTGAATAAAAAGCAAATAACACATGTTTTATTATACTATACGTTAAGGTTTAAATACATGAAAAAGCCTTTTCATTTATTCCTTTATGGTAAACAATATAGAAAAGGGAGCTGTTGTGTAAAATATGTTAGTATTCTACTTTGCTTTCTGTTGCATTCATAAACACCATGACCTAAAGCATGTTGGAGGAGACGGGTTTTCTTTCAATGTACATGCTATTTTGCCTTAGTTGTAGGAAGCCACACTATGATTTCAAGGCAGAAGCATGATACAAAATACATGGATAAATACTGAGTACTGGTTTGCTTCCCATGTCATGTCCATCTAACTTTTTTATGCAGCCAATTCAATCTGCATAGGGTTGGCATTGTTCTGTGGCTTGGCCCCTCTTAAATTAGTAGGAAAAAGTACTCCATAGGTATATCCACTGGCAGAAAATCTGGGGCAGTTCCTCAGGTATGTTTCCCTTGTCTCAGGTTTACCTCTTATTTTTCAAGCTAATGATAATTGCCCACCCACCTTGGGACATTTTGAGAGCTGAAATTTGGAGGAAGGGAAGGAATTTAATTAGTTTTCTTACAAAAAAATATAAAAAGGACATAAGAGAATAGAAGAGAAATTTTATTTCTAGTAAGTCACAAGTCACTTGCTCTAATTATCTCCAATACTTAGATGATATGATTAGCTCATGAGGTCGTCTTGGAGAGAATTCACAAATGTGTGTACATGTTTACACGTGTAAACACATACCTCATAACTTACATTCATTTACTCATTGTCATAAACCAAAATTATCAGGAAAAATGATGTCAATTCCTGGGAGTAAAAGAAAATATAGTGTATAAAAGAAAAATATTTTACTACATTTTATTGTTTAATACAGTTTTAAAATTTAAACATATTTCAATCATATCTTCCCCTCCTGTGAGTCCTTGCAGATCCACTCCCCATCCCTGTCTACCCATCTTCATGCTTTTTTTTTCTCAAAAAACAAATGAAAACCCAATGCAACAACAGCTGTTCTCCAAACTAGAAAGCAAAATAAAACGCCAACCAAAAAGAAAAGAACTGTTCCCAAGTAAGAGAACACACAACTCTGTGAAGGCCATTATATTTTGATCAACTTATGAAGATGAGGCTTGCCCTGCAGTGGAGGACACACTCTAACTCTGTATTATAGAAATTGTTTTCCATCTCAAAGCATTGCTAACAGATCTAAACTCTCCTAACATGCATGCTGTAAGGGGAAGGGGAAATAGGATAGCGTAAGTGGTTGAAGAGAGGGAACAAGGTAGGAGAGAGAGTGCAGAGGGAAATGAGGGTGGAGACCAGACATGGAGAGCAGGAGCCAGAGTATAGAGGCTTGCAGATGGAAGAGAAATTATGAGTAGAGGAATTTCTGTAACAAGCTGGAGACATAGCGTGGGGTAGGCTTCAGGGAAGATATGGGGCTGACTCATGCTGAGACTCCTAGTACCAGGGGTAATGGAGATTAAAGAGGATATCCTCTAACTAAACAGGACTCCTAGTAGAGGAAGGGTAATACCAACCCACCCATGATAATTTCCACTCAAAATCTACCTTGTGTACAAGATATGCAGGAAAAAAAGATGGAGCAGAAATTGAGGGAAAATGCTTGGTCTGAAAGATCCCCAAAGGGACACCCTCACTCAAGCCTCGGGATTGCACGCACCCAAAGACACACAAACGACCGTCTTGCTGTAAACACATGAGGCAGTTTATTGGCAGAGCTCCAGGTCGATACGTATCTCACGCAGGAGACAGAGGGGTCGACCCCAAAGCCCAGGGGTTAGGGTTTATATGGGCAAGGGTCGGGGGGAGTGGGAAGTTTTGGTGCGGCCACACACGATTGGTTGTTTCAAACATTTGAACATCAGCAAATTGCGTAGGCAGATCTGGGGTAAGCTCAGACTTAATCACATGGGAACAGTCCTTGGTTCCTGTTTTTTTTTTTTGTTGTTGTTGTTGTTGGTTTTTTTTGGAACCCGAGGGTAGATGTTTATCTGAGCTAAAGACACATCTGGTTAAACTCAAACCTGGAACATTGTGTGCGGGCCTCAAGGGGGGGGGGGATTAAGCTCGGATGAGGGGTCTTGGCTCATTACTCATTCGACCGTGTCCGGTACCTGTTTCTCTCAGGAATTTGTCCTTGTGTATTCTCCCTATCTTTTATGGCCAGCCGGTCCTTGGAACACTCAGTAGGCCTTTGTCTCCTATCTCTGCATTCTTTGTGACTTAACATCTGGGACCTTGGGCTAGCATACCTGTCGACCTGCACTTATGAGTTAGAGAGCTCTGCTGTTCTGGTTGCTTTAATGCTAATTAAAAACTTTCCCTTTCAGGTCCAACCTGAGACACACCCTGTGGTAAAAAGCCAGCCCCTAACACAACTTACAATACTCTACTATGCTCACAGACAGGATCCTAGCATAGCTGTCCTCTGAGAACCTCCACCCAGCAGCAGTTCAAAATAAATGCTGAGACACATAGCTGAACATTGGGCAAAGTGTAAGGAGTCTCGTGAAAAAGTGGGGGGAAGGATAGAATGACCTGACGAGATAGCAGCTCCACAAGGAGACCAACAGAGCCAACTAATTAGGGTCCAGAGGGGCTTGTGGAGACTGAGGCACCAACTAAGGACTATGCATAGACTAGACCTAGGTCATCTACACAGATGTAGCAAATGGGCAGCTCAGGCTTCATGTGAATCCCCAGGTAGGAAGAACAGGCTATCTCTGACATGGACTCTGTTACCTGCAAAAAAAAAAAACAAAAAAAAAAAAACCTTTTATTTTGTTTCCTTTTTTAACATATATATTTATATTATTACACATGGGTAAAATAAACTACATACAGCAGGAGGAACCACAAGACAATCAGGAACTATATAAATGTTACATTTGTAGTGATTTGGCTATTTGTATTTGTCAAACTTGAAGTAAGCATCTTTCGTATCCTGTTGCGTCTAAATTTCTGAATGTAGACCAATGTCTATCGTATCTCATCTCTATTAACTTAAACATCTATCTTGATCTAAATACATCTTCACCCCTAACCTATTAAGCTTAATTGAAGGTCCAAACTTTCTGGTCTTCAACCTAGTCAGAGATTTGAAAAAGAATAAAACTTAAATACCTAAGTGAACCAGAAGTGTAAGTTAGCAGCTTCCAAAATGAAAACACGACTGAGACAGTTTGCTACTTGAACAGTCACCCAAAATTCTCTATAACATTGGAGCATCCTCCTCAGCCTTCTTGCCTAATATGTGTGACAGACATATTTGTGAGGTAGGAACTATTGAGGACTTCCTTACCCTGTCTTGACAGAGTTCAGCAGTCTACTCTGCCTACATCTAAACTTGCCTATTTTTAGGCAGAACTCTGTCTGTGGAAGAAATGAGGACAATTTGCCCAGTGGCTGTTTTGCCACATGTGAAGCCAATTCCATAAGGAGGTTCTTTGATCCTCATCATCTTCTTTGAGTCAGGCTGGGTGTTGCCAGGAGTTAATTTGTCTTGTTGTCACAGAATCTTTAGAATAATAAAAACATCTTTAAATTCCATATTCGGTAGGTCTCTGAGGATTTTGATCACTTCCCTCTTGGTGGGGCTGCCTACAGGGGAGGAGGACTAACTCAATCCTGATGCAACTTGATGAGTTAGGGGTGGGTTGGTGGGAGGGCTCCCCTTTTATCAGAAACAGGAGAGGGGGATGACAGAAGGAGAGAGGGTAGAACCCAGAGAGGAGGAGAGAGGTGGCTACAATTGGGATGTAAATTGAATAAATAACTAAATAAAAATTTAAAAAGTAGCTAGGAAAAAGTTTTCGTTGTGTAAATATATCATATATCAACTATTTCAGTTACTGTGAAATATTTGCCATTTGAATTTAAAATTTGTACTTCTCTCTTCATCATCTTAAGAGTATATATCATCACTCGTATTGATTTTAAATTTTCTTTCTAATGTGGAGTCAATATTTATTTTAATAGTACGAAATGCTAGTGAGATAGACACAATTAGTAAAGTTAAAGTACGAGTCATATTGTGTTTTGTGGTTCATATATAGTATAGGGTATTGGCGACTGGGAAAAACTGAAGAGGCTAGTGTAGAAAGTACTGTCAAAGCTATGGACTGATCATCAAAGAGACTGGTATAATCAAAGAAAAGGCCATTTATTTTAATTGGGATAATTACTAAGTTGTAACTGAGCTTTATGTGGGAATCTGCAGTTCTTGGGGCTTCTAAATCTTCCAGTGCAGTGCTTGAACCAGGGTGGGTATTAACAAGCATTTCTTTATTTAATTGACCAAAGATTTTACCCAACCTTTGCAGTCTAAAGTGCCTACCACGGTAACCAGAATGCAGATCACCTTGCCATGATTCATAACCTTAATGATTCATATAGACATTACACTGGTTGTAGGACTATCATCACCTTAATGTCTCAAGGGCTGTCAACTCTGTCCACAACACTACCTGTTGTGGTTCGAATGAGATTGGCCCTCAGAGGCTTATATATTTGCCTGCTTTGTCCCTAGTTTATGAGCTATCAGGGAAGGATTAGGAGGTACTTTGTGTGTGTGGGGGGGTGTTGCTGAAGTTGGGATTTGAGGTTTCAAAAGCATCAGGGGGTAGCTACTTCTCAAGATCCATGCTTGTCTGTGTGTTTCCATGCTTTCTACCATGATAGTACTAACACGATTAACTGCATGTAAGTATAAGCCAGACCCTGATTAAATTCTTTCTTTAATAAGCATTGATTTGGTCATTGTGTCTTGTCAAAGAAAGGAACAAAAGCTAAGACACTGTTCTACTAATGAATTATTTCAAGTTTAGCCTTTGGTCCCTAGTAACAAATAATCACTATGGAGAGGAAAATTCCACACTGCTTCTCTGTGTGTAATGTTTTATGCTAAAAGGCAAGCTGGGGTTGGCATGGGTCAATACCAGTATTCTCTGCGTAGTGAGAAGGTAAGAAACCCCTTAATTTCATTATGGTTGTAAGAAAGATATTTTTATACCAAACATTTTTCTGTTCAATCTTAAAAGTATTTATGGAGACAAAACTCAACTTTCAAGTCCAGGAAAGCATAAACTTCCTGTATGATCCTCTATGCTACATTTTGGCTCATAAGAAATGATTTTGTAGGTTTCATTTTCAAAGTGTCAGCAACAGTCATCAGATATGAATGGTTTAATTACTATAGCTCCATGGGTCACAACTCAGAGTTTAGAAGAGACAGCAAAAAGCTTCACAATTAAATTATAGTAGCATAAAAAGTACAATATTAGAAAAAATTAAAGTAATACTGTTTATAAGCAAATATCTTCTTATTAGATTGAAATTAGACATTTGTTATGTTTTTATGTAATAAATTATGAAAGAACTTGCAGAAGTGAATTATTTTTCTACATACAACCAGGCAATTAGGAACTTAATTGGGATGTCTCCACAAAAGGAGACAACTGCTTTCTTTATTAAAACCCTGACTTGTGAATTGAACAAAAATGACAATCTCTCATATTCTAGTACATTCATTATGCAAAATGAGCAATACTTTCCCCTCAAGGAAAGCCAGGCAAACAATTCCTAAAGAAGCAGAAATAAAATGCATAGTTCAGAAACTTTCGAGATGTACAGAACTAGCTGTTTGCCGTGTGTGATGACTAATTGACTACGATCTAAACATGCCTTATCCAGTCTCTATGTTTGCTTAGTTTTCCAAGATTTTGAGTTAAAAATGTCCTTTTAAAAATTAATTATGCTGAGTTTTGAAGGCTTAAATAAGTATCTATATAACTATTCTAATTTTTACCTCTAGGTCTAGAAAGTCTACAATATAAACTCCTACCATTATAAGCAAATTATGTCAACATCTGGCTTATTCTTTCCTAGTGAATTATTATCCTAGTCATTAAGGGGTCAATGCTTCTAACACCAATCATTCCTTCCTTCAATAGTAACTGCAGAAGCTCGACATCCGGTTTATCAATCATTCCAATGAACTGTCTTTAAGTCAACAATACCATCACAAGAAGTTTCACATAACAATAGAATCCCATTAGGTTTATAAGGTAAGTCTAATAATAATTCTATAAAACCAGGCTTGTTTCCCATCTGAACACTGCAGATGTAGGAAGATTAACAGCTGATGGCCAGCCTAAGGTGAATAGCAAAACCTTGCCTCAATAGAAATTAATAAATGAATTAGTTAAAACAACTTTTAATCCCCATATATTGGGATATTGTTCAATGGTAGAGCAATTGCAAAATTTAGTTTCAACCATCATGACTGGGCAAAAATTCCATGAGTCCAAAATTCCAATCTCTGTAAATATATTTTATTTTATTTCTTCTATTTTTGAGATTACAATATAATTATATTATTTTCCCTATTTTTCTTCCATATATTCCTCATACTCTCAAACTTATACCCCTGTTTTCATTCATTGTTATAACACATCTACGTATATGTAATACACATATATTTCTTAATACAACTTGGTTTTGTATCAAATTACTTCCATATATGCTTTTAGCTCTGGTCACTTGGCATTGGACAACTAATGAGTGTGTTCTTCTCTGAGGGAAGACATTTCTACTCTTCTCGGCTTTGCTTACTTCACTATAGTTCTTTGTGTAGGGTTCAGGCCTCTTGGTGTTCTTTGGAGACAACCAGTCAAAGTGCAGAGTTATAGGGCCCAGCTCTAGTAGATACCCTTACAAAACTTCCTTGAGAGTCTGCTATCAACAACTGGTGCATTTAATTCATAAGAAATGATTTTGTAGGTTTCATTTTCAGAGTGTCAGCAACAGTCATCAGATATGGAGGGCTTAATTATTATAGCTGCATGGGTCACAACTCAGAATTTAGAGGTGACAAAAATGCTTTGCAACTAAATTATAGCAGCAGAAAATCTAGTACATTAAAAAAAGATTAAAGTCATACTGTTTATAAGCCAAAGGATGGGGCAGAAACTTTCAAGAACCAGTGCATCAGGGAGTTTGCTGAACTTAGTTTATATGTAGGAATATTAGTCTCTAATGATTAGTTACATGATGGACAAATTATTAAATAGGTGATTTTAGTCTTCATTGACAACTCAGCTGAACTTAGAATCACCTAGAAAACACATCCTAGCTGTATTTGAAAACTTTACTTTAGAGGTATTTAACTGAAGAGGGACAATCTACCCTTTATATAAGTGGTACCACCATCATCCGGGCTAGTGTCCTGGAGTGAGTGGGAAAGGTCAATTACAGGTGATCTCCTGAGTTCCTCTTCCTGTTTCCTGTTCCTCTGAAGTACTTTTGTTACTATCGATTTGATCATGCTTTTTATGCCGTGGTGGTGATCACTGCCTTCTCAAACTGTGAGTAAAAATAAACCCTTTCTTCATATCTTTCTTTTCATCTAACATTTGGGTATCATGGCAAGAAAAAGTCACTAATAGATACATGTTTCAATTATTATGGTTTCCACACAAGAGACTCTGCTCATATAAAATCAAGGTGACTACAACAATTAACCTGCAATCTTAATTCATTTGATTGATTAAATATGAATAGTAATCACATGCTGGATATGCATAAATTAATACATTCAAAGGTAATATAATGCAAATCTTTTCTTAGGTTAATAAATCAGAACAATTAGGCCATCTTTAAGGCAACCTAGTAAAATGAACCAAGAGATCTCCCTACAAAGTATGCACTACAGAAGACTTAATAGGTGAATGAATCAAATAATCTACAACTAGTGATCACAACTCTACAAAGCTTTTAAGTCAGACTCTCATTTTAAACCTTTACCAAGACTTAACATAATCCAATATTAATAGTTTCACATTAAATTTCAATTTCATTTAGTCAAATTGACACTTGGTTTGTACTTCAGTAACTATTTATCTTAAGTGATTGCAGCCACATATACAATTACACACAAAGGAACTGAAAACACTTTATATATCCTGGAGAAATCAAAAGGCTAAAGACAAATCACTATAAAAGGCTTCCTATGAGGGGAAAATGGATGTGAGAGCTTGCTGCTATGAAAGATCAGGGATGCTTAAAACACACATTAAGTATAATGTATTCCTATGATAGTTAAGCTTGCATTAATATGAAACCACATTTGATATATAAAGGTACTTTTAAGCTTATTTTACTTGTATAATCACTGGCCAATGAAGGCACTTTTTAATTCATGAATTTGATACTTACCAAATGGCTAAAATTTCTTTTGAATAATTTACAAAAACTATTTTTTTCTTTTTTCTTTTTCTTTCTTCTTTTTGGATTTTGGTTTTTAGAGACATCATTTCTCTGTGAGCCTTGAGTGTCCTTGACATGCTTTGTAGACCAGGTTACCCTAGAACTCACAGATATCCACCTGCCTCTACTACCCTGAATGCTGGGATTACAGGTGTGTACACTATGCCTGCTATAAAAACTAAAAATTAAGTTACAACTTTATGATCACAAATATCTGGTTATTTACATCTTTTTTTTTAAACAAACAACAAATAACATAATAGGAGGTTTGCTAACATCATGGAATAGTCTGCAAAAGCAGAGAACTTATTCTTTTATGTTGTTAAAATCTCAAATAAAGAAATATCATAGTGTCTTTGTAACCTCTACTTCACTGTCTTTGTTCTTACTTCCCTGTAACTTTTAAAATTTGAAGTACTTCTAACCACATTTCAGGTATTACTTAACTAGCTTCATTGGATGTAACTTACTAAAACTTTCCTGGTGTTCTGGGATTAAAATCCAAGGGTTCCATATGTTCTGCCACATCAAGACTCTTTTACATACTAGACATGAATTTCAGGATTATCTGTCTCATTTATGGTTTTTTTCCACTTTATTCTTACACTTTCCATATTCAACACATTTTCACATTTTTTCTTTAAGATTTCCCAATTTTGCACAATTCCATTTCATTTCATCCAAATCTTGTTTTATTTTTTTTTTCATGATACCTTTTCATGACATGCTGAATTATTGTTACAGGCATTCTTAAATTTTTGCTGATGTTATAAAGAAGATGGCTTGAAATAAGGTTTCAGGCTCTGAGGTCTGTACATCCAGATAACTGTTGTCTTCTTTACCTCATGTGACCTCTGGTACATCTAAGTAAGACAAGGCTTTTTATAGTACACTGCTTTTCTCTTCTTTATTACTTTGCATAGCTCCAACTTTAGGGCTCTCAGATGCAGTGATGAAACTCCTTGTTACTGTACTTGTTCTGTCAGTTTTTCGTTATGTTTCCCTCCTATATCAAGACAGAAGACAGATTAATGGCAGATGACTGACTTTTCAAATATAGTAGATATGCACAGCTTTTTCTTACCCTTTGTACAAAAGTTAGGCTTCATAAACTCCAATCTTCTTCTTATCAAGACATAATTCCTAAGTGCTGCACCTCCCAAGTACTATCAAGATAAGAATATGAAGATAAAGACCTTTTAAAAGATGTGCAAGGATAAAGATACATCAGATATAGCAGAGATTGAGGAAAAGCGCCTACCAAAGACCCACCTCATGGGAAAGGACCAGCCCCTGGCATTATAAACTATACTCTGCAGTCAGAGACATAAGGGAAAGTCATAGAGGCTTTGCTTGACAAAGTATCAAAGATCTCAGGCTGATCACCACTGCCCTTAAATATTATGTATGGTCCAGGTATATTTTTGCCTATAAAATACTTGAAATCTGTTTTGTTCATAAAATTGTTTTTTTCTTTATTTATTTCTCAGCCCTAACGAAATTTACACTGGGAGAACTTTTCCCACAAAGAATGTTGAAAGAAGGCATCTGGTCAAAGGCATAAGACAACGATAGAGTTCTTGGCTCTGACTGTGAACAGCCAGGCAGATATTGCTTGAAGGAAAGTTAAGACCTTGTCATAACTATACCTGGCTAGGTACTGTTAGATGTAGAAAAAGGTATGCTTGGAATTCTATGCTTTACAGCTATTTTGTAACAGAGGACTCCTTGGCAGTTAGCCTAGGCTTAGAAACCACACCTGTTGGTTTGGGACTGAGAGTAAGTCAAGTTTTTTTTTTTTTTTATTATTAGTGAACATTTAGCTCAAGCTATATTGTTATGACAATTGTGTAAACAGAATGGTGTTGGCTAGAAGAAATTTTTTCCTAAATTTTCCCAAGTATTGTTTATGAAATAATAATCAGGTCATACTGATCATTGCTTGGAAATTGATTGATTTTTGCTGTATGCTTTATTGTAGGTTATACAGAACTGTTTATATCTCTTTGGTAGACTGTTATCTTGCTTTGTTGATTTTTACATGTTCTATTGATTGCAAAAGATAAGAAAATCATGGTGTAATCTGTAATGAACAGAATTCAACTTCACTTCAAATAAAGAACTGGGGGTGGCCCAAGAAGACAGAGACACAAAAAAAGTAATGTTTTCCTGGGATATAAGACCATCACATTTGACCACATTTGCGGGGCTAGTATTTCTCTTTTTCTTCATTATGCAATGGTGGTTAAATATTACATATTGAGGTTTTTTTGTTTCAGTTTGGTTTTTTGTTTTGTTTGTTTGTTTGTTTTTTTCCTGTACTTCCCCTTATTCTTGGTTTTACAAGGCAAATTCTGGCAGTTCTAACATATAACCCGATCCCCTTATTATTGTTTATAACCTGACCTCTTGTTATTGCAACTGTTCTTTAATACTGTGGATATTATATTATAGACTTCTAGACAATTAATGATAAACAGAACTTTCTCAGGTGGCAAACATGTCTTTTCACTGGCCCTGCATAGCTACCAAGCAGAGCAAATGTCCCATGTGGAGTTTTATTGTCACACAGCTCCCATAGCTGTTGGGTCATGCTGGGAAGCACAGTCTTGTTCTGTTACTCAAAAGAAAGTTATATGATCTACTCAGGTTTCAAGTATCCAATGCAATTTTCCTACCTGACTTTGTTGTTCTTGAAGTTTTCTCTTATTTATCCAAACTATTTTCAGTTATAAGGGACACAGGTAACAAATATACTGTTCTTAATTTTTTTCTATGTTTGGTAGCTAGGTCTTGAGTATACTCATTTCTCTTTACTTTTACTTTGATTCTACATCTTCAGTATCTCTTAAGCATCTCAGAAACCACCCCTTTCTCATGTTATTTCTATAAAGAGACTCTTAAAATCTGAGATTAATAGTAAAGTGTCTTCACTGCTTACCATCTTAAGCCTCTTGATGAAATCTTGAAATTCTGCCATGAAGAAATACCCAGAGTTTTGAGGACTGCTCAGAACTACTCATCATCTGTCATCCCACTGCACAGTATCTGTAACTTTATTACGGTATATAACGGCTTTGTAACATTTTTCTCCAACTCCAAATTTTAAACATTAAACTGAAATCTCCCACAGGAAGAAACAGAAAAACTACACATCAGAAGGTTACTTTTACATGACAGTTATTATCCCATACTTGAAATAAAAAGTCTCAATTTTATAAGATTACTGAATGCAACACATCAAAACAAATAAATATCTCAAAATTGAGAAGCACCAAGTGATAAAAGAAACTTTAAAAAATTATAAAATGTTAAAAACAAGAGACAAATAGAAAAATCCCAGAGAAAGAGCAAACTCACCCCACCTAAGGTGGTATTGGTGGCCTGAGCATGTAAATTATATTTTTTCCAGTTTTATGTGTTGGATAATCAAGATCTGAACGAATTGAAGTTATAATGCAAGTTTTATTTCTACAGAAGGAAATTGTGTGGATGTTACATTGAGTTAGCACTTCCTGAAGACAAGATTAACATAACTGAGGAGGATTTAGGAGACTCCAAGAATAAAGTTGAGTGATCCATAGAAAGTAACGCCCAAATTGAATAATTAATTGCTATGCCAGGTACTTTGAGCACTAAGTGCAGAGGAAGTGGGCTCAGGCACCCCAGTAAGTACTTAGCCATGAAGATAAAAGTAAGAATAATGAAGAACTATTTTTGGAAAGAGTTGCTCTTTAGGGAAAGTAACATATATTAGGCATATATGTAAAAATGATGATGAAGCAAAAACAGAACAGTAAGATATGCAAGTGGATCTTTTAGCAAGTAATTATGCCTTCTTAGTAATAAGTTTGAATCAGAGGTCTTTAATCCACTTGGACTTGAGTATCATGTATGGTGATAAACATGGATCAACTTGCATCTTTCTACATGTAGACATACAGTTAGGCCAGCACCATTTGCTGACAAAGTTGTCCTTTCTTCATTGAATAGATTTGGCTTCTTTGTCAAAAATCAAGTATCCAAATGTGTGTGGTTTTATTTCTGGGTCTTCAATTTAATTCCATTGGTCAATCAGCCTGTTGTTATGCCAGTACCATGCCGTTTTAATTACTGTTGCTCTATAGTACAGCTTAAATCAGGAATGAACATTCCTCCTGAGGATCTGTTATTGTACAGGATTGCTTTAGCCATTCTGGCTTTTTTGTTTTTCCATATGAAGTTAAGAATTGATCTTTCAATATCTTTAAAAATTGTATAGTTATTTTGATAGGGATTTCATTGAATCTGTAAATTGCCTTTGGTAGGATATGCTCATCCGTGTTCATAGCAGCCTTATTCAAAATAGCCAGAAACTAGAAACAACCTAAATGCCCTCAGTTTGAAGAATGGATAAGGGAACTGTGGTACATTTACACTAAGGAATACTATTCAGCTTTTAAAACAAAGAAATCCTGAAATTTATGGGAAAATGGATGGTACTAGAAATAATAATCCTGAGTGAGTTAACCCAGACCCAGAAAGACTCACAAGTTTCGTACTCACTTATAATTGGACGACACTAGCCCAAAAGAGATGTCAAATGAAAGTCTTAACTTATCAGCAGATCGGGATAAATGTGGGGACTTCCTAATGGAACTCTTGAAAATATTGGAGAATGGGGAAATAGAAAGATCCAGACAGTCCAAGAAACCTACAAGGAGAACATCATGATGGGTAGACTTTGACCCAGGGGAGTCTGTTCAACCTACTGCACCAACCAAGGACAAAACATGCAGTAAACATTGAGCCCCTATTCAGATCTAGCCAATGGACAGGACATTCTCCACAGTTGTGTGGAGAGCAGGGACTGACTCAGACATGAACTCTGGTGCCCCATATTTGACCACTTCCTCTTGGTGAGGAGACCTGGTGTCACTCAGAGAAAGGATAAGCAGGATGAAACTTGATAGACTGTGAGCATATCGTGGGGGAGAAGGTCCATATCTGTCACAGACCTAGGAGAGGGGAATAGGGTAAAAGAGGGAGGGAGGAAGGAACAGGAGGATACAAGTGAGGGGATAACAATTGAGATGTAATCTAAATAAATTAATTTAAAAATGTAACAAAAAGAAACACTAAATTGGAAGCCATAATTAGAGTCCCTGCTCTATGTCAAACACTCTAAGGCAGGTCCCATGTTCAGGAGTAGGTGACAAACAACAAATAAAGGACTCTACAGTTTCTTTCCTTCTTTCTTTCTTTCTTTCTTTCTTTCTTTCTTTCTTTCTTTCTTTTTTCTTCCTTCCTTTTTTCCTTCCTTCTTTCTACTTTCTTTCCCTCCTTTCTTCTGTCCTTCTTTCCTTCTATGTATGTATGTGTGTGTGTGTGTGTGTGTGTGTGTGTGTGTGTGTGTGTGTGCATGTATGTGTGTTTGGTTGGTTACAGCTTGGTATGTGTGTTTTTGTTTTGTTTTGTTTTGTTTTTGCATAATATATTTTATTTTCCAGGTTTTATTGTTGTGTGGAGTTTTGGGTTTTCATTTTTTTTTTTTTTTGAGAAAGAACTTAAAATTGAGATAGAGAGGAGAAGAAAACCTAGACAGGCTTAGGAGAGGGGAAGAATATAATAAAAAATATATTTAAATTTAAATTTTGTTTATATAATCTAAAAGAAAATAGTTTTTTATAAAACCATGTTATTTTATCATTTACTGAGAGACTCCCATGAAGTACAATCATTAAGCTTAAAATATAATTTAAAATTTCATAAAGTCTTAAATTTTCATCAAGAATAGAGAGGAAAAAAAGATGAAATTTTTAGATACTCTCAAAATGGGCATCGATTCAGATGTAAATGAAATAGAAAAATCTTCCTTTTTTTCCTCCCAAATGTTTTTCTTTGAAAACTTAGCAAGCATGTCTATAAAATGTTTTACAATTCACTTGCTATAGAAAACATAGTTTCTATAAAATACCTGAACTCTGTATACCAGATATGGACTTGAGAGAATATTTTTGGCCTTTTATTATATTTTCTATACTCTATTTTTCATATCAATGTATATAGGGATTAGTGGACTCCAGCTTGCATGATTCAGAGGGAACTAAAATATTAAAAATTAGGGAAGAGAAATGATTTGAGAAGAATTCTCATTTACTTCTTTTTCCTTCAATTTTTACATTTCCTGATCTGTTTCTGATTTCAATATATTTGTAATACCTATTTACATTTATATATGCATGGAAGTGTATATATACATATATATTCAAATGCATGCATATATCTATAACACACACATATATAGATAGATATGTATATACATATATAGATAGATAGATAGATAGATAGATAGATAGGTAGACTGCTTAGTAGATATGTAGAGGTATATAAGTATATACAAATGAACATAGGTAGAGTTAGAATTAGTGAATAAAGAGCATGGAAAAAACAAAGAGACAGAGAAAGAAATGTTATTGAATGGGATTCTCAGGATAGATGATAATAAATAGCATATTTTCTTGTGCCCTTTACTTGAATAGAGACAGACACTATGTGCTGCGAACATAAAATAACAAAAATGAAGAAATGTGTAAGAGTAAATTAAAACTTTCTTCAATGTAATTAATTAGTAGACAGAATGTCTTAGTGAGGCATAACTAACTAGGACACCCAGCCTTAGAAAGAGGAGCCCATCTCTTCCTCTGAGGATGCAGGCAATCCTAATGAGACTTGGTAGGCTGGGGTCAGGTGATAGGGGAGAAGGGCTCTGAGGCCTAGGGGAGGGGCATGGTGGGAAGAGAGGGGAGGGGTGGGACTAGGAGGAGACTAGGAAGGAGTCTATGATTGGTATGTAAGGGAAACAATTTAGAAAACAAATTTACATTAAATAAAAAAAAGAAAGGAGGCCCAGCACTGAATCAGTTGCAATGACAGTCTCTCCCCCCCCCTCTCTCTTTCTCTCTCTGTCTCTGAGTGTGTGTGTTTGTTTGTTTGTGTGTGTGTGTGTTTGCAAGAAATCAGCTGCCATAAATTATGTAACCATGGGCTTATGAAACCCATGAAAACTCTGAAGAGCTTATAATCAAGTATGCACTTAATGGGGCATTAAAATATATCCTCAGTCTACTCAACACCTTGATTGCATTTCTCAGATCTTGAGTGACACCTCATATGTACCATGGTTAGACTTTGCACCTGAAGAAATCCTAAATCAACATGCAAACATCATTAAGTTGAGGTAGTTCTTCTGCGCCACAGAAAATTAATGAAGAAGTAAGCTAAAATATGGCTTCACAGTAACATTTTCAGTGCTATCTTATTATTTTATTCTACAGATATTGCATTCTTTATACTTTTAAGGTACTTACTTCCTGCAAAAAATAAAAACCTACATAGATACATAACTCTAAATTTTTCTATTTTCTTCCCTACTTGAAAAAATTAAGTTTACTGATTTTTGAGACATATTTCCAGAGGTAGAGGCTCATTTTGCATGAGGAGTCAAACATCTTTTCTTTAAAAGATATTTTGTTGTTTCCTTCCACTGATGCTCATTTAATTGTTACAATAAGAGAGTACTGGTGTGTCTACAGGAGGATCAGTCACTCTACTGAGAAAAATCCTTTATAGACATATTTATTTTACTTTTCTTTTCCATTTTTATAGCCATTGATCATTTTTAGAAGAAAGTTCTAAATGTATTTAGGCTGAAAGGAAATAAACTCATAATGGCAAACTGTTACTTATCTAAACATTTAGGGACCAAAATAAAACAAATACATTGACAGTCTAACTTATCAGCAATTAGCATTCAGGCTGGCAGTGAGTCTTTCGCAAAGTGTGACTTGCTAAGAATAGTGCAAAAGTGGGGCAATGCTTAAAATACAGCTTGGGAGAAATACTCCATTTGTTATCATAAGAAAATCAGTATTTCTAATGATCTGAAGAGATGAGTAGATATGACCTAAATAAGCTTTCTGGGTAAAGGTCTGAGCCTTGCCTGTGCTGCTCTGATTAAGTTCCCTGCTTTGCCTCAGCAGAGCTCTCTTCTTAGTTGGAGGAGGGGAGGGGGGGGCAACAT
Organism: Acomys minous; assembly: GCF_964271855.1. Lineage (NCBI taxonomy): Eukaryota > Metazoa > Chordata > Mammalia > Rodentia > Muridae > Acomys > Acomys minous. The sequence continues at coordinate 9,646,703 of NC_140501.1, read as the reverse complement.
AGAATTATGTAAAGTGAAAAAAATTGAATACAGTTTGTTTCTGTCATTTCCCAGAGCTTGAAAATTACTATTCGCATCCCCTAACCTAAAATAACACTACAAATGTGGGTGTGTGGTGGGACAGTAGTCCACCTTTAACACATTGTAAATCATACTGAGAAATGAAGATGGAAGACAAAGGTGTGGAATGTGGTAGACCTTCTTCCAAATGGATGTCAAGAAAAACATATGGATTTAGACTTGGATTTTTAGTCAGAATGTACTATGATACAATATGTGACTAGGATGAATTTGTAAGCTTCTTCTTATTTTATGAGCATTATAAAAGATTTAAAATAAAATTGGATCCGCTAAAACATTCTGAGTTTGATTTAGGACAGGCTCTCACTATGTGACTACAGCTAGCCCAGAACTCAGTCTACAAACTAGACAGACTTCCAACTTGCAGCAATCTCCTACATCTGCCTGAATGGTGAGATTGTAGGCAGGTGCCAATATGAGTGAGTTTTTAAATAATTTAAATATTTCCAAACGTCACATGAGTGCAAGGTTTAATGAATATAATTATTTGGATTACATTCTACAACAAACGGCATGGCGGCACTCACTTGTGATTCTAGCAACTAGGGTGACTAGACAAGAAACTTGCAAGCTGCAGCTGAAGGCTGTCCTTGGCATATTAATTCCTAATACATTTAGAGTTGAGGTAGAGAAGAAGGAGGAGTAATTGTCTTTAGGAGTGTACCCACTGATAGTTCTAATACAGAAGACCATGATAGGCTCAGGAAGTTCACAAAACACAACAAAAAGACATAAAACTAAGAAAACGATTTTAAGGAAGGAAGAGTACCAGGCTTAGAAGGAGGAAAACAGTGTATTTTGGGGGGGGAGACTAATCAGAATGCATTGCATACATGCATGAGATTATCAAAGAACAAATTTAAATAATAAGAAAATATTAAAGTTGTGGTTCAGTTGGAGTGTATTTTCCTAGCAGACACAAGGCCCTGCGGTCAGTCCTCATTACCAGAAAATAATAATAGCAGCAACCCAACTTTGGAACTGGGCATAGAGTTTTTATTCCCAAAGGGATTCAGAGTTATAAATGTCATTTACATTCTTTAATTAATGTCATAACTGTAGAATTTTGCTTTTGGTAGCACTATACAATATTTTATAGACCAAGAGTACTTTGAAAACTACAATTTTATTAAAGTCAGAAAAGTCATGAAAAATACCACTTAGTCTGCCACATCTAGCTGGTTTTATGATGATTAAATAAAATATATGTAGTTCGGATTTCCACTTTTAAATCATAGAAAACTAAAGTACTAAAAATTTTATGTTCTGAGTAAAATAAAAAAGTATATAATAAAAATGACCAATGTTAAAAGTTGTGATTCATAAGAACTAAAATAAATGAAACGAGTTATTCCTTAAAATGGGTGATCACAGTGACATCATCAGTAGGAATAATGTGAAAGGCAGCAAAATATACAATCATAGAAACTTTTGGTATTTTTGTCAGATCTACTCCAAATTGCTACTGGTTTTTGTTGTCTTGAAAAACCTAAACAAATTGTCTCTGACATGGACTCTATTGTCTGCTTTTGGATCACCTCCCACTGAAGAGATTGCCTTGCCAGGCCACAAAGGAAGCTCAGTTCTGGTGCTCAGGACAACCTTACACTTGATGATCTGGCATGGGTGGATAGAGGGAGCTCTCTTTTTCTGAGGGATAGCTGAGGGAGGGAAGACGGAGGAAGAGGTAAGGAGAATGGGACTGGGAAGAGAAGAAGGTGGGGGCTATGATCAAGATGTGAAGTGAATAAATAAATTAATTTAAACAAACTAAGCAAACAAACAAAAAACATTGTTCCTCCCCATTGTTACAGGCATAAAAGTATAACCAATGTTATATGTAGGTATTAACCAAACTCTTCCTTGTTTTCAAGTACACCTTTCCTGTCCCTCCTCATTACAAATGTACAGGGTCAGCCATCCCCAGCCTCCAGACCATGTTGTAATTTACCAAAGTAGATGACTAAGCATCTTTGACCTGACCCACGACAAGTGGATCCCGGGGAACATCATCTGCCTCTCCATTCATCTTTTGCAACCTTGTCCTTTTGTTCTATTGATTTAATGGATTACTTCACACACAGCAAAGTTTTGACCTTTCTCCCTAGCTCAAAAATTCACCTTCTTTTGGTTCAAGCCTTGTATCCTGATTTCCACTTTACTGACCATACAACTATCAAGTATGAACTATGCAATCTGATATCTTTTCTTATCTTAAAACTAGATATTTATTCTCTTCAATTTCTTTAATAATTGTGTGTCATACGAACTATCCTTATTACCTTTCTTATGTAATCTTTCCAAACTCACTCTTTTGAAAATCTTCAGCATCTTTTTCTTTCAGCTCATTTTATTCCTCTATAAAGGTAAATTGTCCAAAGCTCTACTTAATGAAAGTACTCCTAGACCTTATGGTTTAAATCATACTCTGAATTAACCCTAGAATAACTTTCTGTATGTGTGAGTACACCTGTGTTTACATCTATATGTGCTGGTGCTCATGCATGTGTATGCAGATGCATGTCTGTTTTTAATGTCCTCTCGAGGGTGGTAGGGGACCTTGTATATTGATCCACAGGAGTCCTATCATTTTTATTTCCAAAACAGTGTCTCATACTAACCAGGAACTCACATATTAGGCTACAGTGGATGGCCAGTAAGTACTGAGATATGCCTGTCCTTACACCTGACCTCACTACCCACTCACTGTGCTAGAAAATCAAGTGGACATGCCTGTGTGCATGTGAGTGTGTGTGTGTGTGTGTGTGTGTGTGTGTGTGTGTGTGTGTGTGTTATTCTGAAAATTGAAATCAGGTCTTCAGAGCTACAAAACAAGTACTTTAGTGACTAAGCTATCTTCCAAGGCCCTATTCCTTTTTTCATGGGAAATAAAAATAGGGAAGCACAATGCCTTTAAAATTTGTGTCTACCAAGCTAAGCAGACTCAGAAGCCTGGATATATTTCCACTGAATTTGTATTCTATGGAAAATAGCTTGCTTCAGCTTGTACTGCTATTGCACACCTAATCCCAGGTGCAAAAAAAAAAAAAAAAAAAAAAAAAAAAAGTAATCCTGCCTGACAATGCACAGATGTTTCTGAGCCCTCCCTCCTGTTTCTTCTTCAGATATGTATCAGATGTGAATCAGAAGTTGGATTTTGAACATTTCTCATATTTAAAAATAAGTATTTTTGCTAATACATACTTTTAAAACTCATAAATGAAAAGAGCACACCTCAAAATAATATAATCAACATATTACTCTTGTCATGTGTTTGACCACACAATTTGTTGTGGAATTCACTAATCAATATGTTATGGACCTCTGAACATTTTTCATAAGACAATGGTTGTATCTTTTGCTAAATTTCAGACTGTCCTTATCCAAATAGTTTGTAGCCTCTACCTTACATTTGAAAATATCAAGCTAACAAGGGATGGGATAACAATTGACATGTAATATGAATAAATTAATAAAATATATTTTAGAAAAGAAAACATCAAATTAATATGATATTAAGCATCTCTAACATAATATACTTTAAATCTCTAATAAATTATATTTATTTTCATCATCAGGTTCAGTGGTTCGCTTTATGTTGAGGGGTTTACATATGAGACAATTTTACCATCCAACATAGGACAGTGTAAAATTTTGTGGGTGAAACGAGTTTTGATAAGTAGTCATAGCTGTTTTGTACTTAGAGCATAGACCTGGAGAGCCACAAGCTTGGGGTAAACCTTTTGCATACATCTTCAGTTCTAGAATTATACTCTGTGTAGCTAAGTGTGAAGTGCAGCCTGTATTCTGGTCATATATTTTTTGAGTAAGTTATTCATAAATGAGGAAAACTGGTGTGCTTTGGCTCGTACATTCTGCTCTCCATAGCCTAACATATGTTTTACTTTACTAAATACGAATGGTGGAAAGATTTGAATCCATCAGTTTATCAGGTAGAAAAAATATTGATTTCCTTAATCAGTAGTAGAATTATATTATCAATTCAAATATGGGATATTAACTTTCAATTAATTGTTCATTTCATTTGATTTTATTATACTTGACATAAGACCTTACTTTATCAGCATATTCTTATTCTTAGAAACTACTAAAAAATTTCCAGAAAAATGAACATAGCAAAAACTCCATTACTTTCTTTCCTGTGTGTCCTTCAAATAATTTTAAAAAAGGGAAAGGAAAGGAAAGAAAGGCAGCTTCTAGAAGATTCTTCATAATCTGCTTATATCAGTGGTCAGTATTAAATTTATCTATAAAAATAAAATGGAAACTGAAAACAGGCTATGAATAAAGAAAAACATTATTTCTATTATTTTTTGTATGTAGGATTTATTTTCCACATTTAAAAAAACCATTATTCACGTTATATCCCTATCACAGTCGCCTCCCTCCTCTCCTCCTTGTCCCTCCCTTCCACCTCATCCTCCCTTTTCCCTCCCCTTCTCTTCAGAAAAGGGGAGCACTACCAACAACTACACTCCCCAGCACGCCAAGCCACTTCAGGACTACAGAAATCCTCTTCCACTGAGACCCAACAAGGCAGCCCAGCTAGGAGAAAGTCATTCAAAATCAGGTAAGAGAGTCTATGTCAGAGACAGCACCCCCTCTAACTGCTTAGCAATCCACATGAAGATCAAGCTGCCCATCAGTTATATATGTGTAGGGCACCTACATCTTGTCGATGCATGCTCTTTGATTTTTTTTTTTTTTTTTTTTAGGCTTTGTGATCCCCCATGGCTCTAAGTTGGTTGAGTCTGTTGACCTTCTTGTAGAGTTCTTTTCCATTCTGTGTCCCTCTTTACTTCTTCCAACTGTTCCACAAGACTCTAAGAGCTCCATCTAATATTTGTCTATGGTCTCTGCATCTGTTTTGATCTACTGCTGAGTAGAGCCTATCAGAAGGTAGTTATTTCAGTCTTCTATCTGCAAGCATCCAGCGTATCCTTAATAGTGTCAGGCGTTGGCTCTCTCCCATGGTGGTAGGTTTCAAGTTGGGCCAGTCATTGTTTGCCCATTTCTTCTATTTCTGTTCCATCGTTATTCTGCATACCTTGATTTAACCAAGAAAGATCATTTTAGCCCAATATCCCCCATGAACATTGGTACAAAAATATTCAATAAAATACTCAAAAATCGATTTGAAGAACTCATCAAAAACATCACCCACCATGATCAAGTAGGCTTCATCTCTGGGATGCAGGCATGGTTCAACATACAAAAATCTATCAATGTAATCCACCATATAAAGAAACTAAAACAAAACAAAACAAAACAAAACAAAACAAAAAACAAAAACCAAAAACAAACAAACAAACAAGAAAACTCAACATGATACTCTTGTTAGATACTGAAAAAGACTTTGACAAAATCTAACATCCCTTCATGATAAAACTCCTGGAGAAATAAGGGATATGAAGCCTGTGCAGAGGAAATAGCATAGTAGCAAATCATTAATTAATTAGAGTAGGTAGCTTAAAGAATGTTTAATGTGGAGAAGGATTGGAGGGTAGGGTAGATGAGGGAATATATGGAAGGGTAACTGATACTAAAGATATTTTTAACTATATGGAAATGTTCTACTGAAGAATCTTCCCAAAGCATATATAAAGACTTTAATGAAATTACAACAGCCTAGTCAGAATGGCCAAAATCAAAGTACATGACAGTACATGCTGACTAGAAAGTGGAGAAAGGGAAACAATTATTGATTGCTAGTGGTAAAGGAAACATTTACAGCCTCTTTGGAAATCATTGTTGTGGTTTCTTAAGAAGCTCGACATAAATATAGTATAAGAGTCAACTATACCACTCTTGGGTATACATTCACATGACTTTACGTTCTACTGCAGAGTTACTCGTTCATCCTTGTTAATGCTGTTCTATTCATAATAGCTAGAAACTGGAAGTAGCCTAGTTGTCTATCTACAGAAAATGGATAATGGAGATGAACATTTACATTGTAAAATATTATTCACCTATTAACATGATTGAAATTGGCAGGCAAATTGCACAAAGCTAGAGATGATCACTCTAAGTGAGATAACACAGACCCCAAAAGAAAAATATTGCATGTTTTCTTTTATATGTGGACGTTATCTTTTAAGCATTAAGCGTGTGTGTTTCAATTTGCATAAGCATGTATCTCTTGGGATATTTTAAATAGGAAAATTCTAGAGAAACATAAACCAGACAACATATGATCATCACATCCCAGTCAGCTTGCCACACCATCAGTTAAAACAGATATGTTATAGAGACCAAATTAGAAGTAACTGCTAGGTCAAGCAACATAAATACTTATATCTTTGAAAGTCTTATTGGATTATGGAATATGAAATAAAATAAAAAATAAAAAGTAATATATTACAGAGAAAACAGAAAATTATTCAAAACAACCAGAAACCTGGTTGGAAAGGATAATTTGGAGCATTTATCCTTAAAGAGCTAATTTTCTCAGAAAGAATAGGTCTTTACTTTCTTCCATTAAATTTGCTTCCTGGTCATGAGTTGGATAGAATGCAACTGAGTTCAAAATAAAACTAAGTCCAGGATGTTGATTCTGTAGAGAAATGGAATTTAAAACTGTGTGTGAGTTGAAAAGCTTATGAGTAAAGGTACATTTATCTGGCAAAATCGCAGTGTTGTGTTAAATCCCTAGCATTCAGCACTGGCGATCAGGGAGCTGTTGTAGACTTTAATCAAAAGAACATTTCACAGTTTGGTTTAAAAGGTCAAACTTCCTAACTTATCCTTATGTGATGGTAGTTTAGTAATGGTCTAGTAACTTGGCTTGTGATTTGTCATGACCTAGATCATTTTGTGGCAAAAGGAAATTGATGTGAACACTTTTAGACTTACTCAACCATTAAAAGGAGCATTAGGCAGGCTTTGGTGTTGAAAGCAGTATAGCTACTCACAGGCAGATTAAGATGTTACAAATGGAACAAAAGAAAGAATACGAAAGCTTTTTGCTTAATGTATGTGTATGTGTATGTTTATATGTGGATAGATGATTGATAGATATGTATCTATGTATACATTGTATAAATTGTAAGTATCAAGCAGCTTCACATAGAATAAAGGAAAGAAGTTATATAAAAAAATAGTATCTCAGGCTGCATTTAGCCCTGATAGAGATCTGAATGCCAATAATTTAAGAATTATTTTCTATATGATGGATGAAAATGGTAAGTAATGTCTCTCATCTTCACAATTCTGGCACTCACTATCTAATGAAAGTTTCTTTTTCTGAAGCTCCTAACTTCCTTAGCCAAGATGAGATACAGGCGTAAATTATTAAGTAGAAAGTTTTATAAACAAGCAATTAACATGTTTTAAGTTGTGTATTTATCAGTGCTATCATGAATTATCTCATCACCATGTTCTACATTCATCTGTATCATTCAAACCTTGCATTGTTTGCCTTCTTAGATCAACTATTATGGCATCAGTATATTGATAAAACAGTCTCATTTTTTATGTATTGTTAATCTCTTCCTGTTTATACTTTTAAATTCTAATTCCTTATATGTATGTGGATGTGGATGAAAATATGATATATTCAGTACCTGCAGCATCAGAGATACACTGGATTCTGGGAATACATTCTTTGTGGATAATAAAGACTTAAATTATAATTTTCAATTTAACCTATCACCGTTACTTAAGGTGGGAGCAGACATTTACTAAGATATATGATTAAAAACATACTTAATGAAAACATTGGTACCACAAAAGCAAAGAAAATGGTTAAGTGCTTTAATCAATAATATTTTTACTACTGAAAAGCAGAACAGGACATGAATCTGGTATTTGGGTATGAGTGGCCTGAGGTTATTGTTTAATTTAAATGCTGATTTTTAAATCCCCCATATCTATTTGCAAGCTTTGTTCTGAGAATCTCTTGTCTCAATGCTGTATAAATTCTGCTCTCCAATTGTCCCCTTTTATGCCAATAAATCAACCAGTCACGGAGCAGGGAGAGAATAGGGCTGGACTTTCTGACAAGTAGGGGGTGAAGATTTAAAAGGAGAGTAGGGGATTCAGCCACCAGAGCGGTCCAGGAAACATCAGGAGTCGGAGCTGGAACAGAAAAGCTACAAAGTGAAAGTATGACTGGGGTGAACACTAGGAAGAAAACAAATTACCTCAGAGGGTTAAGATTAGAGTAATAATTGATCAGTTAATTATTAAACAATTATAAAACCGTTTCATTAATTTCTATGCTAACCGTGTTAAGAAGGAAACTGAGAAATAAAAAGTTTTATAAAAATAACTAACATTTTGATGTACAAAGTGGGCCAGAACTTAACTTAGATTCTCTACTTAATCAGAAAGCACTTTCTTAGATCTATTTATTAAGAAACTGAAGTTTCTAAGGTAGGCACTTACAGTTTCCTCATTAGCACCCCCAAAAGCGTCAAGGCCTCTAGCCAGCTACAGAAAAGCAAAAGCTGATACAATGTCCAGAGAGGTAGTTCTATTAGTAAATCCTTGCTAAAGAAAAAAAAAGAGTGACTTTTAAACACAAGCAAGATTCTCCAAGCCAGTCTTCCCTAGCCAAGACAAAAAGCTAAATCTCTTTGAGAAGGGTATCTTGCTGGCCTGCCTCTTGCAGGCCAGAGAAGCAAACACTTATGAAGTGAGTAACTTCCCAGAGTAAGGATGAAGTCAGCATCCAGTAAGTGAGGCAGAAAAATTAGCCTTTCTCTAGAAGCAGAAGCCAAAGACAGACTGAGATGCCTCAAGATCTGATCTGCTAAAGTCTAGAAGGGACACTGGGTCTAAGAAAGTAAAGTCCTTAGAAATGTTTTAGAGATTAAAGAAGATTATTTTCTAATTTGAAAATGCAGGCAGACACAGTGACACAGTGCTTCTGGATTTCATTGGTTTTGTTTCTCTTACCATACAAATAATTTTCCAGAGATGGCTACAGTTTTGCCTATTATTTTTGGGAGAGATAAGAATAACACAGACTTGAGAAAAGGTTAGACTAAGAAATAGATGCTAAATTAAAGACCATAGAACTGAGTTGGAGGAACATTTAAATGAAAATAGGAAACTTTCAGAGAAATACAATCTGTAATTTATAACAATACTAAAAGCGGTAGTTGCAGATTAGGAAAATCCTCAAAGGTTTGAAGAACATGAAGAACGGCATCCCATTGAGATGCCAGATAAAATGGCTTTGCATATAGGACAACATGGTCAGATTGGATATTGTGTGTGTGTTATCAAGTTTCAATTACTAGATAAAGGTTTATACACTAAAGTAGAAATGCAGATTAATTTTGGTGCTGCCTTTGAATAAGGCCATTTTGCTTCAATTTGCAGAGTTTGGAGAACAGAATATATGACCATGCCATATGTTCACATTCAGAATAACAATGGGATCATGCCTTAAACTCTTTTAAGCATGATTCTAAGGTTATACATTTGTTAGATATGGTGACCATCTTGGTGATGCATTTTGAAATTAGGGCTGATGGTACTTCAGCATGTACATTCATTGGAGTACAAATTGTTTTTTATTAATTTATTCATATTACATCTCAATTGTTATCTCATCCCTTGTATCCTCGCATTCCTCCCTCCCTCCCACTTTCCCCCTATTCCCATCCACTATGACTGTGACTGAGGGAGACCTCCTCCCCCTGTATATGCTCATAGGGTATCAAGTCTCTTCTTGGTAGCCTGCTATCCTTCCCCTGAGTGCCACCAGGTCTCCCCATCAAGGGGACGTGACCAAATGTGGGGCACCAGAGTGAAAGTCAGTGCCCACTCTTCACTCATCTGTGGAGATTGTCCTGTCCATTGGGTAGCTCTTGGTAGGGGTTCCATGTTTGCTGCACGTATTATCCTTGGTTGGTGCCATAGTTCGAGCAGAACCCCCTGGGCCCCAATCCACCCATCACAATGTTCTTCTTGTAGGTTTCTAGGACTCTCTGTGTCCTTCTATTTCCTCCAAATCCTATATTTCTCTTACCTAGAGTCTCAGTAGTATGTCCTCACATCTACATTGAGCATTTCTTTAAGTGTTTCTCAGCCATTTGATATTTCTCTGTTGAGAATTCTCTGTTTAGTTCCAAGCCCCATTTCTCAATTGGGTTATTTGGTTTGGTGGTGTTTAATTTCTTGAGTTCTTTAGATATTTTGGATATTAGACCTTTGTGAGATGTAGGGTTGGTGAAGATCTTTTCCCAGTAGGCTATCACTTTGTTCTGTTCACAGTGTCTCCTGCCTTACAGAAGCTTCTCAGCCTCATGAGGTCCTATTTGTTAATTGTTGACATTAAGGCCTGGGCTGTTGGTGTTCTGTTCAGGAAGTTGTCTCCTGTGCCAATGTGTTCCAGGCTCTTCCCCACTTTTTCTTCTAACTGATTTAGTATCTCTGGTTTTATGTTGAGGTCTTTAATCCACTTGGACTTGAGTTTTGTGCATGGTGACAAATATGGGTCCAATTGCATTTTTCTACATATAGACATCCAGTTAGACCAGCACATTTGTTGAATAGGCTATCCTTTTTCCATTGAATAGATTTGGCTTATTTGTCAAAAATCAGGTGACCATATGTGTGTGGATTCATCTCTGAGTCTTCAGTTCAATTCTCTTGATCCACCAGCCTATTGATGTGCCAGTACCATGCTGTTTTAATTGCTATTGCTCTATAGTACAGCTTGAGATCAGGTATGGAGATTCCTCCAGAGCATCTTTTATTAGAAATAAAAAATGTTTTAGGCATTATGAGATGAAACCTATTACATAAATAAGTTATAATCCATAGATCAAACAGTTTTGAAAAGATATAATAATAATTTTAAAAGATGATCATAAAATAGAAGAGGAATATAATATCTCACCCAAATAGATTAAATAATGGTTTATTGATTTTAAAATTTTTAAATGAGACAATTAATATCCCTACTAAGATACAATAGAGTTTAGAAAGAACTTTTGAATTAGATCAACGTATGAAGTTCTTAATTCCAAAATGGAAGACAAAAAATGTGTTGTGTTATGAAGACAACATGCTCTTGTTTCAACAGAAAACAAAAAAGCTAAGCATTCAATCCAAACTGATGGAACTCAGATTTGACAGGGGGAGACCACCTGAAGATTTTGGCAACAGACAAAAAAAAAAAAAAAAAGAAAAAGAAAAAGAAATAAAGTAGACAAAACAGGCCATGTAACCCTCCACATGGAAACATCTCTGAGGTTGATTGACATGAAAATGTCTCCAATCAGGACTTTAGCTATGCATGACCAATAAATTTTTGGCTACAAAATCCTCAAGACTTGCCATGCCATTCTTTAAATATTATAAATAAACATTTACTCTACAGAGAATCATCTTCAACTGAACTATTCTCAGTGCACAGCCCATACATATATTAATACAAAAATGGATAATACTGTTGAATGTTAATATTTTGCAGAACAATAGGACCAGACACCAAATTACAAGACAAGTAGGCCAAGTGATCCAACTTCACAGACAGCCTCCACAACTGTACCTTGAAAATCTTTATCCAGGAATGCTTCAAAATGGCTAACTAGATTGTCCAGCATCAAAGACTGTTCCAGTCAGGACTTCAGGTAAGCTCTGAACTTCCTTAGCATTCAGAGACTAGACAAAATTACAGCCAATTTTCTTAAGACTGGACAATGTCGCAAGTTTCTTGCCCCCCCCCCCAAAGAATAGCTTTGTTCCAAGTCAACAAGAAACAGTTTAAGAAAACTATGCTACATTTTCATTGGGGGAATGAATGTTTTTTGGTCAATCTATGGGTGATAGCTGTTTGTTATTATTTTAAAGCGGTTGGTTATTGTAATGTTAAATAAAAGCATAGGTTTCTGAATTAACTTTTAGACCAAAAATATTAATAAGACAAAATATTACATTGGTACAAATCTTTGTATATTGGTACAGATTTAAGATTATATTTGGTTACAACATGCTAAAGTAAGTTTTTATTATTTTGAAAACTACTTTTATGAACTGTTTAGGGTAAGTAAGAAATAAATGTATATTAGTCAGGCAGGCAAAATCTTGGTCATGTTAGATGCTAGTTGAGTTAGTTACAGAAATGTTTCTCATATTGACAAATAAAAATAGCTAAAACAAACAGATAAGATAGATAGACAGATAGTCTTCAAAAATGTCAGAGATCTACAGAATATGGCATTTAAAGATGTTAATTACTAAAGGCTTTTTTTTTTTTTTAACATGATCCCGGTCAACTCCTGGCAGCACCCCATTCTACTTCAAAAAACATCAAAGGCTTCATATGTGACAAGCTAGACAATGGGTAAGAAAATGTCCTTGCCAATTACAGACAGAATACTATCCAAAATTGAATAAACTGAATGGGGGAAAGTTGACTGATGAGCTTTGTAAAGACAATGTAGGCAAGGCCTTTAAAATTCCTGCTTCACCAAAAACTCTTGTAGACATTTCTGGCAAAAGGCTGTTGGGACTCACCCTGGGGAAGCTTCTGTTGATGTACTTGGAAGTTATAAGGCAGAAGGTGTCTAATAGTAAGCATTCCTTGGCCAGATTGGGCATGGCATGTAAGAACCTTATTGGTCACCCAAAGCCATATACCCTGCTATCTTTTCATGGATAAAGGAGTCTGTAGCCACTCACCTTTGGTTTGTATCCTCAAGGTTTTCTGTGTCGTAACTCTACACCACTCACCCACTTGAACTAAACTCCCTACCCTTTCCCATAGGCTGGATCTTTCGGAGAAGAAGCAACAAAGTCTGTCAAATATTCTGGGCCAGTGAGCTAAAGATCATGCTCCAATGTTGTAGAATTATTTTGGGCAACAGCCCAGGCAGCCAAATATCTCTGTCATTTCTATACATTTTGCAGCTTCTTGCCTATATTTCCTACTAATTTAGGTAATATTTATTCCTTCTTAAGTCTCTAATGGGCTTGAGGACTAGATAGTTATAGACTCACAGTTAAACTTAAAATATTTATGATGATATAAGTTGATAGATAATAGACCAATAATGTTGGCCTAAGGTTATTGTTTTATTCAAATGTGATTTCTGTATCTCCCGTATCTGTTTGCAAGCCTTGTTCTGGGATTCTTCTGTCTCAAAGTTGTATAAACTCTGCTCCCCAATTGTCCCCCTTGTATACCAATAAAACAGTTTAAAGCCAGTTTCTGAAGCCAAGTAGGGAAGGAGGAGCTGGAAGAGGAAATAGAGGATTCACCCAGGAGCAGAGGTCAAAGGCACATCAGAAAGGAGCTGGGACAGAGAGATCTACAAAGTGCAGTGGATGCGTGCTAGAAGGAAACCACATTAACCTAGAGGGTTAATAATAGAGTAATAATTGCTCAGTTATTGTGTTGTGGAGCTTATTATTAAACAAATATAAAAGAGTCTTACTTATTTCTGTGATAGCTTGGTTAGGAAATAAACTGAGAGAGAAAAAAAAGCACAGTTATATAAAAGTAACCTTAACAGGTACAATCCATATGTGAAAACAGATGTAGCATCTAAGATATTTACATAAAAGTCACTGATGAATAAATGAATCAACATGAGCTTTAAGTAATCAGAACATCATTAAATGTAAGTTAGATCAGTTACTTGCGGTAACTGGGTGAAAAAGCAATGCTTAAAGTTTTGTAGGCTTTTGTATAGTAAATACACATTGCAATTAGCCTTCCTGGATGCCTAGGATGAGCACATAAAAGTCTTCAGCAAAGGTGTTGTACTAGAATAAAGATGTCTACACCTCCTAAATGCTGGTTCTTGTGAAAGTTAGAAATTAATTCCTCACTTTTTGAGGATGAGCGGGATTTTGGTCGATTTTTAGCAATTTCAGCAGTCGGGTGACTTTCTGACTTTAAAAAAAATTGTTTTCTTTTTCTTTTCCCCTTACTTTGGAGAAATTTCAGTGCCATATTGAGACGGTCGACAGGTAGCTTACAGAGAAGCATACAATGCAGGGAACAAATGATGCACAAGATCCTTGTGAACATAGGCAGAACCTTCCCCCACCAGCCACAAGGAGAGCTCAGCTCTGAACAAAAGCTTGAGTAAAGGCTAAATCTCACGAAAGACTATGAGCAAGAGCTTGTCAACCAACCTACTCTTGCTTCCCAAGTATAATGGAAATACTGTGAAAATGAATGTCTGCTGCATGAATTACAGTTCTGTTCATCACAGCTGTTAAAAGAAAATAACCTAAACATCCTACAACAAATACACTGAATGATGAAAATGCTGCACACATATATACAATACAATAATATTACTCATCAGTAAAGCAAAATGAAATAATAAATTTGAAGGTAAAGACAAAAACAAATACTGGGTGGTCTCTCTTATCTGAAGTCCTTACCTCCAAATCTTCAGGGTGTGTACACAGCATGAAGTAATTAAAAAAAAACTACATGAGTATAAAATGTTCATTGAGATGGGAATAGAAGGACACAGGTATTATTAATTGGGATACGGGAAAAACTGGGAGAGGAGCTCTAACCAGGGAGGTGGAAGAAGTGAAAAGACAAAAAGTTGGAAGGGGGAAAATTACAAACATCAAAGTTGTTTGATGAAACCTCAAGGAATAATACCATTTGAAACTGTAGACACACACACACACACACACACACACACACACACACACACACACACACACATCTAACACATATTCTAGTACTAAGTATGAAAAGCCTCATTTTTCATGGTTTACTCACAGTCATGCAAATGACTCCTGAAATAGCTTCTGCTGTTTCCCTAGGTTGCCTCTCCGAGATTGACGATAAGCAACTACTCCTAAACATACTACATATGAGGGGAGGACGTTGATGATTTAATCTCTTTCTACCTTGAAAATCATCCTGTGGTCCATTTCAGAAATTATCATGCAAACTGTCAAGGGAAGGAAGCAATCAATCAATTTAGACATATATAAACCACAATGACCAGCATACCAAGATATATTTAAAGGTTCAGAGTGGTATGCATATACTTGTGATGCCCAACAGCTGTCTAATTGGACTTCATGTCCCCTCAACATGAGAGAAATAACATGTGGTATTTGAAGCCTAACCATCAAAGGCTAGTGAGATTATGCATCTTAGAAAAATATCTAATACCACTACTTTAATAAAGCAGCTCTAACTACATTCTAAAATTTACCCTTAAAGCAACATATTCAATGAATATTTTCTTTAAAGGAAGTGGGAATCATTAAAGAAAACCAAAACTGTACACAGTACAGAGAGCAATGCATCCTCATGAAACAAGCTCAGCCCATCTACACACATGAACACAGCTACAGTACAGTATCATGAAACAAAGGCTCAAGTATCATCACAGAAGACAATGAGCCCAGAAAACTGGGAAGTCGACCATGAGACTTTTGTCTTCTGAAAATGGTTGCCTGAACAAAACTTGAACAAGGAGAATATCACTGGACATGGTTATGTGGAAGGGGGAAATCTCAAGAAGTCCTACTCCTAGACAAAGAACTTCAGGTGACTACAGATTGCGGAGGGGAAGACTAGACTCTCTTAGGGATGCGCTCTTAAATGGTTAACCAATACAAATTGGTCAACCCTAAAGTTATGAACACATAAGCTAAATAAAGTACTTAGAAGACTTATGTACATGTTTATGCACATATATATGTAATGGAAATATATAATATATGTGTTTAAAAGACTAATAACCGTAGACAATTTGACCATCAATTCTAGAGAAAGTGAGGGAGGACATGGGAGGGCTTGAATTGAGGTAAAAAAGAAATAAATGAGATAATTATATTTTAATTTAAAACACTGATAATCTAAACCACAAAGTTTTATTATCTTATTATGCAGGAATACATAATTTATGCAAATACAAGAAAGAAATCAGTTTTAAAGTAACATTAAAATATGTATGTTTACTTTTTGTGGTATGCCTGTGCTTGTGCGTGTGTGGGTGCATGACTGAAGCATGTATGTGTGTGTGTGTGTGTGAGAGAGAGAGAGAGAGAGAGAGAGAGAGAGAGAGAGACAGACAGACAGACAGACAGACAGACAGACAGACAGACAGACAGACAGACAGACAGAGACAGAGACATTTCCAAGCAACTACCTATGTGAATAAGCTGGAAACATATTCAAGTGCAATTATTCTTCATTTTTGCATGACACTGATAAAATGTTTTTATTTCTTTAGTCTGAGCAATTTAAAGAGGCTCTTGTACATGAAAGAGATGTTTTAATTGAATGGACACTAAAGGCTGATTAAATCTGAAATAAGAGAATGATCAGAGGTTGGGTACAGGGCAAGGAAAATGCTTTGCTTTAATCTTTTTTTTCCCTCTACTTAATTTTTCTTTGCCTTTGTGTATATGTAGTTAGGCAGCTAGAAATAGGTCAAGAGCCTCTCTTCAAGAAGTCTAAAGAAATCATGACAAAAGAATCCAGCATGCAAGAGATTCACTATCCAGTCAGTGTGTGTGGAGATGCGCATGGGCAACCTCATGACTTCATGGAACTCTTTAGAATAGGTGGTGAAGCACCAGATACAAGTTACTGGTTTATGAGAGACTGTATGGATAGAGAATATTACTGAGCGAAACAGTTACATTGCTTATGGCACTTAAAGGATATAACTTGTTCCATGATTGGAATGTAGTAACAATTATCTATGCTCCCAACTATTGATATCATTGTGGTAATCAAACTGCAATACGAAACTTGATGAGACTCCTAAGTATTGCGTGTTGCAGTTTGATCAAGCACCCTGTAGAAACAAGCCACATGTCACTTGTCCTACCCCAGGCTATTTCTAATAATTAAAGTTTAAACCTGCTTAAAATTTAAACAGGTTGATCAATGGAATAAAACTGAAGACCCAGAAGTAAACACACATACCTATGGACATCTGACTTTTGACAAAGAAGCTAAAACCATACAATGAAAAAAGAAAGATAGCAAGCATCTTTAAGAATTGGTGCTGGTCTAGCTGGATGCCTGCATGTGGAAGAATGAAAATAGATTTCTATTTGTTACCCTGCACAAAATTTAAATCAAAGTGAAACAAAGACCTCACCATAAAGCTTGATACACTAAATCAAATAGAAGAAAAAGTGGAGAAGAGCCTTGAACTTATTGGCACAGGAAACAACTTCCTAAACAGAACACCAACAGCCCAGGCTCTAAGGTCAACAATTAATAAATGGAACTTCATGAAACTGAAGAGCTTCTATAACGCAATGGACACCTTCAATGGAAGAAAACAATAGCCTACAACAGACAAAAGAATAATATCCAAAATATATAAAGAACTCCAAGAAATTAAACACAAACATACCATGAATCACGTTTCTAATAAGGTATATAAAAGTGGCTACACCTTTAAGACTAAAGTCATAACCAGTTGTCATGACCTGCATAGCTTTGAAATTTACCTGACTGTGGCAACAGGGAATTTAAAAAGTAACGGACACATCCAAAAGTCCTGCCATGCTCTCTGGTGGTGATGCAACAGCAGCATCCCTAAGTCCCGGCATTTACTATATATATCATGCATCAGGAAGAAGCAGATGAGTTGATATCTGTAGGGCATCTGCTGTAGATTGAATGGAAGTGGGCCCCATAGATTCATAGAGAGTGGAGAATAGCGTTATTGGAGGTGTGACCCTATTAGAGAAAACGTAGGCTTTGAAGTTTCAGAAGCTCAGTCCAGCCCCAGTGTCACCCTCCCTTCCTGCTGCCTATGGATCCAGATGTAGAACTCTCAGATACCTCTCCAGCACCATGTCTGTCAACCTGCTGCCATGCTTCCCACTATGACAATAATGGCCTAACCCTCTGAACTGTAAGCAAGTTGCATGTTTTCTGCTATAAGAGTTGTCATGCTCACAGTGTCTCTTCACTGCAATAGACACTGACTAAAACATGATCTCTATCACAGCAGTCAGCCTGCTATAGTCCAGGGGGAGGAAGCTCTGGTAGGTACTTCCTGTACATACAGTCAACAATATATGCAGGCCAAGGGAAGTTCTTGACAGTCTTCATCCCATGACCCAGTGAGAGTCTTGCCGCAAGTTTGTAGTATACCTTGACATGGCCATCTTCATGTCAACAATATATAGTCCCATGGGATTTATCTGTTTCTCACAAACATATGCTCTTTAAAAGCACATGCCCATCACTTGTGCTTCTTCATCATTTTCTTTCTTTTTTAAATATATTGTATTAATTTATTCATATTACATCTCAATTGTTATCCCATCCCTTGTATCCTCCCATTCCTCCCTCCCTCCCATTTTCCCCTTACTCACCTCCCCTATGACTGTGACTGAGGGAGACCTCCTACCCCGTATATGCTCATAGGGTATCAAGTCTCCTCTGAGTGCCGCCAGGTCTCCCCCTCTAGGGGATGTGGTCAAATATGAGGCACCAGAGTTTGTGTGAAAGTCAGACCCCACTCTCCACTCAGCTGTGAAGAATGTCCTATCCATTGGCTAGATCTGAGTAGGGGTTCGAAGATTACTGCACATATTGTCCTTGGCTGGTGCCATAGTTTGAGCAGGACCCCTGGGCACAGATCCACCCATCATAATGTTCTTGCAGGTTTCTAGGACCCTCTGGATCCTTCTATTTCCCCATTCTCCCTTGCTTCTCTCACTTAGAGTTCAAATAGGAAACCTTCCCCTCTGTCCCACTTTCCTGGTAAGTGAAGACTTTCATGGGACATGCCCCTTGGGCTAGTGTCCAGATATAAGTGATTATATACCATTTGACTCTTTCTGTTCCTAGGTTAACTTACTCATTATGATCATTTCTAGTTCAATCCATTTGTCCACAAATTTCTGGAATTCCTTGTTTTTAATAGCTGATTAGTATTCCATAGTGTTAATGTACCACAGTTTCTTTATCCATTCTTCTACTGAGGGACACTTACATGATATTTGGAATGGCTGCCAAGATCAGAGGCACATGTGAGAAAGCATAGCTCACTTCATTTGTTTTACAACTCTGCCAAATCTCTACTAGTTGTTTCTTTTGTCCCTTCTTTCTTCATATATTTTATAAAAGTTTAGATATTTTATATTTACATAAAATATTTGCATATATAGCCATTATAACTTACTCTTTCAGTTCCCAAATGTTGAAAAGAAAACATCAAAATCTTTTGTGGAATATAAATATGAACACACACATTGCCGTTTTCATTTTTCTTTTCTTTTTTTCTTTAAATTGTATTAATTTATTCAGATTACAATTCAATTGCCATCCCATCACTTGTATCCTTCTATTCCTCCCTCCCTCCCGCTTTCAGACCTCCCCTAGGTCTATAACTGAAGGGGACCTCCTCCTCCACTATATGGTCATAGGCTATTAAGTCTCATCTTGGTAGCCTGCCTATTCTCTCTTTGAGTGCCACCAGGCCTCCCCAGCAAGGGGAGGTGGTCAAATACGGAGCACCAGAGTTCATGTCTAAGTCAGTCCCTGCTCTCCACATAACTGTGGAGAATGTCCTGCCCATTGGGTAGATCAAAGTAGGGGTTCGATGTTTACTATTGTATTGTCCTTGGTTAGTGCAATAGTTTGAGCAGACCCCCCTGAGCCCCGATCCACCCATCATGATATTCTTCTTGTAGGTTTCTAGAACCCTCTGGGTCATTCTATTTTCCCATCTCCTATATTTCTTGTACTTAGAGTCTCAGTAGGATGTTATTTTCTTATATTACATATTTAACACACCTACAGTGCCAGTAATCTGGATGTGTTTAACAATAATACCAGTGAGTCATATCATCAATACTGCTAAAAAATATCACAAAATATCAAAGGGAGTGGACATTTTAAAGCATATATTATATAAAATTTTCCTGAAGTTTTCATTTTTGAAGCATTGTTTACTGTACAATGTGATAATATACTTAGTAACCTGCCAAATTAAATTTCTCTCTCTCTCTCTCTCTCTCTCTCTCTCTCTCTCTCTCTCTCTCTCTGTGTGTGTGTGTGTGTGTGTGTGTGTGTGTGTGTGTCTCTCTCTCTCTCTGTCTCTCTGTGTATCTCTCTTTCTGTCTGTCACTCACTGTCTTTCTCTTTCAGGGTCTCTCTTGCACACACATACACACAAACACACATGCACACACAATTCATATTTATATATGTTGGCATAGCCTTTTAAAGTAAGGCTACATCAGAGAAAGTAGCTTCCTGGACAATATAGCTATAACTGCTGGATGATTGATTGAGATTTGCCAGCTATCGTACTATATTGCACATTTACACATTCAAATTCAAAGTACAAAAGAATCTAGGCCAGATAAACTCAGTGCTCCTATTTGGAAAGCAGGTGTTAATTAGTTACTTCACAATTATATTGTTTTGGCAGTCCTTTGAAAAAATTGCTTTATTCAAAATGCACAAATTCAGTTTTGCTTTGGCTATGTGGAGATTGCCTGTTACAAAATTTATACAAACATACAAGTTATCAATATGTTCTAATTTAATACAAATTTTCTGAAATAATTTTCTGTCCATGTTATATTCTTAAATGTATAATATAATATCTAGTATTATATGAACCATTTGAAGATAAAATAAATAGATGCTGAACTAAATCTTATTTTTAAATTCTAACTTTGAGGAACAAATAGTTTAGACTTTTGACTGTAGGGTTAATATTCTAATGTCTTCTAAGTTAAACGCATGTTATTGATGTAAACTAGGAATCTTGAATGCATTTTCACTCTTCAAAATACAGCCAAGATGGTGTTAGTTTTCATTATGATCTCTGCAGTGCTCCCTATGAACTCTATTTGTCTGGAATTATCTTTGTTTGGATAGATGATTTCATGTCAATTCATACAGAATCAGATTAAACTCTCAAGTAGCCACTATATCTATAAAATTAGGTGGTAAAAATTTCTTTCCCTCAAAAATCCTCCTGCTAAGTCCTTAAAATAACTGTGATACTATAAAAGGAAAAAGTGTTGTTCTCTGAAACACTGCTTTGATCCATATTGCTGCTGTGGTAAGTAATTTCTTAAAACAGCAGGTCTGAAGGACAGTCGGGCTAATGCATGCCACCTCCAATTGTCAGCATCCTATAGAACAAAGAACAAGAAAGGCAAAGTTTAATAATTGGTCTCTAACATTGAAACTGAGATTTTTTTTTCTGCTCCCAGGAGACACGACATCCTAGAATTCTTAGATGACCATTGATAATGGTTGTTTAAGGCTGGTTCTGGGAGCCTTGAATGACATGATGACGATAGCAGAAGGATTTCTGATAGAAAGCTCAGAGTTTATGATATTCACCACTGAGCTCCATCCAAATATGACTGTCATTCTTCTGGACAGAAGAAAGGAGCATATGGAAGCCACTTGTCCTAGAAGTTTAGAACAATATAACAACTGCCTAAAAATGGATCATGGCTATGGTTTCCTTGACTACTATCAGTTCCTACCAGAAAAAAAGTTTACCCTGTTATATCTCTTGTAACACTACCCAATTTTATTTACTTCAGAGAACTCAAGAAGTACAACAGACACGGTGGATTTTGTGATCTGTAGCACGGCTGTTCTAGCTGAGGTGATTGGGCCTGAGGATGTGAATAAACACATACACGGTGAGAATAATAATACTTTGAATGCATATCCCTCTTTTTTTGTTGTTCATGGGATTAATATGGTAGTAATTTCATCTTCATGTTTTAGCATGTTCCTCCCTAGCTCTCAAGCCTAAACAGGAAGTAGATTGAAAAATAGTATAAAGGAATGTGTAGCTGTACTCTCTTTTTTTTCTCTGTCTTTGTTTCCCACTCTTCAGTATTTCTGTCCCCTTCATATTCTCTCTCTTTGTTCTGGAAAAAACAATTGCACAAAAATTAGCATGGTGATGTTCATAGTTAAAATTCTGTGCATATTCTATTTCAGGGAGTTTATGTCTAGATGATGAACATGGGTTATAAAATAGAATCTAGTGTGTTCATGAAAAATACATATTAGCAAATCACTGACTGTGAGTGTAAGAAAAGATTAAGACTAATGTAGGCCGAGGAGTTGATAGAATATAGGCATGGTGCAATGCTCCTGTAGACAGTGGCCAGGGCGATGTGGGGCACAGATAACACATATGTCTTATTGTATTAAAATTTATTTTTTATTTTCTTTTCTCTAAATCTCCATTTTCTGATTAGTCTATTTCCAGATGGCACAATTAAGTTGCAAAATTCCAAATATTCTGCACTTATGGTTTCACTTGTTTTATTTATATTGTAACAGCTGATTTCAACAGCTGTTCACTCCTAAAATAATTTTCTGTCAATAGATTTCATTTCAATCAATTCTGATTATCTGATTTACTAAATAGGATGAAATATATGGAGCATTTTAGGAGCTTTTCTTGTATTACAATGACAATGTTATGCTAGATTTGAGAATTTCCTAATATTTCCCTAAAACGTTTTAATATTCAGCCTGTCATTACTTAAGGTATAATAAGGATTATTAAATTACTTTTAAGATATGTAGTGATACAGCTTCACCTTTTTGAATTAAATTCTGATCTTTGCTATGAATTTAATTCATTTTATAATTGAAATAAAAATACGCAATATATTGTTATGACTTAAATTATTCTGACTCATAAACAAACTCACTGAGATCAAACATTATTCGATGATGAATGGGTCAAGAAAGAAAAATTTTTAATTCTTGGAATTTAATGAAAATTAAGCACAACACAAGAAAAACTCTGGGTCACAATAGGAGTAATTCTATAAGGGAAATTTTTAGCACTGAACACATACATACTAAAATTGGAGGTTGGAGAGATTGCTAAATTGCTGTGAGCACTGGCTGCACTACCAGATAACTCAGGTTAGAGTTCCAGTGCCCACATGGTGGCTCATAATCATGTGTCTCAAGCTCAAGGGATCTGACACCTTCTTCTGGCCTTGTGGACATCAGGAATGCACATTATGCACAAACATGCATCCAAGCAAAACACCCAAGCACTGAAAAAATAACAAAAATGTTTTAAAAAAAACCAGTAAGAGCCAAATAAATAACTTAACAGATTTAGAAAAATAATAAGAAAACAAACTCAAATCCAGCTGAAGACAAATATAACAAAAATAGGAGCAGAAATTAATAAAATGGAAGCAAAGAAAATAATACAAACAATGAACCAATATAGGAGTTCGTTCTTTAATAAGATAATACCAATCAAATTTACAGAGCTCTCTGTATTCTTTTATGTTTAACAAACCTGTCTGTTCCTTTTAAGAAT
Organism: Acomys minous; assembly: GCF_964271855.1. Taxonomy (NCBI): domain Eukaryota; kingdom Metazoa; phylum Chordata; class Mammalia; order Rodentia; family Muridae; genus Acomys; species Acomys minous. The sequence goes on along the minus strand of NC_140501.1, from coordinate 9,623,334 downwards.
TAAACATGATTATCTTGACAGAAATTTTTTTCCTATAAACTTCAGAACTGATTTGCCAGGCAGGAGTGTATCATATATCATGTATATTCCATGTAGCAATTTTAGTTAAGATGCTATTTATTTAAAAACACTACCATTTCTGTCTCTGTCTCTCCCTCCACCTCTCCTCTCTCTCTCTCTCTCTCTCTCTCTCTCTCTCTCTCTCTCTCTCTCTCTCTCTCTCTCTCTCTCTCTCTCTCGTGTTGGTCTTCTTTTATACATAGAATCACTTGTTCACTGCTGTGTAAACCTGGCTAATGGGCCCAATGGCTTCCAGACATTCTCCTCCCTCCATTTTTTTCACCTTATCCTAAGAGTGGCATGGTTACTCTCACAGCTACCATCATCTAGCTTCATGTGATTTCTGAGAATAAGAAGCCAGGTCTTTGTGCTTGTGGAGCAAGTACTGTAACAACTGGACCATCTCCTCAGCCCTCATATTACTTAAAGTGTAGAAAAATAATCAGTGAATAATATTCTGATCTACTTACATGTGTTTTCTTAGGTCTGGAGTTGTGTTTATAACTGAAAAGAGGCAACACAGAGATGTATAGCATTGTAAAACTGGATTGAGCTATTCCTATGCTTTGTAAATAATCTTTAGTGTTAGAAGATCTACTAAAATATGTTTCTTATAAATCAGGTATTATCCAAAAAGTAGAGACTGTGAAGATCTCCATTGAAAAGAATTTTCTTCCTTGACCCATCCTTAGATGACTTGAGAGATTGCTGACAAGAACGCCTGTCTGTTGCATGTCTGGAACACTAATGAATATGTGGATGCCAAGTCCACCCAGGATAACACAGCTTCTGCTGGGCCCACAATCCTGTTTATTCAGCTTTTGGTAAAGGAGAGACAAAATAAATCTATACAGTTCTATCAGATACACTGGCTTATTACATGCAGTAAATTCTGCATTAGAATTTAATTCCTAATTAACAGATATAACTTTGATTCTGACTAATACATTTTAATCTATGATATACAAAATGTTTAATATCTTAAATGTTTTCTACTCCTGCTCTTTCTCTTCCTCCTCTTCTTCTTCTTCTTTTTTGTTCTTGAAAAAGGGAAACAGTTCTAGAAATAATTCCAAACTAATATTTGTCAAAGCTCTGTGTCTTTGCTGCCTGCCCTATGGTGTTGTATCCTTTCCTGTTCAATTGCTCTTCAAACAGAAGCCCTTTCATTTAATAAGGCTGAAGTAAGCACTTAAAGCATTATATCATACCACTTCTTTGTTTTCCTGATGGTAGAATTGAAGAAATATCTGGAATCTCTGTGTTCTAGTTTATCACTGTAATCTAGTAAAAGTAATTCACCCCTAGAATCTTGACAGTAAATAAATTTTCCAAAATTTATATGTATATATTTGGGTGTTACCTCCTTTAAATTACTTAACTATAATATTTCAGAACTTTAAATTACATAAATATGCAAGAAAATAAACTCAGATATACTGAGTATTAGATAAAGTTGAATTGGTGTGAAATATAGTCCTAGCCATGTTGTAAGAATGCCTGAACTAAATCACAAGCAACAGGAATAACTTAATGGCTAATGGAAAATTTAACAAATAACATCATTTCAGCTTTTTGAAATGTAAGGGAATACTTTATCTCTACTAGAAACAAATGTATATTTCCGGATTAAAATAGTTTATATATCAACTGCTTTATAACATAAGGAAAAAAATTTGGTAAGAGATGGACTTACTGGGAATGACTGAGTAAGTTGTATAATGTCATTTTCTTTTTAAATTTCTCATTCATAAACATCTTATATATCTTCTATCTTAAAACCACCTACCACATCTTTGCTTGTAATATAGTCCCTCAAATATTAAAAATGCATTAAAGACAGCATAATATCCAAAACCCCATTACTAGGCAAAATCTTTCCTATTTTATCATTGTCTTAAGCAGTGGTTCTGAACCCTGAGTATAAATCAAGCACCTGAAGCACTGGTCAAAAACAAAAACAAAAACAAAAACAAAAAACAAAAAACAAAAAACTGAGGAAGGCCTTCTGAGTTTTTTCTTAAGTAGGAGTATGTAGGATTAAAACTTATCATTTTATTTTTCTGGCAAACTAATGGTGCCAGTAGATTACTATCTTAAAGTTATCCTATTCACACTATCCATGTAACTAATGGCAGTTCATCTAATAAAGATGTTCTATCTGGAACATGAGCCAAATCTTGGCCATTTATTGCAACTAATTAGCAATAAGCAAGATGAAGTAAAGATTTTATAAAGAACCTAAGGACATAAAAGAATGGTGAATGAAAAAGTCCAAAGAATAAAAAGATTTCAGAATTCCAGTGTAGGTATGTAAATGAAGTTAGTGAGAAGAAAGGCTAAATAAAACTCTTTATCATATGTATCCTAGATTAATAAAGTTCACACTCAACTATGAATGATAATAGGTTTCTCTGGTCATCGTCTATGCACTGTTCCCTTCCAATTGAGATGGACATAATAGAAAGATTATGCTGGCGTTCCCTCCTAACCACAGCTGTACTGTGCTATATAATCAGAAGCCATAATCATAATCTTGCCTTCAAATCAGCTAAGCCCAACCTACTGTTGCATCCAAATAGATAATGGAGAAATGCCAATGTGTGAAGACAAGTCCAGTAACTATTATTTTGATTCCAAAAAGAGAATGTAAAATGCAAAACTAAATGAGTTTCTGGAAAGCAAATGGCACATTTTATAGAGTCTTATCCCCACCTTCTGTCTGTCCATCCGTCTCCCTCCTCCACTTCTCTCTCTCTCTCTCTCTCTCTCTCTCTCTCTCTCTCTCTCTCTCTCTCTCTCTCTCTCTCTTGTCTTTACAAGGCATCAAGCAGTAGAAAGTTCAAGATACAGATTGGATATAGGGTGCTCCTTGTACTTCTTTATATTCTTTTTAGTAAACATACAATTTAGGAAAAATTCAAGTTTTAGGGTATGTTTCCCTTAATACCAATCATCATATACAAGGTGTTATTTATTGAATGAGGTTTAATCTCATTACTAAGCAAATAACTTGTTTTCTTAAATATGCATAGTGATCATAATAGAACCAAGTGAACAGTTAAAAACTACAAAATCAGGAAACATCTTTATGATAAAGATACCTTTAGATAAAACATTGTTCAAAACATAAAAGGTAAACATGCATATTTATAAAAAATAAAATTAATGTGGAAAAGGGCAAGAAAATTTTGAAAACTGAATAGAAATAAATAAATCATGAAACAGTAGAAAATCGGTGAATCTCAGATCTGATTTCATGGAAAGATCAATTCAATTGATAATTTTCTAGCCCAATAAATTTTTTTTAATGGAGGACAAAGATATAACAAGTAATAGTTTAAAAAAAAGTTATTACTAGTTAAAAATATTTCCTAAGGAATGTATTCAATTCATGAGGCTTTAATGTTAAAGCCCACCAATAGTTTACAAAAATATGATAGCAAGCTCTTCAGCACTTTAAGAAATTAAGCGAGTGGCTATCTCTGAATCCATCTTTCTAGGGTAGCATCCTAAAGTCAAACTAAGCAAATATCCCTCATGAATTGACAAGATTCTAGCAAACAGAATGAACCCCCAACGCTCCATTACTTCAAAGGCCACTTGTCCTACCAGGAATGCAAATTTAGATACTTGGGATGAAAATGCTATGCTAAGATACTAAAGGATAGAGAAATAAAATGTATCCAAAGTTGCAATAAAGTATAAAAATACCTGTCTCTATTTGTAGATAACATGATTACTTAGGCAAAAAAAAAAAAAAAAAAAAACTCACTTGCATTTAATAAAAAAAAATAATAGAAATAATAAATGAGGTCAGTAAGGTTAAGTTCAGCAATAAATAACAACAGAGGAAAACAAATTACATCTGTACCCTGAAGAAGAACTGGAAATTAAAACAAATACAACTCTCAATGTAATGTCAATTCTTAGAGTGTTCAAAGACCAACATGAAAATAATTACAAACACTTGAGAAATTAAAGCAGCACTAAAGAAAAGTATTCATTTACTTTATTATAATTGTTACTTTAAATAGTAATATTAATCAAATATCTTCCATAATGAATAGCCCCTATTTAAACCCCAACAAGCAAATTTCTTTTATAAAACATTGAAATGCGAAGGACATACAAAAGTCAAAAGATATGTCTTCACAGTAAATCCAGGTGCAAAAAGAAAAGATAGCCAATGTGGCAGAAAAGAGACTAGAAAGTTGATTTTGTGAATGGCTGCTCTCTAGGAAAGGGAAAAGATGTAATTTAGAGAAAAAATGTGGTCTTTCCCTAATAGCCTCTTAAATATCACACATATTGTTTTTGTTTCTCCTTGACAATATTTTAAAAGATAAATACTATATAAATCATAAATACTCTTGTGAAATAAAAAGATCTACCAGACAATAGAAAGTTTCTTCAAATTAAGAATGTAAGCAATCTATTCAGTGTAATACCCATTAAAAACTCCAAATATTCTTCACATTTATTGAAATAACAATATTAGCTCATGTTGAAACACACACACACACACACACACAAAAACCTATTGATAGCTAAATTAATGTTGAATGACAAATGAGCCGCTGGAGCATCACCATCACTGTGCTATAGAGCCAAAACAATAAAACACCATTGTATTGGCATAAAAAGAGATGTGTTGACCAATGAAATAAATTGAAGACCAAAACATACTACAAATCAGATAGAGGGCTAATATCCAACAATATATAAAGAACACAAGAAAATACATAACCCGGTTAAAAACGAGGTATAGAGCTAGAGGAATTCTCATTAGAGGAAACCGAAATGGCTGAGAAACACTTAAAGTAATTTTCAACATCCTTAGTCATCAGAGAAAAGCAAATAAAAACTACTTTGAGATTTTTAACTTACAGCTATCTCAATGGCTAAGATCAATAAAACAAATGATAGCTCATGATGCTGAGGAAATGGAGAAAGGGAAACACTCATCCATTGCTGGTGGGAGTGCAAGCATGTAGAGGCACTGTGAAAGTCAGTGTGGCAGGTCTCAGCTTTTAAAGCATGAAACAATGAATTTTGCAGGTAAACAGATGGATCTTGAAAAAAATCATCTAGAATGAGGCATGTCAGATGCTGAGAGAAAAATATGATATGTATTTACTTATATGTGGATATCAGCTATTATACAAAGATAACTGAACTATAATCTGTAGAAGCACAGAGATTAGTTGTAAAGTGTTGGGAGTGTGCAGATATATCTTGTTAGGAAAGGAAAATACAATAGATGGTTATGGTTGAATGTTGGGTGGAGCAGAAAGATAAACTGTGAAGAGGAAAGGGAGAGAGAAACGAAGTAGTTACTATGGGAAGAGACAGCTAAAATTAAGGACCATTTGAGGCATTGTATGGAACTCTAATACAATAGACTTCTAAAATATATACATATATGATAACAATGTAAATGAAATTGCTAACTAATAGTGAAAACTGAGCCTTCTCATGTGAACAAATGAAGTCCTAGTACAGTGTTTGGGCTACATCGAATTGAGCTGTTGGTCAAAGGGAATCACAAGCAACCCAATCTTAGTATAGGCCATTCTCCTCAGATGGACCACTGGGCTCCACTGCTAATGAGAACATCTACACAATTCATTGGACTTTGAGAATTCAAACTGCTGTCTACAGAGAGACTTCATCTCTAAATTCTAGCATCTTTGACACAGAAAGTTACTGTGCATGTTGGCAAAAGATAAGAACACCAAATAAGCCACAAACTCTCAGATCTAGAATGGTATCTTGCCAGCAAGATATACTAGGCTAATGGTGGCACAAAGCTTATTGGAGTAAACAACAAATAACTGATTTGACTTAAGAATCATTCCACAAGTTAGAACCCATTCCTTACACTGCTTAGCCTATCAGTGACTTGAGTATAGATAACTCTTGGCTTATCTTATCTTTAAAAAATGCTACTGTAGTGGATTTAATTATGCTTTTGTTTTTATCCCAAGTGTGGGATGTGAAACAGACTTGTATGAGGACTTGTGATATTGTCTACTGAAAACAGACTTGTAAGAGGAGGCACATGGTGTTTGTCTGATAGAAGATTAACTGCTTTGCGTATATGTATACACGTTCACACACACACACACACACACACACACACACACACACACACACACACACACACCTCATAACCAGTAGCTCAGCTTTTGGCTTTTGCTTTGCTTCCCATTTTCTGGCTGCTCATTATTTCTATTTCAGATGCTCCTAGAGAGAAATGCTCTATGGAATGTTCCAAGGTTATCGGATATGTCTGCTGAATTGCTGCTATTGGCAGGCACTGTGGGTTCTTATGGGATTCCTGAGTGTGCAAACAAGTTAGTCTCTCTTTCTTGTCCCCTCTCATGCTCTTTTTATTTTGTTTGGTTTGTTTATTCATGATGTTAGTGTTTGTTTTCTCCTCTTATACATTACATTAATTACATTATATTATACTATATTATTATCCCTTAGATGACTGTTTATTCCTGAGAGAGGGGAAGGAAGTAGATGCAGATGAGCAGGGAAGTGGAAAATAATTGGGATGAGTAGAGAGAGGAAATAGTAATCAGGATAAATTTTGGGAGAAAATATCTATTTTTAATAAAAGGAAAAATAAAGTTAAACCTTGATAATAAAGTATAAACTGTCTAATAATATCTACAAATCCTACATGTGATAACTCCTTGGATGCAATATATAAAAAAAATTGTTCAACAGTCATGAAAACCTGCTTAAAACACAATCATGAAAAAATCTAAAATGAAAGCACAATATAACTGCCTGCATAGACATCAGGGCAACAGAGGGACATGACTCACTGTACCAAGCTTCAGTGAGCACATTGAGCAAGGAGGGTCTTGCTCACTAATGATGGAGAGGTAAATTTCCATTATCACCTAGAATTCAGTTTGTTGGTTTCCTAAAAAGTAATCAGAAACTGGAGCTACTGCCACAATGGGTACGATTAATGGTAGCCCCTAGAATCCAAAAGCAGGATATCTTCTCATATGTTTCTGAAATATTCCTCATTGTGTGTTCAAAGTTCTGTCCTACCGTCAAACCTATAAACCATGGCATATTTATTGGAGACATGTAAAAAAAGAAGAACAAATCATAAAAATATGAAGCAGCAATAAAGAACCTCTATGCATTGCTAAGGTGGGGAGGGAGGCTGAATTCCATGATGAGAAGGATGCCACTTACTATATATAATTAGAAAATAATTAGATGAGAATTAAGAAAAGAAAGAAGAGTAGGAAGATAAGGATGGTGTTGCATAACGTTCTTGTGGACTTCACATAGTTTACCTTTAATTCATTCAAATGCTTATTTCTCTACCCCACTGTCTGGATCAATCTGGACATTGCGTTGTGATGTTTATTCTAAGTAGTTCCTGTTCCAAGTTTTTGTAAAAATGTCATCATTTGTTCTGTGTTGCCAATAAAAACCAACTGGCTAACGCTGAGTGATAACAGAGAATGGGTGGGGCATCCTTATCCAGTGAAGGGAGGAGAGAGAGTAGGGAGGAGAGGATGGAGCCAGGAAGACCTTGAAGCACCAGAAGGAACGAGCTGGACCTAGGATATGAGTAAAAAGCAAGTATAAAGAGGGAAATCAGAATGGAAGGAAACAATACTAGCATGGAGGCTTAGGATGGAGTAATTATGCAGCATTGAGCTATAGGCTAATAAAATAAATACTAGTCTCTCTGTGTGGTTATTAGGGTATAAAGCTTAATAAATAGTAACCAGTGATTTCACTAAAATAATAATTCAATATTAAATATCAATAGTCATTCAACAGGATGGATATAGCACTATTTGTTCAACGACCTAGTTAAAAACTTTAAAAAAATGTGACTGAACAAGCACACTCCAATATGGTTACCCAAAACAAGTGAAAACTTAAACACACATGTTGTGAAATTTATGGCATATTCTTTGCACTCTGGAACTTTTAGAAGCTGCAGTTGTTCTAAAAGACTTTTACACATGAGACCCATGGAAGTGAGAAAGGATGAAACAGCTTTGTCCCTCATTGGGAATTTATAGACAATTAATGTTGCTGAAAAAGAGACATTATCTTTAAAGATATAGCCACTCACAACTAGACCATGTTCCTGTAGACATGTCTAAAAATAGCTTTAACTGTCAGCATGTAAGAAGAGCATGGAGTCTTGTGTGAATGCATGCTCTTATATGTCTGTTGGAGCCCTGTCTAAGATGAACAGGCAACTGCCTTCTCAGGCATGTTTATGAATTATCAAACAATGATTCACATGCTTATACATAAACTTTTCTGAAGTTGAAAACAAAATAAAAAATCAAATATTCACCAACAGATAACTGAAAAAATCTATACTTCATATTTAAGAGAGAAAGATAGTAAGAGACACACACAAGAGGGGGAGGACACAGGCACACATCAGTGTTCTCTATTAGGTGAAGAAATATAAATGTTAGTCATTCCTCAGCTCACTTAGTTTTTCACCTGAAAGTCATTTTTATATCCTACTATATTATTGTTTTATATATAATTTGTACCTCAAACTTACAGTGATTTGCAAACACATGTCTATCCTTACATCACTGTGAATATGAACAGGTAAAACCATTTATGTGTGCATCCTCAAAGCCACGTATGTTTCCTTGAGGTTTCGAACCAGAAGTGCAGGTTAGCAGCCTCCAAAATGAGAAAATGACAGAGACAGTTTACTGCCTGAACAGTTACATATACATTTATATTATCACACCTATACACAATAAACTACACATAGTAGGAAGAACCATGAAACAATCGGGAATTATATAAATCTTACATTCATAGTGTTTTGACTATTTGTATTTGGCAGCCTTAAAGAAAGCATCTTTCTTATCTTGGTGAGTTTAAAATTCTGAATGTAAATCAATACCTATCATATCGTGTCATTATCAACTTAAAACATCTATCTAGACCTAATTGTCTAAGACCATACCACCTTGAATACGCTCAATCTCAACTGAAATTAGTCTTACAATTAAGCTTATTTGGTTAGGGGTTAAGATGTTTTTAGATCTAGATAGATGTTTTAAGTTAACATAGATGAGATATGATGGGTATTGATTTTTACTCAAAATTTTAGACTCAACAAGATAGGAAAGATGTTTACTTCAAGTTTTCCAAATACAAAAGCTAAATCACTATGAACGTAACATTTATATAATTCCTATTGTTTTGTGATTCTTCCTGATGTATGTAGTTTATTTTATCTATGTGTAGTAATATAAATATATGTGTTAAAATGAAATATAATCAAAGAGAACAATAAATATGAAAAAATAAACTCAGCCATTCTTTCCAAAAAGGAGTATTTCAAAAAAGTTAATTATATATTTTCAAGGTGAGTAAGGTGTTTTATCAATGAATAACATCCTAAGATATATCAAAAATTTGAAGATGCAATGAGAGGTGCCCTTTCTCTAAGAAAGGGTTGAAATTGATTTTCATCCTTTTCTTTAATATCTAGACTCTCCACTTACTCTAGCATGGTCTGTGTCCAGAAAGAGTAATTCTGCACTTTTTTTTATATTTCTAAAATTTACTCCAAATACTCTTTTAAAACTGTTTTCCTGACTTTTGCATTATCAGCCTAAATACAATAGAAGAAAACAACCTTCAAATCAATAACTAGGTAAAAGCCTGAAAATGTAAATGCTGTAAATACGCAGTTTGTATAATAAAGGTATTAGAACTACAGTTGGCCTTGCAGTTTCCATGGAGTTTGAGTATTATTTTCAAGGCAAACCTCAGACAAGCTTTTTTTTTTTACTCTTTGGAAGCCTTGTAATTCTGTTTTTGAAATGCAAGTCTGAAACTTGCGTTCCCCGCCAAAGCAATGACTAGAATGCATATAACAAAGAGATGCATGTTTCATAAACCCTGCGAGAAAATGAGAATCCAGTAATCAGCCTCTTTAATCTCTTACACATTACAGAACTGAGGCACACTACTTCTGGTAAAGGAAATCAATAGAAAAGGGTGCTAAAGTGTAAGGAAAAGAAACGAAAGCCTGAGTTAGGAATATACAGAGCCGTTCTTCAGCTAAGCCATATTCGAAGGTACTATTACGCATAGCATTGCATCAATAAAACAAAAGAACCAGGACAGAACTTTCTAATGCGCGGCAGCTCTCTAGTTCTTAAATTCATTTATGCGATTACTAGGAATGCACTAGGTTTGTTTTAAATGTATTGTCTAACAACAAAGGAGATGTGAAAAAAAACAAAAACAAAAACCCCAGCCATTTAGTGTATATGCACCCATGCAGCTGTTTCAAAAGAGTTGTAAGAAAAAAATGCAGGAAGGCAGCATTGATGATATTCATCCCACCCGCTCTCATTATATTGGTTAATTTTGCTACTTGAACATTATCCAAAGAGATATACTAACTCTGGCTGAAAAGCTAAGGTGCGCACAATTTCAATGTATAAGAATATGGCATTCATGTTTATCCCAGGTGTGTTACATTTTGCTATATAAAAAGGGTACTAATAGGAGCACATAATTTATAGAGTTATATGAAGGTTGAACTAAGCATTACTTTTAAGATATTTAGATTAGTAAGCAAATTAACCTACCCTAAAAATATAAAGAGAAGCGCCCTAAAATGCAAATATTGTTTTTATTTCCTCAGACTAAGCGATGAGATGAGAGCTCTACCCAAACTATACAAATACACAGCTTGGGCTGAGGCCGGAGTGCTTCCATCTAACTATCCTAGGACTAGGCCTGGAAGCTTCTCCACTCTCTCCCTACACTGCTCTTAAGTAACCTCTGTCTGTTCTCAGGAGAGTTGAGCATATCCTGTCTGTGTCTCATTCTGCCAAGTCTTTCTCTGATTTATCACTTTGTCTGCTCTTCAGTTAGATGCCATTGTTTGGGATTAAATGCATGCACTAAAAGCACGCTGCATTCCAGCTAGAGTAACTAAAGGTGTGTGCTAAGGGCCAGTCTGTATTCCAGGCGGATCACAGAGACTAGGTCTTTGGATGTGATCTCTTGCCAGAGTAGCTGGATTAAAGGTCCTCTACGCTAAAACAAATAAGCTGCTGATGCTGAATCCAGATTGCAAAGTATAATTTTAAAATGTAAGCTAGAAAAATAATAAAGTGGCCAGTAAAGCATCTCGGCGAGTAAGGTGCTTGCTGGGCAAGTATAAACAGCTCAGATTGTATTCCTATTACCAATATAAAATACTGTTGTTTGGAAACCAACAAACACATTCAGTTATCAGATGAAGCCCTGAATGAATTGACATGAACATGGACTATGACAAGGACCTCACTGCCTCTGACCCACTGGTCCAAGTGCAGATGTTGACAATGTGTTCAGAGAGTGTCAACATTCTCCTCCCAGAGAGCTGAGCTGCAGACTAGCTGTACCACTATAGACCAGTTAACAAGCTTCTTCATCCATGCTATGTGCATTCAGTGAACTGAGTTTCTGGCCTTTTGCTGCTGTGCCTCTCTCTAAGGGCATAGCCCTTGTTCCTAGTTTTCTGAATGGGTTCCTACCATTTCTTCATTCCCTGTCACCTTAGTCAGGGCAATCCCAGAGCCCTACAGTCCACTGAAACCCCATAACTTAGGTTTCTGAGAAGAAAAAGGTGGAACCTGAGATCTCTCTGGCCAGCCAATTTAGCTGAAAACTGTAAGTTCAAGGTTCAGTAACAAACAAACCTATTCTCAAAAGCTAAGACAGACCAAAACTGAAGAAAACTTCATTATCGGCCTATGGCCTATATGGACACACACACACACACACACACACACACACACACACACATACACACACACACACACACACACCTAAAATTAATCTTTCAACAAAGATTGAGAAAATAAGTTTTTTAACCACTTTTTTTACTCTTATTTTAATATGTAATTTACTTTTAAGGGAATAAAACATAATATTCTAAATATTCTAATAACTAAATATTCTAAATTCATCATATAAGAGTTTCACCAATATGTTGTTATGATTATTTTCATATATCACTAGCATTCATTGTTATAAGAGAATATTATTATAATAATAATAAATGATTACTGACAGGTACTGAGTATATGTTGCTTGCAAGGTACAATGATGGGGTGTTTACACTCCATTGTTTAATGTTCCTCCAAATCATATCCAGCATATACTTGTAATTGTGTTGTGGCCTTAGAGAGGGTAATGGGGCTACCTGAGTTTACATAACATGATAAAAGATTCGAGGTGAAGAATTGCTCTTCATGCAGAAAGATCATTACCTTAAAATTGAGGTCTCTGTCAATGTTTCTTGAATATGCAGTTTGGCCTTTCAAATGCACCTCTAGGAGTTACAGAGCTGGGAGGTCGCGGGCCTTGATGAGTGTCCTGTTCTGTCAGTTAGACTGAACAGACCATGGACAGATAGAACAGATGGGAAAAGTTCAACTTGATTTAACTGACCAGATGGAAGTAGATGGAGGACTTGAAATAGTTTGTGAGAAAGCAGCATGGAATTGAGAACACAGAGTGACAAATTGCAGGGAACTTGAAGGCCATGTAGAAAATAAAGGGGGAGGGGACAATCGTTGAGAAGCAATGGAGAGTTCTTTCATAGACTGCTTCAATGACTGAAGCATGTGTCAGCCCCAATTCAATTAAAAGGCATAAAAATAATAAAAGTGTGTCATAATTTGAAGAAATAAGATTATCCACTCTGCTAAGTTTTAATGAGAAATATGATTGCTTTCTAAATAATAGAAAGTAGTAGCCATACAGTGAAGTCTATTAAATGAATTTATGCAAAATGAAGAAATTTAGCAATGGAAGTATACTATTTGAGTTACTATTAAAAAGAACAGTTAAACCCTATTTAAAATGTGATATTACTATTTTTCTAGTACTAATTACAGTTAGTAATATTATACATAATATCAAAAAGTTGTAAAAATAAAGTCTTTAAGCAAATAGTAACAAGTTTCACATTTATGAATTTATCATGTGTTTTAAGGAACTTATAAGTTTTGGGCCAATGTTATAATGGGTTAAATAAACTATGTTTTAAGATAATACAACATACAAAAATCCAAGTTAATCAATTCAATATGGTTTTATATTTTATTTTAACTAAAAGGAAAGGGTTATAACACTAATGTTTTCTCTCTCTCAGGGTGTGTGTGTGTGTGTGTGTGTCTATGTGTGTCTGTCCTCATGTTCTTTTGTGTGTGCACATGTGTATGTGCAAGCACAAAAGCCACTTATGAAGTGCAGAAATTGATGTGGCTGTCTTTCTCACACTCTCTACCTTAATTGTTGAAGGATTTCTTACCTGAATATAATGTGTTTTTATCAAGTCTAACACCCATTTCACCCCCCCCCCCAACAAATACATTCTCTTTCTGATTTAATGTTTTGTTGAATTTGATCTTATTTGAAGCAAATTTTTAATATATTTAGTTTGTTTTGAGATTATAATATAACTACATAATTTTTCTTTTTTCTTTCTTTCTTTCTTTCTTTTTTTTTTTTTTTTTTTTTTTTTTTTTTTGTTGTTGTTGTTGTTATGGTTTGGTTTTTCAAGACAGCGTTGGCTGTTCTAGACTCACTTTGTAGACCAAGCTGGCCTCCAACTCACAGTGATCTGCCTGCCTCTGCCTCCCAAGTGCTGGGATTAAAGGTGTTTGCCACCATGCCCCAGCCTACAACTGTATCATTTCAACTTTTTCCTTTCCTCCCTCAAACCCACCAATATGTGTGTGTGTACACACACACACACACACACATACACACACACACACACACACACACACACATACAGGCACACACAAAATTTACTCTCCAAGCAGCCATCAATTGCTGGTAGATCCTTAACTAGGGGTGAGATTTTAAGATCCCTCCCCAATCTATGCTGGAACTTGCATTACTTTGTTCCAGTCCTGTGCATGTGAGTTCCTATGTGCACAGGCCATATCATGTCTGCCATACAGGGTATTCTACTACCCCTACTCTTGAAGTTTTCTGGATTGTCTTCCATGATGACCCTTGAACCTCCTGTTGAAGGAGTATGACAGAGATGTCTCATTTAGGGATGAGCAGTGTCTTAGACTGTGACTTTTGAGACACAGTCTTTCACTAAACCTGTAGCTCCCCACTTGGCTCCACTAGCTGACAAGCAAACTCTAGGGCTGAGCCTGTGCTGTCTCGGCAGTGCCTGGAGTTTTATATGAGTACTAGGCATCTGATCTTCACTCCTCATGCTTGTACAGCGTGCCTGCGGAGTCATATTCTGAGACTATTGATTTTAACATAAATTGTTAACATTTGCATTTCAAATTTAGAAATCTGAAACTTAATCCTTTCCTGATCTTTTGAAACAGCCTCACAGTGTTTAACATGAAGTTATTTTTGACATTTTAGTAGAGAACTTCTTTTCACATGGAATTGCCATATGTACTTCAGAATGTTAACTAGTTTTAGTTTTGAGCTTTTTTCAGGCAATGATGTCCATCCTAGTCTTGGTCACTATAAGTATTTGAAAGTACAAAACAGAGTGGAGTATGACTATAAAGGGAGCAAAACAACATGATCTGTCATTTGTTATTGGTATATCCTGATTTATAAAAGGTAGTCCTCTTTAAAGTAATAATTTTGTATTTAATATGTAACATGCTTATTACATTCACAAAAAATTATCAGTGGTTTTAAAAAGTGCTGTCTAAAGTTATGTTCTCTTTATGAAATAATGGCCATTATGTAAATATTCTTTAATATAGAAAGGACTAGTATTGAAGAACTAAGGAAAAAGTGTATGGTCTACTCTAAATTCATTTATAGGTAAATATTAATATTAGAAAAATCAGTTAATAAAAATAGTTAATAAGTTAGAGTTACAACTTATAATAATAAAATAGTTTCCTAAAAATGTAAGTTATTTAATTAAGTATAAGGAAGTGATAAAATAAAATTATATAAAAATACGGTCAGAGTTAGAAATCAAAACAAAAGAAAACACTAATATAAAATTTCTATTCATATATATCAAGATTTATCTTAACATATATGATATATACATGGATTAAAATGTAAATGTAAAAACCAATGTTCACCTTACCTTTTTTCTACACATGTGACACAATGAAACTATGCTGTCCCAATTTCCTTTTGATATGTGTCATGGGTCCAACAATCATTTCTTTGTAATTATACTTACAAATTTGAGGGGAAAACTCAGAAACTGTGATACCATCATGTTGATTTAAAAACTGTTAAATAAACCAATATTATTTTCTAGAAACATCACTATAAAAGTTACAGGGAATTTCAGAACCCTAACTGTTGGTATTGGTACTGAGTACTTCTGTATTGTGCTTTGAATTTGTTATGATTCAAGGGGAAACTAGAAAAAAATAATCTTTCCCTGTGCACTTGAGAGAAGGACAATTTATTATCATTTCCAAAAAACAGGATAAATATGATTTAACCAGAGTGTACCCAAAATATGGTTAAGAAAAGCAGGGATAGAAAAATAGGATGGGTACTCCTGAGGGGAAACTGACATGAACTAATCCACAGAGGTAGGCACGTGTTCCACATAGGAAACTTTGAATGAGGACTACATTAACCAACATGCTAAAGAAGATGAAGGAAAGCTCACAAGGTCTGACCTACAACCCAAGGAATTTGACACTAAGAGACGTAGTCCTCGAGAGGGGAAAAATGATCAATCCTGAAAACATACACCTACAAGTCTGTTAAAGAGACTGAGCAGGTTATATAAATGTATACCATTCTGTATGAGTGTGTGCACATATATGTATGTATATACACATAACATATATAATAAAAATTAATGTGAAATGCCATGTATTTGAAAGAGAGCAAAGAGGAATATACGTGACAATTGAAGGGAAGAAACAGAAGAGGTAAATATTTCAATTGTATTATACTCTCAAAAATATAACTAAAAATTCTGGAACGCAGAGTTTTGACAGGTGAACATGGAAATTCTCTTAGTACTGGAAATACCTGTGTTAAAATTATCAGATAAGAAATGAATGTCACTGGGAGTAAGTTGACTGTTCTACTGTCTACATGTGTACAAAGTCCTCAAGAGTCTGGAGTTGAGCAGTGTTTGAATCATTTGAAAATGTTCAGCAAGTTTGAGAATTGGAGAGATTTATAGAAGTTCAGCTAGTATAATATCACCATGGCCAGCAAGGACAACAACCTTTGATTTGTATTGTAGTGCTCATGGAAGAAAATGAGAAGCTTACTAAAGTATGATAGTCATCCACTGCCGATACCAAATCAAGATGAAAAACTAGTTGAGAGTAGAGGTGTGTCCTAGTTCTATGTTGCTTCTGTTGCTATGATAAACACCATCATCCAAAACAACTTAGTCAAGAACTGATTTGATTTACTGGTTACTCTTCATCATCAGGGGAAACCAAGTCAGGAAGTTACGTAGGAGCTTGAGGCAGAAATCATGGGGGAATGATTACTGGCTTGCTTTCTGGCAGATGTTCAGTTACTTTTCTTCCATAACCTATGCCTACCTGCCTAGGGATGATACAGCCCACTGTGTGCAGGATCCTTTTCCATCAATTTGAAATCTAGATAAAATCACAAGGAGATGGACATGGGCCATTATGGTGGAGATAATTCCTCAGTTGAGGTTTCCTCTTTCTTCTTCACAGCGTGTTTGCTTGTCATCATGAAAGAGTCTGTAATACATTTTGTCTACTCCAAGGTCAAAGTAATCACTGTAGGATACATAAAACAGATTTTAAAATCCAGGATTTTACCCAGAGATATAAAGATCATTTGTGTTCATATGTCCTGTTTAGTAGGCACAACACTGACAGATGACATGTAAGACAATGGATACTATGTTTTTAATCTATCATGTCATGAAATATGATGAAGAAAGATATAAGGCATATGTGATAACATATTTTACATGTTCCCAACACCAATGTTGAAATATAAGACACATTAGCTATAGCCTCCTCTCAAACCTGTCTAAAGTGAATACCACAGAGCATCCCCCATGGCCTATAATGCCAGCTAGTACCTTCCATAAGCACATCATCCATGTAGGCCAGTCAAACCTGCAACATAGGAGGTCTCCATTGGGTCTCTCTCCTCAGAGAAAGAGGTGAGAAGATGATTGTGAGAATCAGAGACAATGGAGCACACCAGGAGAACATGGCTTATATGGGCTCATAGAGACTGGAGTGGCAGCACAGGGCCTGCTAGCATTTCCTTACGCCTTTAAAGACCTATGTCAAACTAGAAGTGTTTATCTTAGGGCATTTCCCAGGACTGGGTGTGTTTTCAGTTATTTTCCTATTATTTATACTAGAAGTGTCAGAAGAGCTAGGTCGGGAGACAGAGAGCCATGTTTTGGAGACTCGCTTTTCAATTTAAACAATTCTATAGCGTTTTCTACATTAAAAGTAAGCACACAGATACTTTACAAAGAGTTTGGAGGCCCAGTGTTGGTAAATGAGTAACAGAAAAAAAAATCGGTGGCTAATTAGATGATTAAGAAGTAATTGTGTACGAATAAGTTTATTGTTTATGGTAATGCATACTTTGCTGCCTAAATCAAACTCTTTTTAAGTTCTTACTACGGACAATATGTGTGCACAGTGAACATTCTTACATGGCACTTAAGATGTTTTGAGGACTTGGTGTTTGCAAATTAATTTTCAGACAAACATTCAGGTTTATACTATTCTATACAAACATTGTCACACTTAGGATAAGGGACCAAGAAGTACCATACTGGAGAGAATAGTACAGTATTTACCGTTCATGTTTACCCATGGAGAGTTTCTTTGCCATAGGTTCCTGTCAGATCATCTATGCTTTCTTTGGCAGTGTGCGTGAGCAAAACAGAGGAAAGAGTAAACCCTGCGTATGCTATGGTAGGCGTGATGTGTCTGTTAGCTTACTTCTTGCAGTGCATCTACTGATCTGATAGACAACGTTGTTGCTAGAGGAAAAGCTCTGATGTGAAGGGAGGAAGAACAGTAAAAAAATCATTGAAATTTATTCACAACTTTGCTATGAAACTAAAGCTTCTTTAAAAATAGACCAGCTACCAAGATGAGACTTGATAGCCTATGATCATATAGTGAAGGAGGAGGTCCCCCTTTGTCACTGACATAGGGGAGGGGAATAGGGTGAAAGCAGGAGGGAAGGAGGGAGGAATGGGTAGAAACAAGGGATGGGATAACAATTGAGATGTATTCTGAATAAGTTAATTAAATAAAAATAAAAATACAAATCCAGTTTTTAGAAATAGTGGGCTTGAATGTCATATCTTATCTGCTACTGGTATTGTAATTTTAAATATCCTATATAAGATGAAAATAACTTTTGCACTAATCCCTGTGGGATTCTATCGCTCTCTCTTCTTAGCTGTGAAAAACCCATATTTAGTCTCCATTTTTTATTCACATGTGAACATTTAAAATCTATATGGTAAATGAGTATATTTAATTTTTTCTATTTTATTTAGATGCAATCATTAAAACTATCAGAAGTTTTGATATGCTCCACTTTCCAGTAACTGAATTATAAGTAATTTAACCTCTGGTATGAATTATTTATTTAAAATTTGCTTCTAATTTTTAGGCTTATTTCTGATGACAGATAATATGTAATGGTTCACTTACCATTTTATCTTTTTTTAACTTTTCAAATTTTGTTCATAATCCACCCAGCCCTTAATTTTATCCTAGTATATATATGGAGAAAAAAATGTGCATTTACATAATTTCTTACAATAAAATATGATTCATCTCTTGCTTACAGCTTATTAGAGCTGGCAGTTCTGTTAGAATTAATTTGTGCCTTTTGAATATAGCCGTTCATCTTTATTCTGTCTTCCTCACTGTGACACAGGCATAATGATTACACATGCAGGTCCCGTTTTTGTAAGCATGAAAATGAAGCAATATACAAAATGAAGATAAAAATAAGTTAAAGCTTGCCAAGGGTATAATAGAGTAACATCCCTTAACTGCACATTCTCTCTCTTACCTAAATAACAGTAATCAATCCTTATTTGATAAAACAAAACAAACAGAAAAGAAAACTGTTGTGTTGGAGGCTTCTACTGTTTGATGTTACAGTCTTCCATGTCCAGAAAGCCTTTCTGACCTCAGCACTAGACAGAGGACTCCCTCTCTCCAGCAGCTCCTCAGTGACCTCATCTGGAGAGTGTCTGTAGGGATAGATGCCTCGAACCATCTCTATGTCTTTGCTAGCACTCCCCTCCCTGGGCCTATTGGATAATTAAGTACTGTGTTCTCCTTCCTATGACAGGACTGTGCTGTCAAATGCAAACAAAGCATTCCTAGAATCCCTAGCCTCAGTCAATTATATACACCTATCCTGTGACTCCCCACCCAACCCCTAAGGACTATATAGCTTTTGTTACCCCAGAATAAAGTTGAGCTATCTTGCTGAAGTGGATCCTGTAGGTCATTCAGAATATTTAGTTTGTTGCTCTGGCCAGTGACCCCAGGAACAAGGGCCAGCCACACTATTGGTAAAACTAGCGTTTATTGGGATGCAAAACCATAGGAGAAATAAAGTGTGAGTACAATCATTTTTACGTGGCCACAAAGCACAGCAGATGTTTGTAATTAAAATTTATAAACCCTGGCCTTGAATGGTGACCCATGCCAGTAATCCTAGAACTCAAGGAGGCAAAGGCAGGTGGATCTCTGTGAATTCAAGTCCATCCTCTTCTACAAAGTGAGTCCAGGAAAGGCAAGGCTACACAAATAAACCTTGTCTTGAAAAATCAAAGACCAAAACAGAAAAGAAAAAAAACCAGAAAGAAAGAAAACTAATATTAAGCCTTATGACAACACACTAATTAGGAAGTTAATTTCAAAACACCATTTTTAGTGAAATTTGAATGCAATTAGCCTGCAGAGGTGAACATGCTGTTCCCAGAAAACATGGGTTACCCAAAGAAAATCACAATATAAAACAAGGCACTGGTGACTGAGGCTACATTGTCTCCAAAACAACACAGGATGTTACCATTGTCCTTGCTTACTTATCGCAGTTACATAGTAACACTCTACTGATGTAGACGGTCCACACTTTTTCTTCAGAACACTGAAAGAGAGATTTCCTCCCTCCTGGCTAGCATTCATAGTACCTTAAGGTGTTATTCAGGCTGCTGGGAGAGAAAACACTCAATGCTTTTACAAAGCGTTAGACCCTGAATACTTCAATACCAACCTGGCATGCACGCTGCACCTACAGGTACAACAGTGCCAAGACCACGATGGGATGACTAATGGCCTGCTGATAGGATTTGAAGCCTGCTCCACAGGAAAGTCTCTTAAGCCTGGCACTGTAATCCTGGATAAAAGCCCATGAATTGAGGTCATGGTCCACAGGGAAGAAACTGGTACTGTTATTGTGCTAACTGAGCACACCGTCAATTTATCTTCTAAGTATGTGTCAAATATGGACATATGGGTAATAGTAATTGGACTTGGTCAGACTTTTGAAAAAAAAGAAAAAATTGGTAGAGGGTTTGATAATGGTTATGGGTCATTTTGAAGAAGAAATAGGGGTAGATATTACCATATTTCATCAACTAAATGAAAAACTTCAAATTAACTAATATGAATGAATATATATGTATTTGAGATATATTTCTGAAATCATGTTTTTGATTAATTAGTGAGCACATTATTGAATATTGATGTATTTTAAGTATTTGAATATATGAACAACTAACTATACTTTTTATATGTGGGTGTATGTATTTAAATGTGAATTTGTAAGCATGTGTATGTAATAGTTCATGTGTGAAAACCACAGGGCAACCCACAAGAATGTCTCCTTCGACGATGGAGGTGCTGGGACAAAAATTTTTGGGTTGTATGTCTCCACTGCAAGTATATTTTTAATAAAAATAAAAGTTTATTTATTAATTTTTATATATTCCAAGTAGAATACATAGTAACACACTGTTGCACAGTTGGGCAGTGGGATTGTTTAAGCTCTATATTTAAATTAATCACTAATACTTGTATTTATTCTTTTTTAAATTTATTCACTTTACATCCTGATTGTAGGCCCCGCCCTCATCTCCTTATGGAAATATTAACCATTGACCTATCTTTCAATCCCAGTAAATACCTTTATAAGAATGATATAAACAGTTTAATTAATTTAAGAAATTTATACTATGAGTTTTCCCATTGTTTTAATGACACACATATGTATATAATTGGAATGTAATTTTTCTTTACAGGAATGTTTACTGAGATATTTGCAATTTTATCAGTTTTTGATTTATAGATGAACCTTTCCCAGTTCAAAAAGTTACACCTCAAATTTTATCACTTTTTAATATCCTAACTCTTCCATGACAATAGACTTTTTGAAGGCATATGTGATATCGTATTTTTATATATTCCCAACACCAATGCTTAAATATAAAAAACTGCATTTATAGTGTATAAGGTATGCATGATTATGATAATTAAAAGTATGGTCTTTCCATATTTTAAAACCAATAGTTTTAGAAAAAATAAACATTTTCATGTAAACTAAAATTTACTTTCTGTATGTCATTATGCATTAAAAAAATGTGTTCTCTTTTCCTTAAATCCACACAACTAAGTGCTATCATTTACTTTTAGACATTAGTCATTCTGACACAGACAAAATGAATTGGAAAACCAGTTTTAATTCATATTCCCATTATAATGAAGGATGTTGAATAAAAAATTATTCATTTGTATTTATTAATTTGAGAACTCTCTTTTTAGTTCCATACCCACAATTTTTAACTGGGCCATTAGCTTTTATGATGTTAATTTTTTGAGTACTTTATGCATTACAGAAACCAACCATTATCATATATATAACTTGTAAAGATATTTTTTCTCATTCTGTACAGAGGAACCAAAAAACTAGAAGTGCAATTATCACATTACTCAACTCTACCATTTCTGGTCATACTTGAAAGGACACTGTATCTTACTTTTCAAATCCGTGTTCTTCCACGTTCATTATTGTTCTATTCATAATAGAAACAGCCTAGATCTACAAATGGATAATAAAACTACAGTTCATATACAGAACGGAATATTGTTAAGCAATGAAGAAAACACTACTAATCAATTTACAGGAACATGGATCGAGTTGGAGACAACTATTCTGAGTCAGACAACCTAGACACAGAAAAAAAAAATGCTGTCATGTTTTCTCCTCATATGTATGTGTACTATCTTAGAATCTTTAGATGTGTATATTTAGATATGTACCCATAGAATGCAGGAAACCAGGAAGGAGTCCTAGAGGTGAAGGCTAGGAAAGGGGGATAGAAGGTAGGTGGTAAGAATAGGTTAGTCGGACTAATGGCATGGGGTGGAAACTGGTAGGGCACGATGCAAGAGGGAGTGTAAAGAAGGATAACTGAGAGCAAAGATACTTGGAACTACCACCTGGAAACTACTACTATAAATGAGGTTTCAGTGGAGTTACCCTGTAATAAGGTAAGAACTTAGGCACCCCCAGAAATCAAAAGATACCCAGTGCTAGAGAAGTGTTATTGCTTTTTCAGTTGTTGGTTGGGCCAGTACTACCCTGTACAAGTACACATTCCTTCAATCACTACAGGCTATTGTCCTTGTTCTTGGTTTCCCACTGTAATTTGATGAAGATTCTACTGCTTATGATACTGTGTACCTGATTTATAGAACTTGAAACAATTCCACCTGGAAACTTCATCTATACTGACTTATAGTGCTGGAAGACTCTATGCGGCAGTCTTACCCAAGTGTCAGTGTTTGGGAGTCACAATATTGGCACTGTGGTACAGTAGTGACAAGAATGTTAAGGAAGTCGCCAACTGCATTCTGATCTTGTTTAAAACCTCCTCCATCATATGCACCCAATACCTGGTACTATAAACTTGGCCCGATCCTTTGGTTGCCTTAAGTAGAAGCAAATTCACAGACACAAATAGACAGATATACATATAGATAAAAATAGAATGAACCTCAATAATATATCAAAACTAGTGATGTGGTTCAGATGGCAGTGGACTTGTCTACCAAGTTCAAAACTCTAGGTCCAAACTCCAGAACTGCATAAACCAAGTGTGAAGACTCGTATTTGCTATCCTAGAACCCAAGAGATGAAGGCAAGAGTGTGAGAAGCTCAAGGTCGCTATCTTCACCTACAGAGCTCTAGCCTAGCCTAGGCTATGAAAGACAGTCTTTAAAATCAATAGACATCAACAAGAAAAGAAAAAATAAAATGAAGTGATCAAATCCTTGACGTATACCGGTGTTAAGTATGAAACCTAGTGACGGAGGAGCTAGGAAAAGATCAAAGCAAGAATGCATTTTTATTGATGTATCACCTGTCACAGGAAGTTTAGGCCACCAGAAACAGAGGATATAATAAAAGATTAAAGCAATGCTGTGTTTTCATTGATGTATTTCCCATCATTGGAAGTTTAGGCTATTGTTTTCCCAACATCTCAAGTGGGAAGATAAATGCCTTCTAGACATATAAGAAACTTCTTTTGGCCAAGGCAATTTAGTATCTGTTCCAGCGGATGACATAGACAATTTTTCATCCTTTCTGAGACCACCTGAACAGCTGTCCTTGTGTGCTTAAATGATTATTGAAATAGCTCTTTGGAAATGTTTATCTGAAGGCTATAGAAAAAGTGAGATGTCTTCTCAATTCCAAAGAAATTCAATTTTGTAAAGTTGATTTTAAGCTCTATTACACCTCAACTCTATTTTCTCCTTTTTTTTTTTTTCAGATGGAAGGAGTGCTCTGTTATAAAAAGAGATGTCCGGTGTCAAAAGATAGTATTTAGATTCCCACCATCAGAAAAGTTAAAATAACCCATGGGCAATCTGTTACACCCATCCTGAAATAAAACCGAACAACCCAAACAAATAAATATGCAAAAGATCTTTCAGAAACAAATGAAATACAAACATACCTTGATACTTTGGGAAAAGTTCTGTTTCTTACAGATGTCAGATATTTCTCTTTGCCAAGAAACTTATGGCAGTCTCCCACATCTTCAAAATTACTCTTTCCACATTCTCCCAGTGAAGACTGTCCCATCCCACTGTTAATAACAGTACCCATAATCTTTCTTGCCTTCTTCTATATTTGGTTGGTTCCTCTACTCTTTCACCTTTGCACACTGCTCAAATTACATCCATGTTGTTACTGTCTGGTTCCTCTTGCAAAATGAATGTAAGTTCTGCAAGGACAGATATTGAACACATTATGTTTAGGAAGTAAATAATTGATCATTACATAAATATTTACTTTGTATTCACTTCTTTTCCAGAGAAATAGAGAAGATCTGTTCTCTGCCTTTATGTAGGAAGCTTTGTAGTATGGAATGCCTACTAGTGTGGAATGGTAGTAATTATACTAGACAATGAGTTCAATTGAAAGTTTCTTTTCTACCAGAAGTGTAAAATATTGTAAGATAGAAGATGACTTCCGATATTGTAGAAGCTAACTTCTGTGCTGGCCTGTAGAGTTTTGACCCTTTATTCAGTTCCTTTTTATCAAAAGCTTAGTCTCATTTTTGTGTACTACATTTTCTTCCAAACAATGAGATCAGTGTTTTATGTATCAGAAAGAGTTAAGATTGACAAATACGAGACAACTATGGAAAACCCTTCATCTGACATACAAGTAAATTAGAGATTAGAATTGGCTTCTCTCCGACTACAATTTATCAGCCAACAACTATTTATTGGACTAAATTGAGTTAAACTTCATATATAAATTAAACAATTGATCAAGTTTCTTAATTTAATATGTTTTATGTCCCCATATTATTAAAGTAGACTATTTATGAGAAAATAGTAAATGAGAAAAATTTTCAAATTTTGGTTGACTAGGTTGACTCTATGGATTCCTGTCAGATGTTTGCCCTGTTTATGTATCTCCCTTTCCCAGTGGAGTGCATCAAGTTCTAGAAGAATAAAAGACACTGAGGAAAAGAAAGGCACAATCAGACCTCTTGGGCTGCACAGGAGTATGATGCAATGGATGAGGCCAAGCAGCCTGCAAGATCTTCCAGGTCAACTCCTAAAAGCCTTAGTCTCTGCTTACAGCTCTCATGCTCACAGATAGTTTGTTTTTGACTAATATAGCCACCATAGACAAAATTTCATGTGCAAAATACAGTCAGTGTTACTGGTCACATGGTCTTTCATATACAGGTTTTATGAAAAAAATGCATCCTTAAATAAATGTGTCAGTTTAATCAATATTTCTCCATTCCATTGATCGGCTTGTCCCTGCCTTGAAAGGAAGGTGACTAAAATTATGAAGAGAGGTGAAATAAATGACTCAGTGGTTAAAAATCTTTGCTGTTCTTGTAAGGGTCTGGAGTTCTGTCCCCAGAAAACATCTCAGGCAGCTCACAACCACCTGCATCTACAGGTAGCAGGAAATTTTACAGTTGGTGTGGCACCCATGGAAATCTATTACCCACATGTACAAACTCAGACACAAAGGCATAAGCTAAAAAATAAAGTTTACTTAATAAAAATCTTTAAGTTCTGCATTTTCTTTTCTTTTTTTAATTTTAATTTTATTAATTTATTCAGATTACAACTAAATTGTTATCCTGTCATTATATCCTCCCGTTCCTCCTTCCCTGCCTCTTTCACCCTATTCTCCTCCCTTAGATCTATGATCATGGGGGATCCCCCACTATATGGTCATAGGCTATCAAGTCTCATCTTGGTAGCCTGCTTATTTTTTCTTTGAGTGCCACCAGGCCTCCTCACCAAAGAGAGGTGGTCAAATAATGGAGCACCAGTGCTCATGTCAGAGTCAGTCCCCGCTCTCCACATAACTGTGGAGAATGTCCTGTCCATTGGGTAGATCAGAGTAGGGGTTCGATGTTTGCTATTGTATGGTCCTTGGTTAGTGCAATAGTTTGAGGAGACCCCCCAGGGTCCCGATCTACCCACCACAATGTTCTTCTTGTAGGTTTCTAGGACCCTCTGGGTCCTTCTATTTCCCCATCTTTTACATTTCTCTAAACTAGAGTCTCAGTTAGATGTCCTCACATCTATCTCAATCTCCTTGTAAGTGAAGGCTTTCATGGGACATGCCTTTTGGGCTAGTACCCAATTATAAGTGAGTATATACCATGTGAATCTTTCTGCTTCTGAGTTAACTAACTCATTAGGATCATTTCTAGTCCTATCCTTTTGTCGACAAATTTCAAGATTTTCTTGTTTTAAATAGCTGAGTAGTATTCCATAGTGTAAATGTACCACAGTTTCTTTATCCATTAGTGTTTCGAAAAGACCCAGCTATTCTACTCCTTAGAATATACCCAGAAAATGTTCCACCACACAACAAGGATATATGCTCAAACGTGTTCATAGCAGCTTTATTCATAATAGCCAGAACCTGGAAACAGCCTAACTTCTGCTTTCTCAAACATTTCTCTGCATTTAAAAGTAATGTCATTTGCTTAGAACATGAGGCCACTTGTTCTATTTTATTTAAAATAGTGTAGACTGATTTTATAAATGAAAATAAATCCAATCATGGCATTTAGAATTCTAATGAATAAGCATGGTCTTGTAGTGGTAGTTTTTTACTTACTCTGAATCCTGGACAAATCATTATATGTATAGTGTATATATTGTACAAAGTAGTTATTTTTGGAAAGACTGATTAACATTCTATACTTCACTTTCCTTGAACAATTTATGCTCATAGCTTAAGCCAGGAGTTACTGGCTTGGCTACTTTAATTTGTAAATTGTTTGTATATAACTAGCTATGGTCTCTGTCATTCTCACCAGCTGCACGACCAAACATCTGTGACTCCCCTTCTTTTAGAGCGATTTCTAGGGAGTTATATTTAAAGGAGAGCAAAATGCTGTTGGTAATCATAACTGCAATCTGCCCCACAGCAGTTGTTACACTTTGCTGCCGCTCCCTACTGTGTTTTGCCAATAGTTTTACTCTGTCTTTCATTTCCCTAATTTTTGTTTTAAGCCCATCAAACTGCTGGTTAACTGAATTAATTTTAGAGTAGATCACTCTAGCATATTTTCCCCTAGAGCAAGTGTATTTGTTTATACTGATTTTCAACAACAACTTTAAGCGATATCTCCAAAGTTCTGTGAGGTGGATTGTTGAGGAGACAAGTAGGGACAGGAAGTCTCTAGTGCAGCTATTGGTGCCACCATTTTACTGTAAGTAAGAAGACATGGAAGAGCCCATTATTCACACCAGCACAGATAGCTTTTCCCATGTGTTAGACCCAAACATTCTGCACATCTATTACACAATACACATCGCAAAACCTCAAAGTCCTGCTTCACCTAAGAGATGGGACAAATGACCAGTAAATTTGTAATAATGTATGTGTCCAAATTCTAATACAATTTGATGAGATTTCTGATTACTGACCAAAGACGACCATTTTCTAAAGAAAACCAAGAGCAACTTCAAGCATTTCATGCTATAAAACTCACATGGTGGTCACATAAAAATGTTAATGCAAATCATTTTATCTTGTTCAGTATACAAAAACATAATATCAAAAGCACACAAAGTTATAGCCCAAGTATATTTTATGATCAATTTTATTTATCATTGCCTAAAACCATATTTTGTAACTTGTATCTAGTTTTTATCACATTTTTATTCAAAATTCTAGGAAATGAGATTATACTCTATAGGAAGAAAACTGTTATTTTCTAGAAAAACATTTTCTTAGTATCTTAACCTGTGGTTGTTTTTAATGCAGAGATTAAGGAAGAGCCATGCTCATTATTACATTTTTATTGAAATTGAAATTGACTATTTTTATAAACTATTTTAATTGAAATAGGATAACATCACATTCCGTCAACCACTCCCATTCTTGCTCTTCTCCAATTGATAGCCGTCTTTACTTTCATTATTATTGTTTTGTGTGTGTGTGTGTGTGTGTGTGTTTGTGAGTGTTTAGTGTGTGCATGAGTATATGTATGTATGTGCACAAATATACAATACAGTTGAATGAGTCCACTTCTGCTGCATCTAAGAACAGAAAAAATAAAAAATAAGGGCTTTTGCCACTTTGCTAAACCAATATAGTTTTATTCTAAATTTTATCTTTATCCATTTAGCTCAGATAAATGTAGCTACTATATATTTCATGGAAGAAGCCTTTCATTACTGCAAATGGAGACCACCACTGAAAAACATACAGAGAACTGGGCACTGGGCACATACAGAGAACAGCTGATCATGGGAAGCCCAGCCACAGGAGATACATGTAAAGCACAGCTCCTATAACGTTGTCTCTGGAAGATCAAGGAAGAGGATGAAGAAAGGTTTCAATGCCAGATTATCATAGGAACATCTTTCCTTCTATTCACTTTTTCCCTTTTATTGTAAATAAACATTTTTTTCCAGTATAATATATTCTGATTATATTTTCTCTTCTCATCTCCTGCCACTTTCTCTCCCATCCACATATACCCTTTCTGTCTTTCATTATACAGCAACTAGACTTCTATTGGAATATAATAAGAGATTATATATGTGACTGATATAATGTTATGATAAAATTAAATCTAATACATTGGGATTGAATAAAACAAACAGAAGGATAAAAAAACAAGAAAAGGCACAAGAATCAGTCTCTCTTTCTCTCCCACACCATGGAACCTCATAGAATGACAAAATTAAAAACAATATTATATAAGCAAAGGAACTATAGGGTAAAAAAAGAGGATTTTAATATGTGTACATACATATATATTACACACATATGTATATATAACATATAACACACACACACACACACACATATATATATATATATGGAAAAATATATATCCTGATACAGAATACAACATTCTGATACAAGGAGCCTCCAAAAGTGCCATAGACTTCATTTTCTGTTGGCCATCTACTGCTAACATGCAAAATGCCCTTGAGAATAGTTTGTTTCCCCTTCAAGACTTCTTTGTAGAAAACTAGTTTTCATTTGCAAGTGATTAGCAAGTAGAGAGAGCATCTGGGTTAAGGATGATGGCCTTTGCATACTTCTCCTTTCCCTCTAGGGCCCAACTGATGCTGATCCATGCAGGTCCAAGGCTGGTGCCTCCAGCTCTGTGAGTTCATATGTGGGCAATCACATTAATTTAACAAAACTGTTTTTCTTAGTGTCCTGAGTATCTTCTCGCCCTTATAATCTTTTGGCCTCTTCCTCCACAGGACCCCTGAGCTCTCATAGGCAGAGGCATCCTGTTTGGGGCTGAGTGTTGCAGGGTTTCTTACTCTGTCCGTGATGCCTGGCAGTGGGTTTCTGTATTTGTTCCCGTCTGCTGAGAGAGAAAGCATCTTTAACAATGGCTGAGCAAGGAACTAATCATAGTATAGCAGAATGCCATTAGAACTCCTTTTATGGCTACAATTTTTAAATTTTATTTATCCATTTTTTAGAACAGTAGTACTTGGTTGTCCCCTAGTTTTATTACCTATACTGTCTCAGGTGTTTGGCAGCTAAGTAGTGTCAAGTATGGGCTGTATCTCAAGGAGTGAGTCTTCCATCAAATGAGATATTTATTGGTTACTCCCCCCAAACTTTATGCCACCATTACACTAGCAAGTACTGCAGACAGGATATTATTGTAGGAAAAGAAGTATTTTTTATGAGCTTGGTGTTTTCATCTTTTTTTTTTCCTTTTTATTTTTTTTCTCCTTTATTAATTTATTCTTGTTACATCTCAATGGTTATCCCATCCCTTGTATCCTCCCATTCTCACCTTATTCCCCTCCCCCATGACTGTTCCTGAGGGGGATTACCTCCCCCTGTATATGCTCATAGGGTATCAAGTCTCTTCTTGGTAACCTACTGTCCTTCCTCTGAGTGCCACCAAGTCTCCTCCTCCAGGGGACATGGTCAAAGGTGAGGCACCAGAGCATGTGAGAAAGTAATATCCCACTCTCCACTCTACTGTGGAGAGTGTTCTGTCCATTGGCTAGATCTGGGTAGGGGTTTAAGGTTTACCGCCTATATTGTCCTTGGCTGGTGCCTTAGTTTGAGTGAGACCCCTGAGCCCAAATCTGCCTATCATAATGTTCTACTTGTAGGCTTCTAGGACCCTCTGGATCCTTCTACTTTGCCATTCTCCCATGCTTCTCTCATCTAGAGTCCCACTAGAATGTCCTCCCCTCTGTCTCAGTTTCCTGGTAAGTGAAGGCTTTCGTGGGAGCGAGAAATGATCATAATGAGTGAGTTAACCCAGAAGCAGAAAGACTCAAAGACTCAAATGGTATATACTCACTTTTTTTTTGATAGTTTGCAGAGTATCTTTCTGTACGAAAGACACTAGAATCGAACTTCATGTTCCATGAGTTGTAGGTTCTGTCTTCAGCAGCGGGCCCTTGCCAGCAGTTTGTGGGCAGTAAAGTCTTGGGAATAGCCAAGGTTGTTTGGGGTTCACACAGACACCTTTGGGCAAAAACTCAATTAAGTGTAACCCAGTCTTAATACTGGAACCTTCATTTGCAGACAAGAGGTGACAACTTGGGACTCTCACTTCTATTCATTTAAGTCTCCTGCATATATGTATATGTTCTAGAAAGCTTCTCTTGTGTCAGGTTTCCATACTATGACCCCAAAGAGTCCTAATTTTAGCTGTATTCCCTCCCATCTTCCCCACTTACTACTCCCTCTCTATGCATACCACCATTATAGTCTTCTGCAACCAATACATAACTATTTATTCTATTTTTTCCTCCTAGGGAGACTCAACTGCTCTCTCGCAGAATCCTAGTTCATTCTTCTATACCTACACTCTGCGGTTCTATGGATTATAGCTTGGCTGTCTTTGCCTTTGCATTTAATAGTCACATATTAGCAAGTGCATACTGTATTTTTATTTCTGGGTCTTATTAACCTTTCTCTGTATTTTTTTCCTGTTTCCACCTACTTAATGGCAAATTTCATTTTCAACAGCCAAGTAGCATCCTATGAACTCTAGGTAAGAGAAGTGAGAGAATGGGGAAATAGAAGGATCCAGAGGGTCCTAGAAACCTACAAGAAGAACATTGTGGTGAGTGGATCTGGGCCCAGGAATTCTGCTCAAACTATGGCACCAGCTAATGACAATATGTGCAGTAAACTTCAAACCCCTCCCCAGATCTAGCCAATGGACAGGACATTCTCCATAGTTGAGTGGAGAGTGGGGTCTGACTTTCACACGAACTCTGGTGCCCCATATTTGACCATGTCCCCTGGATGGGGAGACCTGGTGGCACTCAGAGGAAGGATAGCAGGCTACCAAGAAGAGACTTAATACCCTATGATCATAAAGAGTGGGAGGAGGTCCCCCTCAGTCACAGTCATAGGGGAGGGGAATAGGGTGAAAGTGGGAGGGAGGGAGGGAGGGAGGAAGGGAGGGAGGAAGGGACAGGAGGATACAAGGGATGTGATAACAATTGAGATGTAATATGAATAAATTACTTAAAAAGCTAATAAATAAATAAAATATGCAATTGTGTAAATGTATTACATTTTCTTTATCCATTCTTCTGGCAAAGAACATGTAGATTGTTTTCTATTTCTATCTGTTATTGATAGAACATCAATAAGCATGGGTTAATAATCAACTATGTGGTGAGATAAAGCATTCTTTGGGTGCATACTCAAGAGCAGTGTAGTTGGATTTTGGTGTAGATCAATACCCACCTTCTTAAGGAACTGCTACACTGATTTACAGTTAGTGCATGAGTTTACACTTCCATCATCAATGGATGAGTGTCCCCCTTACTCCAAATTCTTGCCAACATGAACTATCATGTTTTACAGATTCTAGAAATTATGGTAGGTATAAGATGAAATCTCAAAGTAGTTTTGATTTCATTTTCATGATAACTCAGGATATATGGAACTACTCTTTTAAGTATTTCCCAGTCATTTGGGTTTCCATTTGAAGAATTCAGCTTAGATCAGGCACATATTTTTGACTGGATTATTAATTTTCTTGTTATCTATGTGTTGCTTTCATTATGTATTTTGGTTAACCCTTAAATAGATAAGCTGTTGGTAAAAAATATTTTCATCTTTTTCACGATATCACTTTGAATGACAGTCTCCTTTGACATGTAGAAGCGTTTCAACTTCAACAAGTCCCTTTAATAATTGTTTTATATTATTTTTCTCCTTATGTATACATTTATATTATTACACATAAATACAATAAACTACATATAACAATAAGAACCATGAAACAATCAGGAATTATATAATGTTACATTCATAGAATTTTGGCTGTTTGTATTTGGCAATTTTGAAGTAAACATCTTTCCTATCTTGATGAGACTAAAATTCGAAATGTAGGTCAATATCTATCATATCTCATCCTTATCAACTGAAAACATCTATCTAGACCTAAAAACCACTAAACAACTACGCTTCATTGTAAAACTAAATTATCGGTCTGCAACCCCATCAATGTCTGTGCTATCCATATTGTCTTAAGGAAGTTGTCTCTTGTGTCAATGTGTTCAAGGATACTCCCTACTTTATTTTCTATGAAATTCAGTCTATCTGTCTTAAAGTTGAGGTCTTTGATCCATTTGGAGTTGGTTTTTGTGCAGGGTAATAAGCATGAATTTATTTGCTTTATTCTATATGCATACATTTAGTTTGATAAGCAGGACTTGTTGAATATGCTGTCTTTCTTCCACTATATTTCTGTCTTTGGTCTGTTTGTCTTGCAAAAAAAACCAGGAGTCCATATGTGTGCGAATTCTTTCTGCATCTTCCATTTGATTTCATTAATCCCCATGTCTGTTTTTTTGTTTGTTTGTTTGTTTGTTTGTTTACTTCCATGCTGTATTCATTGCTATCTTTGCAATACAATTAGAAATCAGTGATAGTAATATGCCCAGCTGTTCTTTATTTATCAGATTGTTTTAGTTATCATTGATTTTATTTTCATATAAATTTGAAATTTTTCTCTTCAAGATCTGTGGAAACTGCATTTGAAATTTGGTTGTTATTATTTTGAATATGTGTATTTTTGATAGAATGACAAACTTTCCTATATTAATCCTACCTCTTTGTAACAATGGGAGATTTTTTTCATCTTCTGTTGTCTTCGCAGTGACATAAGGTTTTTACCATGCAAGGCTTCCCCTTGCTTGACTAGAGTTATCACAAAATTTTTATCACTATTTTAGGATATAATTAGACGTACTGCTTCCATGATTTCTTTCTCAGACTGTTGGTCCTTTGTATAAATGTGCGCTACTGAGTTTTTTGGTTAATTTTGAGTCAGCTACTTTCTGTACATTCAGTGCTTTGATTATACTATGCCCAGGGTAATTTCTTTTCTGTTCTACTCAATTTGGTGTTCTGCATGCTTCTTGCACCTTTCTAGGCATCTTCTTCTTTAGCTTAATGAAACTTTCTTCTACCATTTTGTTGAAAATATTTTCTGGGCCTTGGGTCTGAGTTTCTCTTCTTTCTTTGAATCTGTAATTCTTAGAATTTATCTTTCCATAATGTCTCAGACTTTGTGAATGTTCTGTGCCAAGATTTTTTTATACTTAACATTTTCTTTGACCAGGGCATCAATTTTTCTATTGGATTTCAATAGCTAAGATTTTCTTTTCCATTTCTTTAGTCTGTTGGTGAGGCTGCTACTTATATTTTTGTTTGAGTTTCTAAAAATTTTTTTCCAGATTTTCTTGGGTTTTTTAAATTGATTCTATTTCTCCTTTAAGGTATGAGCTTTTATATTCATTATCTCCCACTGTTTCTTTATGCTTTCATAAATCTCTTTATGACATTTATTCATTTCCACCTTAAATATTTCTAACATATTCACCTTGTGTTGCACCTATATTGCAATTCTCAGTACCTCAAGTTGTGGAGTTTGAGGGCTTTAGTGGAGATACACTGTCCTCAACTTTGTTGATTTTGTTTTTCCACTGGTGGCTGGACATCTGTATTTAGGAATATTGTAATTTCAGGTGCTGATATCTGTTCTTGAATAGTTGGGTGGTTGTTTTGTTTCTTTTTGTTGTTTTTGTTCCCTTTGATTTTAAGAGTTTAGTGGATTTTTGTTGACTGGTAGAAAATTCTTCTGGGATCCTGAATGGTGTGGCCACTGAAAGTTCTGAGTAAAATCTGTTGCTAGGTATTGGTAGCTGACAGTTAGGAACTGGGATATGCTGGGGGGATGTACTGAGGGAGTCCACAGGAAGGAGAAAATCAGGGTGTTCCAACAGGACCTTTTAAGTCCTCTGGAAATGGGAGCAGAGAGTGACAAGGTTCCAGGACCGATAGTCTTCTAATGAACTGGTATTGAAACTTGGGGATTGGATACTGAAGAGATGACAGAGAATGCAGCTCTGAAGCTGGCCTACCTGCTTGGCTAGCACACATGCTTCTCTGTAAGTTTTGGCACGTGGGTTCCTAGAGAAAGCCTCCTGGAGTTAGGACTGAAATAACTCAATGAGTGGGAAGGAAGGTTGGAAGAGAAGATCTGTGTGATCTGCAGGAGATGGGAACAGAAAGGTGGGGGAGGACACAACAAAGGATGCTACACAGATGGTAGTGACACGGGGGCACTGGATCTGTAGGAGAAGAGGGAGTGCTGACGATTTGCACTCTGCTTCCTTTGCTAGAGTGGCTTGTGTATTCTGAGAAAGTTCCTACTGTAGTTACAGACTGGAATAATGGGATGAGCGGGAGGAAAGAATGTCTACCTGATGCAGATTAGTTGATGTTGGTGGGCAGAGAGGAAAGGGACACTACAATAGATGCTCTACCTCAGAGTTGGACATGAGACCGGACAACTGGACTTTGAGGAAAAGAGAGAGAGGTGAATATATTCAGTTAGCCTATCTGACTCACCGGCCAGAGTGGCCTCTGGTTACCAGGAAATGTCTTCTGGAGTTAGAGGCTGACATAAAGGAATTCATGGGGGGAGAGAACTTCAGATGGGAAGGTCTGTGATATCTACTGAAAATGTGCAGACAGGGGAATGGGAGGCTGCAGCCAGTGCTCTGCTGCAGACCCAGAGAAGCAACTGGAGGCCTGGATTTAGAGGAAGAAAGGGTTAGATGCGTATTTGTAGTTAGCCTACTTTCTTCTCTATCTAGAGGGACTATTTCTTTCCAAATATTATTTTATTATGGTTCACACTTGATTGCATATCATGAAGTCTTAAAAATATTTAATCAATTATTTTAGTTTTCTCTTTATCTTCCTCACAAACCAAGTGAGGAAGATAAGTTTATAACTGCTCTTTTTTTCTTTTTCCCTTATTTATCTTATTCTCCTATCAAGTTTTCCTCTAGAAAAATAACATGACCTAACATAATTCTAGAATAATAACATGACATTTCAACGGTTTTTGTTTGTTCTTCTATTATTAGACAGGGGGATATATGAGTTTTAGTATTAATTTTATTTTTACTGCTGGCTAGAGATAGTGCTCACAAATATCTTCCTGCTTAGTTCCTGCCCCTATGTAGAAGAAATTGGTGTGAAGAAGTGATGCAGATGAGGAAGTCTTAGAACTCTTGTGAAATTTACTGTCCTGAAACCTTGGCAAGTTGTCTTTTACAAAGTCTTTGTTTTTTAAACTATATATGTCATAACATGTATCATCAGCATCACAAACTATTGTAGAATCTGGAAACTCTGTCCTTAATTGTGTTCAGTTGAATGGGGACCCCCTTCTTCAACAAGTAGGTTGAATTCATCATTTTCTATTTCCCTCAAAAATATGAAATATGCAAATTCTATGTTCACATTAGTCTGAATATCATGATATTATATTCATTTGTGTGGTCAAAATCAGACTTAATTTTGAGTAACTGCAGATAATTTAAAATAAAAAACTAACCCTTAAATATTTACAGGAACAAAAATAAATGGAGTATGAATGATAAATATAATAGAAGACCAGTTAACTTTTAGTGTGTCTGTGTATGTCCACATACACAAGTACATATGTATCAATACAAGCAAATAAAATGCTTGTCAACATACAATATTAATAGTCTATGGACTATGAATTCTGGTTACACAAAATAGGGCTATAGGAATCTACTCATTTATAAATAAAAAATTTCCACTCTGTCTCACACAAAATAATTATTAAGTAAAGTATAAAGCAAGATCTTCCAAGACAGGGTAAGCACGTTCTAAGTAGTTCTTGCCTCACAAATATGTCTGTCAGATATTGGGCCAGAAAGCTGAGGAAGATACTCTAGTGTTATAGAGTTTTGGGTGACTATTCATGTAGCAAATTTTCTTTGTTATCTTCTTGTTTGGAAAGCTACTAATCTGTTCTCCTGGCATACTAGGTAATTAAATTTATTCCTTCTCAAGTCTCTGATGGGGTTGAAGACCAGGTAGCTTAGTTTTTCAATGAAGCTTAATTGATTAGGGGTTAAGATGTTTTTAGGTCTAGATATATGTTTTAAGTTAATAATGACAAGATGTGATGGAGATTGATTTACATTCAGAATTTTAGATGCACCTAGATAGAAAAGATGCTGTCTTCAAGGCTGCCAAATTTGAACAGCCAAAACACTAGAATGTAACATTTATTTAATTCCTGACTGTGTCATGGTTTTTCAGGTAGTTTATTGTATATATGTGTAATAATATAAATGTATATGTAGAAAATAAAAATGTTTAATTTTTAAAAGGTACTTTTTAAAAAACTTAGCTATTTGCCTTAAATATACTTGTGAAAGAAAACATAAAGTTTCCTATTTTGGACTTATATTTACTGTAGTTTTAGTATTCATTGAATTAGGCAACAGGAACTTTTCAAGATGCATGTTCATAATCATGTGTGTGCATGTATACTCATGTGTATGTGTATACATGTGTGAATGTATGTATGAGTTTATATGTATTCCTATGTATCACTGTGTGTACATTTACATGTGTGTGTGTGTGTGTGTGTGTGTGTGTGTGTGTGTTCAGAAGATTTCACACCAACCTTACATTTCAAAAAATTTCATTGACTAAAATTTAAGAAGTCATTTTAAGTAAGACTATTTCTCACCCTTGACTTTTATTCTGTGTTGTAAAACTGAAAATGAGTCTGTGAATATGATGAGAAATAATTTTTAAAACTTGACAGGAATAAATGTATTCATTGAAGGCCTAGGGCAGAATTCTACAGAGATAAACTGGAGAAATATAGTTAGTGAACAAACTCATCAACACCGGCATCCTGTGTCTCTCCCTCTGGCTTGATGGCAATACTATGCTTTCCTGCAAGAAGCAGAATTTTTAAAACATGGCTATAAAACAGAAGGACCTGCTAGACCAGGTAGCACAGTTTTGCTCATCAAGTGATACAGACAACTAACAACCATCTGTCTAAGACATAGCTCAAGTCTTAAAGAAGCATCAACTTCCTTCCCCAGCTGGCAGCTTCATCATCAGGTAATACCTCTGGTACCCTATGTGTAGAATAAGAGTGCTATGTCGAGCTTGCCGTGTGGGCAATTATCTGACATGATTCTAAAACTTTCCAGATAAATATATAAAATTAAGGTTTCAAAATACTACCCTAGAGTCATTTTCTCTATGTCACTTTTCTGAAGTAATTGTTGTTGAAGCAAAATTAAAAGTAATCAAGTCAAATGGAGACATGTATAATTTAGAAGAATGTCTTTCCATTAGTTAAACCCTTTTACCTCCCCGCCCCTAGAAGTCAGCAGTCATTTATGTTAATAAATCTTCATTATTCTTGTTGTTGTTGTTGGAGAGAGAAACAGAGACAGAGAGAGAAACAGAGAGAGAGAGAGACAGAGAGAGAGACAGAGAGACAGAGAGAGACAGAGACAGAGACACAGAGAGAGAGAGACAGGGACAGGGACAGAGACAGAGACAAACAAAGACAGAGGATTGCATAAATTAAGAAATCTTTGGAATGGCAGCCCAAGTTTCCCAAACCAATCTGTAACTCTGTAACATTCTCATATGGAGAGTAGAAGTGTGACTATGGCCTCATTAGTACTGGCCTCTAAGTAACAGAAATGTGCAGCCATGTGTGAAGGTGAGCCAGGCGTAGAATACATCTGGGATCCCAAAAATGGACATGCTTGGCTTTACTGCAGAGTTTCACCTCTATATAATTAAAACTTGATCCTTTCCAGCTGCAATGGTGTGGACTGTTTTAAGAGAAACTCAATCTATAATTAAAAATCTCATTAATCATTTCCTAAATCATTTGTTGCAATACATAATGGAAGCGTAAATGATTCCTGCTGTGAAAATGGTTACAATATTAATAACTGGCTGTAACAGATGTCAACAGTAAAGGGACCTGCGTGTTCTGTTTACACTGTTCCATTTTCACACCTCTAGCTGTGCAAGCAACTCAATATTCAAGTATTTGTTAATCAAGTACATTTTATGTTCAAAGTACAATAATTTTACTTATCATTTTCAACATGGCATAAAATACTGTGATGTTGTGATTTCATATTTTGTGTATTAAAAAGCCTGCACATACTTAAAAACCACTGGAGAGGACTAAAAATGAGAGAAAATTTCCTTTGCATGCTTATCCCTCCAGATGTCCACTCTGAATGTATTTAGCTCTCTCTGCTTCTTTCTCCCTAAAACTTTAATCTTTGCAACACTGGGAGATTATTAGAAAGACTAAGAAATTCACATTTTGTAATGGAGAAAATCAGCAAAAGTGTGAAGACAGTTTTAAATGTAGGTCTATAGTAAAGAACTTTTCAGTAGCTGGTGATAAAATCCTGTTTCTCAGCAGATTACCTTATGTAGTGCTGGTAGCTATATTTATCTGTGTATGTAAGGATGCGATTTATAAATTAGTTAGGAATTATGTGGTCCAGTAAAGTGTCAGTGGTTACATAAAGTTTTTTATTTTTAAAAATTATTACATATACATTTATATTACACATATATACAATAAACTACATACAGCAAGAAGAACCGTGAAACACTCAGGAACTATATAAATGTTACATTCTTAGTGATTGGGCTATTTGTATTTGGCAACCTTGAAGAAAACATATTTCCAAAAAAGAAAAAAAAAGAAAACATATTTCCTATCTAGGTAAATCTAAAACTTCTGAATGTAAATCAATGTCTATCATATCTTTCTATTACCAACTTAAAACATCTATCTAGACCTAAAAACATCTTAACCCGTAAGAAACTAAGCTTAATCATATAACTAAACTATCTTCAACCCCATTAGAGACTTGAGAAGGAATAAACTTGATTACTTGGGTATATGGGAAGTGCAGGTTAGCAGTTTCCCATATGAGAAGATGACAGAGACAGTTTGCCTGAGAAGTCACCCAAAACTCTCTTTAACATTGGAGCATCATCTTCAGCCTTCTGGCTCAATATATCTGACAGACATATTTTCTTATGTCTGTGTCCTCACTATCCCTGGGAAGTTGGCTAGGGTTCTTGTACCGGGAATGGTTTTTCAACTTCTAAGTCCAAATTAGACCACGAGTGTATGAGAGACACTTATTGAACCTTTACATATACCTTGCTATGTTGGTCATTGTTGTGGTTCATGCATATCACAGCTGGGTAAGACTTGTAACTTCTTTCCTCCCTTGGATGCTCATATAGTATTTTCTGGTCCCATGCAAGCTAATAGCAGGAAGCACCCTTTCAGGTTAGATCCAACTTAAATGACATATGTCTAGTATCGTCAGTATGCTGTTTCTTCAGCAATTGGCACTCATCTTTAACATCTGAGAGGAAACTAAGGACAACAGTAATCAATAATCTATCTTGTTTTAGGAATCTCTTGGTAACCCTAGTCAACTATTCAAAAGGAGGTTTCTCCAGCCTAGTACTGGGGGGTCAGGAGGCCTATTCTTACTGAGGTCTCCAGCTTGTCAGAGAGACTCCCCCACCCACACTTCCTCTTTTCTCTGCAGGCCTTCTGTTCTCCTGTCTTCGCTCTACCCAGGCCTGATCTCTGCCCTTCTTTCCCTCTGTGCTTCCTCTCATACTTTGACCTCTCTTTTCAACAACTACCTCTGTCTATTCTATTTCCCCTTCTGAGTGATATGTAAGCACCCTTCCTTGGGTCCTCTTTGTTACTTATCTTCTTTGGTCTGTGCATTTTAGAGAATTTTCAACAGTGGACTTTTGAATAGCCAAGAAGCACTTAAAAATGCTCAAGGTTCTTAGTCATCAGGAAAATGCAAATCAAAAGGACTCTGAGATTCCATCTTACACCTGTCAGAATGGCTAAGATAAGTACTCAGGTGACAGTACATGCTGGTGTGAGTACAAACTTGTACAACCAATCTGGCACTTTCTCAGAAAATTAGGAATAGCTCTACTTCAAGATGCAGCTATACCACTCCTAGGCCTACCTAGCTGAATGATGCTCCACCATACAACAAGGACATTTGCTCAACTATGCTCAAAGTAGCTTTATTAATAGTACCCATAATCTGGAAACAACCTAGATGTCCCTCAACAGAAGAACGGACTACTCAGCCGTTGAAAAAAAGGAAATCATGAAATTTGCAGGCAAATGGATGGAACTAGAAGAGATCATCCTGAGTGAGTTAACCCAGACCTAGAAAGACACAAATAGTGAGCTCTCACTTATAAGTGTATTTTAGCCAGTTACTACAAGATAAACATACTACAAGGAACAAAGATAAAATTTGACTTTAAAAAAGTGATTACAATGACATTATCCTTGTGTAAATATTTATCTAAAAGTATTATACTTCACAGGGAAAAAGACAGTGACTCTAAATATTTACACTACAATATAGACTGGACACATACAAAATTTTATTCTAATTTTATTTCTCACCAGGGTATTTTTCTTAACATTCTACCCATTCAAAACACTATAAAGTATTTTTAAGCTGCTATTGAATATGGCAACCACATACAATAATGAAACATGATTCTAACTGTTATGATATCATGACAATGTTTTTTAAAGTTTTAACATAAAAAATAGTATTAGAAGTAATTTTTATTTGTTCACTTTACATCCCAATTGTAGCCCCCCTCATCACCTTATGATTCCACCACTTTCCTCATGCCCTCTTCCTCCCTCTGTTTGTCCTCAGAAAGGGGAGCCCTCCTCCCCTAACATCTGACCTCATCTGGACTGACTGTATCCTCTTTCTCTGTGGCCTGGCAAGCCTGCCCCACCAGGGAGAGATGATCAAGGTCTGGGGGCCAGAGTCCATGTGAGAAGTAATCCCACTCCCCATATTATGGGACACACAGGGTAATGTGTTGCTTATCTAACTACATCTGAGCTAAGGGTCTAGGTCCTCACCACGCATGGTCCTTGGTTGGTGCATCAGTCTCTGCAGCAACCCCTCCTCTGCCTGGATTTGTTGGAAACGATCATCATGAGTGTAGTAACCCAGACCCAGAAAGATAGGCATGGTATATACTCTCTTAAAAGTGGATATTAGCCAAATAATACAGGATAACCACACTACAATACATGTACCTAAAGAAACAAAATAACCTTAGGGATAATGTTCAATTCTCATTCAGAAGGACAAAACGAATAGACATAGGAAGTAGTTGAAGAGAAAGAGCATTAGAGGAGCCTACCATATAGGTCCTCTGAAAGACTCCACCCAGCAGAAGATCCAAGCAGATGCTGAGACACACAGCCAAACTCTGAGGAGGAGCACAGGGATTCTTATGGAAGAGTTGGGGAATAGAAGGACCTGGAGAGGTTATGAGCTCTACAAAGAGACCAATGGAGCCAATAAAATCATGTTCTTGATTAGAAGAAAATTAGAAGCCAAAGAAATCTAGAATAAAATTTCCAAGAGACTTTAGGAAATTTCTAACATATTATTTTTATATGATTTCATGAAAGGGTAAATATATTTTAAGATAACTAGATAACAGTGTAGCAAGAAGTTCCCACAACAGCTCTTGACTAATGCAAGCCATCAAATTTTGTGCTTATCTCTGTTGGTTTAACACAGTCTTTAATTTCTCAGCTCCAATTCAAGGGGAAGCAAGCTATGATCTCTGTTCAAGGTTTCAGAGGTACATCTCAGCTTGTATCACAGCTCTGCAACATCGGAGATCTAAGAATCCTTCACTTGACTGTTATCATTCAGATGAGGAAAAGGTTCTCAACCAGGCCCTAAGAACAAGCTAGGAAAGCCCACTTTGTTTCTTTTCATGCATCTCCAGCAAGGCTAAAATCATTATATTTCCTAATTGTAAAGAGGCCTGGAAATGTTGAATAGCATTTATTTAAGCAAAAGACATACAGAAATTGTTGAACAACTCA
Organism: Acomys minous; assembly: GCF_964271855.1. Lineage (NCBI taxonomy): Eukaryota > Metazoa > Chordata > Mammalia > Rodentia > Muridae > Acomys > Acomys minous. The sequence goes on along the minus strand of NC_140501.1, from coordinate 9,580,880 downwards.
TAAATTATGCTTTTATTATCTAACACGGAGTACTTATTTATTGGATTATTAAGTCATCAAGCCATTTGCAACTTAGTAAAAACGGTGCGTATTCTGGGACATAATAATGATGAAAAAAAGCCAATGGGAAGAATCCGATAGAGTATATGTGGATAGACTGAACTGAGGAGCCTGAAGCAACACAGCAGCCTATGTCCCAATAAAGAAACATAAGCCCCCACTGTGAAGTCAAGTTCCCACAAACATGTAAAGGAAAGGCCACAGTGGTTATACAACTTCTACAAGATTTACTAAGTGATCAACTTATGACATGGTTATTGGGGGAAAATGTTGCTGGTACGGAGTCATTTTACCTTCTGCTATTCTTAATCTTCTTAACATTCATCCTGTTCTATCTTTGCTGTTTGGCCTAGCATTCTTTCAACAATTACATAATTAAGTTTGGAATATACTAATAATACGTGGCTTCTACCAGCCCCAGAGCTAAAACTGGCATCAAATAGAACGTTTTTTTTTTTTTTGAGAATCTTCTTCTTCTTCTATGTTTATCACTCTTATGTTTGTTTTTTTAATATATTTTATTAATTTATTTATATTATATCTCAATTGTTATCCCATTGCTTGTATCCTCTCATTCCTCCCTCCCTCCCATTTTCCTCTTACTCCCCACCCCTATGACTGTGACTGAGGGGGACCTCCTCCCCCTGTATATGCTCATAGGGTATCAAGTCTCTTCTTGGTAACCTGCTATGCTTCTTCTGAGTGCCACCAGGCAGTGGTAGAGATTACCTTGCCTTGCTGCAATCTGCATCAACAAAGTGCATAGGAATGTATGTTATGAGGGTCTTGATTTATGAGTCCCTTTTGTTCTATTGCTGTAAGCCTTTATGTAATTCTTACTACTGTGATATATGGAGTTGAGGAATAACAATCTATGTCCCTAGGCCATAATCAATCATTTCTCAATCCAGAGTAAACAATTACTTATTTCTTTTCAGGAGGAATGTGTGTTTTGAGTCTATGGTTGCAAGAAAGTCCAAAGGCCATCCACTAAGGAAAGCCTTGGCAGTGGGCAGAAACACTACATCATTATGTAGCTGTAAGCAAGTAACACACACAAAGGTACATTGCTATAACTACATATACCACATGATACGTACGATGGCAGAGAATTCCAAATCTTGTCACTGGCCATGAGAAAAGCACCAGGAGCCAGATGTAAGTCTCACCAATCTGCTAGAACTGGGTGGCATGCTGAAAAAGAGTGGGTAATTTTCATTTATTCTATTTTCTATTTATTTTTCTCCCTGATACATTACCTCATTTTCATCATAGTCAGCAATTTACATTAATATTGTTAAAGTAATCTTTTCAGAGACCAATTTTTTTCTTTAATGCTGAAAAGTTATTTTTAGCTTTCAATAATCAAACACAGGTACAGACTCCACTCTGTGGCATATTGTATCCTCCACTGAATGGTACAGCTTACAAGTCCTTCCTGTGTCAGTAATTTGATACTTTTCATAATCTAGAGCGGCGTCTTATAGTACCATGAGGTGATCAAAACAATGTTCACATGAGTAACAATGTACATTGAAACATCTCTAGTATTATAGAGAGAAATACATCATGATTTATATAGAAAATAAATTTTAAAGCAAATTTAATGTGTCCACATTTATTGATATAATTATTCATTATAAACATAGAAAGACAAGATGAACATACAGAATTTATCTCATTTGTCATATTCCATTCATCATTACAGTGTAACACTGATGATCAAAGTTGCTTTAAATTTATATAGGATAATGTTCAATTTTGGATTTTTTTCATAATACATACCTTCATTCAATGTCTAAGTATTGTATAGACTGCATTATCTGTTCACCTCATTCAGATTACTTAAATCAATGTAATTATTTTCTAAAGTGCAGGCAGCTTATTTTGTTCTTTCAATATGAACTAACTGAATTACAGAGAGAGACTTTTATCCAGTATTTTTATATGAAGCCTAGATAAAATTATCATTTAAATTATTTCCTTTATATTTGGTCAAATTATTATAAGCATAATAATGTTGGACTGTTTGGACAGGCTAAAACCATTGATCTACTTGTTGCTAGCCTGTTTCTCTGTTTTGACCAGATTCTAAGTAAAATCATACAATAAATGTTTGGAAATAGGCAAATGCAAGGATGGAATATAGTCTTGTATTCCTTGATGTAGTGAGTATTTTTAAGTGATAAGTTATCAAGAGCTATTTACATTTGCTATGCCTTTGTATCTTTATACATTTGGGTGTACAGTACTGTAGACCTTTGTATGATAGGCCTATTACATATTTAATTCATTCTTCTAGTGTAGTTTTTCATATTTTTAATGCTTTATGTTTTCTAGTATGACGTTCATCATCTTTGTTTGCAAAAGGAACAAGATCATATGGAAAAGAAGCAAGATGATGTTAAAACATTAGGGTACTTTGTACTACAAAACTTTATATTGTGGCATCAGTTGCTTATTAGCATATTTTCTTTTTCTCTTTAACATTGCTCATTAACAAGATCCTGAAGTCTCTTATGGAGGATAGCATTATATAATAAATTCTCATTAAAATTTTATACTATTTCCCTCTTGCTTCTATTGATTTTTGTGGTATTTGGCTGACTGCTTCAGGAACCCTGGGGAATTAGATTGTACTGTCCCTTTGGATGGTGCTTTTATGGAACTATTAAGCCAATATCTTCAGTCAATTGGCCATTTTGTGACTTTTTAATTTTGTGATGATGCTAGTAGACAAAGGATGGATTAGGGACCCTGTGTTGTTTGGAGTAAGCTCTCATGCCACTAGACCACATTGTTCCTTCAAGGCAGATGAAGGCTGGTAATTTGAGAAACAAGACAAGTTGTCACCACAGAAGAGTTTCCATGTAGAATATGATCCATTGAAGACACGGTAATGTGCCTGTAAAGCCTTTGATCCTTTCAGTTACTTTTTTCAATTATAAATTAGTATAGTATTTAAAATATGCTTGTTGGGAGCCATGAATCTGTGTATTGCAACTTGCAAAGTTGAGTGTCATCTGTAGTTTAAACTAATGGGATGAAACACACAATAATGGAAGTGTTCAACATCTGAGTGACTTGACAGCTTTCCGTAGCTAACTTTCTTTTAATATTTGCTCATCGCAATATTGAATGAACATTGTAACAGAAAATAAAAATCAGTATTTCTTAAATTAATTTATTACCCAAAATTCAAATATTTTCAATATGATAAATACACTTACAATAGTATAAAATCTGTGAAAATAACAAAATACCTTGATAATATTAGTGGTACATTCCATATCTTTATTGTGTAGATTAAATATAGTTTCCATTTAAATAGAAGAGGTTGATATCTCTACCTTTAAAAGCATATAACCCGTGCTCGCTTCGGCAGCACATATACTAAAATTGGAACGATACAGAGAAGATTAGCATGGCCCCTGCGCAAGGATGACACGCAAATTCGTGAAGCATTCCATATTTTTAGTCATAGGGGTGGGGAATAAGGGGAAATTGGGAGGAGGGAAGAATGGGAGGATACAAGGGATGGGATAACCATTGAGATGTAACAAGAATAAATTAATAAAGGAGGGAGAAAAAAAGCATATAACCCTACCCAGTTCACTGTGGCTTGTCTATTGATTTCTGTGTTCATAAAACTCCTCATCGTGTGGGTCTTAGAATTTCTCCTGTTTTTCAGTGATGTTCCCCGAGTCTTAGGCAAGGAAGTATTCTGTAGTTCTGTAAACTAGAACTGGGATCCACAATATTCCATTTTGCCCAGGTGTATTGTTCTGTAATGCTCTTCATCTGTTGCAAGAAGTTTTCTTGATGAGGAGTGAAGACTCTGCTTATCCATGGGTATTAGGATAACTAAGTAGAATGTGGTTAGAGATCATAGTGGCTTCATAACGTGGTTAGTGGTCTGTTCTCTGCCAAAACCCATGGTGTGCTTAGCCCTGAGTACTTGGCCAGTTTTCCAGTACCAGGTATGGTTCCCCTCAGGTTGAATGGGTCTTATGAAAATAATTGAATGAAGTCTTTCTTTTTTCAAATTTTGATCACATTAAACAAATAAACATACAACAGCAATATATGTAGAAAAATATGAGGACAAAACAGCCATCTTAGAGAATTGTTAAAGACAGTTTACACTTCAAATGAATGATAAAGGAAATTAGCACCAATGAGATGGCCCAGCAGATAAAGGCACCGGAGGACCTGTATTTCATAGCTTCACACCCCTTCCAACACCCACACACCACACTACTCACCATGCCAACATACATACACACAAATAAATAAGATACGTATTTAAGGAATGGAGGTGCTGAAACCCTGAAGAGATGGCTCATCAGTTGAGTACACTGGCTGCTCCTCCAGAAAACTCAAGCTGTGTTCCAAGGAAAAATGTGCCATCTCAAAATTGTCTGTACCTCCAGTCCCAAGGAGTCTTGTTCCCTCTCCTGGTCTCTATGAGCACTGAGTGCATGTTGTTCCTAAACATATGTGCAGGTAAAATATCCATACCAAAAAAAAAAATAGAAGAATTATTATGTAAAGAAATAAATGTATCTGGCTATCTCTCCTATATCAAATGGCTTCTGAACCTGTTAATGAGAGATATATGAGAAATTGAGAAATATCACTACACATAAGCAAAGTGCAATTTTCCTACAATATTTTTCCAAAGTAAATGATGCATAATTTGAACGGCAGATGAAACCCATAGAAAAATGTAGTCTACCAACAATGACATTTTGTTTTAAAAGTGCTAGCAACTATCTTCTGATTTTTCTGTTTAAATTCTGATAAAATGAAAAATTGGTGATCTCATATGAACTCCATTACGTTCACATCCACCCCTTAACTTACTTAGTTCCTTTACTCGTTTGCATTGATTAATTCATGACTGTGTATGATTAACCCTCCTACCATTTCTTCATACAATGGCCTCATGCTAATATACTGTATTTTATTGTAAATTTATGTAAAAAAACTGTAAAACAAACTGAGGAAAATAGAAATCACTCATAATATCACCATTAGTTAAAAAACTAGTAGTAGTTGCAATTGCTTTCAGAAACTTTTTTTATAGACATAAATGTTCAGATATTGAGTATAATTTATTTTACAACTATTTTGTGCATAGTGCTTCATAATATTTATTTCCTTTAATATTTGTTATAAAAAATCATTGGTTTCTAGTTACTCCATATCTAAGTTCTACAGAGCCCTTAAAAGCCTCAGCACATCTGTTTAATGTGTACCTACTTAATGTACCACTTACTGATAGTTTTTATAATTTCAGGTTTCATTATTATAAAAGAATTCTTTACATAATAGTGCCTTTTTATGAAAACAAAAGTCAAATAATATGACATTTCATATTTAGTGTATATATATGTATGGGTCTTGAAACAAACTTAATGTTTAAGTCTGACTGGCCAAATTTCACTGCATAGAGCAGGCTGTTCGCAAGCACACAGAAATTTGCTTACCTCTGCCTCCCCAGAGTTAGGTTCATAAGTGCATACCACAATCCCTAGCATGAGCATTATTTTTAATTAGTAACATCTTGGCTAACCTCCATTTAAGTAAAATAAGCTTTCAACATAGTAGCTAGAAGTAATTTGCATTCCAAAACAACATAGGATGAGCATTAGGTATATGAAATTGAAATATATATTGGAGAAATCTAAATTTTGTCAGTTTTAGCTGAGAAATAGAAAATGATTCTGTATAATATTTCTGAATCTGATCTTCTTCTTGCTTCTTTTTTAAATGTAGAAATGTAAGTGTTGGTTAGATTTTTTTTTTCAACATCATCCATTCATAGTATATGTGGTGAAGACCATCTGTCCTGTTGGACTATATCAAAGCAGTTTCAGAGTGAGATAAATGTTGAAGCCAGATGGATGAATATACAAGTAAAATCAGTGAGGAAAGCACTTTTAACTAAACTTTGATTTCTGATGTTTAAATATATATATATTTATATTCAATGAGGAATTTGTTCAGTTTCTCATTCTTTTTATTTTTACTGTAGAAGAAATAAACATTATTGTTTATTATAAAAATTTTATTCTAAAATTTAGAAAAGAAAAATCAATGTTATTAGTATGAACTTAAAATTTGTGATCTTGATGTTATGCTGAAACCCAACTTCCCAACTAGGTGCTACTATGTTTGCATTAGCATATTTAGGAAATTATTTGATGTGGATGTTGTTATTAGGAAGAGATTAATGTGAACCACTACTCTTACAAGCAGATAAAAGGGCTTGTGTTGTGGAGGGGGGGGGGCGGGGGCGGGCGGGAGGCAGAGAGATCCACAAATGGTGGATTTTTGCAAGTGAAGATGTACTTCTCAGTAAGCTCTGAACCTGTCTACATTTTTATTACACACAGGCCTCTAGAACCACATGTGTGAACTAAAAGGTATGGGTCAATTGTTTAACGAAGTAATTTTTGTATCTTGTGACTAAACCTTTACATCACTAACACAGCCAATAACAACAGAGAACTTATGGATTAGGACCTCCTGAAAGGTTATATGGAAGTATGAGCACAGTGAAAATGTGTGTAGCTTAAAAGAAGCATATAGGCTGGGAAGTGGTGGTGCATGCCAAGAAGAAGAAGAAGAAGAAGAAGAAGAAGAAGAAGAAGAAGAAGAAGAACAAGAACAAGAAGAACAAGAACAAGAACAAGAAGAAGAACAAGAAGAACAAGAACAAGAACAAGAAGAACAAGAACAAGAACAAGAAGAACAAGAAGAACAAGAACAAGAAGAACAAGAAGAACAAGAACAAGAAGAACAAGAACAAGAACAAAAAGAAGAAATGGAAGAAGAGGAAGAGGAAGAGGCAGCATGTAGATTATACTTAAACTAAAGAGAAAGAGAAAACTACAGTCTAGGTAGTAGGCACTTAGGAAATATATAAATTGATAGCCTCAATTACTTCATGATAGGAGACAATGTCATTTGCTCAAGGAATGTTTAAAAGGAGGAGACTTGGAATGGAGTCTTCATTGCTACTGTAATAATTAGAAAAGAAAGCTTCTTGAACTGTTTAAAAATATTTATAATCATTTGAGATTTATAGTGAGGTAGAAAATAATATGTTGCATAGGAATTTCTAATTAATGCTGAGCCACAACACATATACAGCCTCAATCATGGCTTGACCAGGAACAGTGTATGTAAAGTCATGGTTTATTGAGGTACAATGCATGAAGAGCCTTGGGCATGGTTGCTGAGGTACAAAGCATGTGACTACTTGGCCATGGCATACTGAGATACAATGAATGTATGGGCTTGGTCTTGGCTTGCTTAGATGCAATGCATGTGGAACCTACTAGTAAACCCTCTGAATATAAACAAAATGAATGTCATGGGAAAATACATTTTTTTTTCTGATGGCAGAACATAGTAGCCTTTTTAGAAAGGGTGATGGAGATGAGAGTTTGTGCGTTTGTGTGTCTATATACATGTGTGTATGGGAGATGAGAATTTGTGTGTTTGTGTGTCTGTACACATGTGTGTATGTACACATTTATGTTCATATAACTTTTTAATTCAATGCTGTTGAATATATCTTAATATTTGTTTTACTATTTTAAAAATAACTTGTGTTGAGTTCTTACATAATCTCCCTTTCCCATTATGGAAATATATTTCTGTCCTAGCTCAATAGGAGCTTCATAGGAAGTGTGTGTGATCATTTGGAGCTAAGGAATCTGGTTAGACAATGAAGTAAATATGAAAGTAAAAGTTAGCAGTCAAGTGAATCTGTGTTGGAACAGGTCTGTTTTCCTGTGCAATTTCTCTTATGTTAGAGTTAAAGGTTGTAGAGAAGTTATTAAATGCTAGGAAATTTATAATGAGAAGAGGGATTATATGATCAAGAAAATATGAAGGCTCTCGGTGCAGTTACAGCTCTGTGATCCCTCTCATCACTTGCCAACATGCCGTTGGTTGAGTTGGAAACCAAGTTGCCCATTAGCCAAGTATTCGCAGGGCTGGAGAAGTGGCTATATGAGGCCACTGCCTCCATCCTGGGCAAACCCAAAGACCACGTGAGTGTTACCTTAGGGCCAGGCATTACCTTCTTGATAAACAGATCCATGGAGCCCTGAGCCCACCTTCTGGTCTCTTTCGTTGGTGTTGTGGGCACCGCGGAACAGAACCATGGCCACAACTCCCAATTCTTCGAGTTCCTCACCAAGGAGCTTGCCCTGAACCAGGACTGGATAATTAGCCGCTTCTTCTTGGAGCTCTGGAAGACCAGAAACAACAAAATTGTCGTGAGATTTCTGTGATTGAAACAAAGAATCCTGGGTATCTTCTGAACCTGTCCAGAACCCTTCCAAAGACACCACCTGGTAGTCATGTGGCCTAAAAGATACCACTGCACAATACCTCTGTTACATATATGTCTGTGACTTCACTGCACAGTTTTTCTCTTCTCCAACCTTATGAATAAGTAAATGAGAGCAAATTAATGAAGAGAACGAACGAAAGGAAGGAAGGAAGGAAAGAAGGAAGGAAGGACGAAAATAGTAAAGTTTTGGAAAACATTTGTCAAGAAAGTAGTAAAAATAGTATGTTTAGGGAAAAATCAGAAAATAACTGGTATTTTTTTCACTAAGAATAGAAAAGTTCAGAAATTTGGGGATAGAGATACTTTGTAAAAAGCCTTTATTGAGAGGAAATGTAGGCTAATGTCCAGTCCCAGCCAGCGGGAAAAATCGAATCAGGGTTCACCTGAAAGAGGGAGTGGGGATTGAAAGTAGGATACAGAGACGCGAGAAATAACGAATCAAGTCAGGATATTTCTGATCAAGATTCACTTTATTGCCGACTAGCAAGGTCAATAGGATCTATTCTTATCTCACTCACCCTAGCCCCCGGGTAAGAATGCAATAGCCTAAATCCCTGTAGAACTTCCTAGTTCTCTGAGTAGTTCCTTGTAAGAACTTCCTAGATCCTCTGGGTGGTTCCAAATTGAGACTTCTCTACTTCTTTCAAAGGTAAATAGTCCAAGGATGGCCTAGAACACAAGACCTCGTGGTGAGGTAAAGGTCAGCAACCTGAAGGTCACAGCATACAGCCTAAGCACAGGATTTCTGATATGAGAGACTTTGTCATGGGTCCCCACAGGCTAAGATAACTGAGGCAAGATGGTTTTCGATTTGTGACGTGAAAGAAAAGACTACAAGAACTGTTTAAAGTTAAGTGTGAAAACAGAAGAAAATTCCAGCCACATACATGTCTTCTCATTTGTTAGGTAATTTACAGGCCATAACTTGAAGGAAATGGTCTTTTTATTTACCTGAATATCAACATTTTAAATGAATTCTTTGCATGTGTAACTTTAATGAAAGCATTTTGAATAGGTCCAAATGTACTGAATCAATTTATCAGGACATGATTAAGGTAGCCTTGAAAATTACATACTGAAATAAAGAAAGAAAGAAGTTGGTAAGAAGAATGGCAGAGAGGAAGAAAGATCAATGATTGTCTTGGCTGAATTGCATCTGAAGCAAACGGAAGCATTTGCCCGTATAGCTTAGATAAGGCCATTTAACTGCGCCAAAATTGGCGACATAGCATGTACAAGAACTGCAGTGCTAGTTACATAGCAAGACACTCTAACTAACTAAATAAATAAATAATCATATATTAACAGTGTAGGTCCGTTCTAAAACCTACACTGTAAGATGGACCTATATTCACACACTGGTTTTCTTGCTTCCTATGTGTTTGACTTTCAAAGTCACTTAAATCTCTAAGGGGTAAACTTAGCTATGAATTATCGAAATAGCACTTCTTATTAAGGAAGAAGGGGAAACCTGGCCAGAAACACAGACATGCAGAAAGCAAGATGATGTAGAGACACACAGAGAGGATAGCCATCTGACAAGAGTGGTAGAGATCAGGGTTCCAGCGAAGCAAGCCAGAGGAAGCCCCAGGATGCCAGAAGCTGGAGAAGCAAACTTTGGACCTCTAAAGTCATGGACAGGGCACATCCCTCAGACAACGGGATTTCAGGCTTCAGTGTTCCAGAGCTCTTAGGAAATAAACCTGAGCGAAATTAATAAACCCAAGTTTGGGTGGTTTATTATGGAAGTTTTAGAAAAGTGACACAGATCACAAAATCATTCTTCTTAGCCCTATGTTGAAACACAGATATTTACTTTCCTGTTTCTCATCTGAAGTAGAGAGCTTACAGTTTCCTACCTTAGAAAAAGGAAAATCTCCACTTTAAAGTGTAAGCTCTATGGAACAAAAGAAAACACCATTATCTGGGAAGTGGGACAAAGTGACCACCACAGAGAGCCAATAACACACCCTGGGCCTGCCCTATCTCTTCCAGGTGCTCACTGTCTTCTGGGCCTTTTGTTATCAAAACACTTACTTCCACAATATTATTATCAAAAGATCTCACTGACTGTTTTCCTTCATCCAACAGGCTAAAAATAAAACAATACAATTTATCTTCAATAAAGTCACCAGCCTTGTTTATAACTTTAGAAATATGATTATAATTGGCTATTAAAATGAATATATTTGAAAATACCTTTGTTAGTTCATTCTCTGTATAGAATTAAATCCATTATTTTTCCTGTAAGCATTTGATGTAAAATCCTATTTTTATTTGCTTTTGTCTTATACTGTCAGCATTAGATCTATAATTTCACACATTCAAGTAAATAACAAAAAGGATGCTATACAGATAAGTCAAGGAACTAATTATTTTTTTCTCACCTAAACTAGGGAAGGCAGCTTCTTGAAAACAAAAAGTACACCACTCCTCTGCCATTTTCATTTTCTTGTCATAGGCATTCTGAGTTAAGTAAGTGCTTCCCCAGGGGTATTTCCATAAGATTTCTGGTTTACTTTTAGCTATATCATTACATTATGTATTGTCTTACATCCATAGATACTTATTGACATTATATTTTTCAAAAGATATTTTAGAAAGATTATTTATCTTCTTTTCCAATTTTTGTAATTTTTAAAATATCATCTTATCACTCAGCCATTGAATTTGTATTTTCTATCTCCAAAGTAACATTTGTGTTTTTGTAATTTTCACATATGTATATGAAATATATACATTTCATGTTATTTTCAAATATATTTCGCATACATATGCACATGCTTGCATGCCATTATACTTTATTCTTGCTCATCCACCTGTGCCTTCTCTCCTATCCCAGCACTTGCTGGTCTCTTTCCCAAGCTTACTCCCTTCATGTTCATGTCATATGAATTGCATTATCCTTTCTTTCTAACTCCTGCCCTTTTGATACCTCTTTCTCCCCTCTATGATCCACTCTCTGCTTTACTTTCTTTCCTCATCATCCTCCTCTTCTTTCTTCCTTTCCATATAAATTTAATTTTCATGAGTGATGTGAAGCATTAAAAAAAGCAAGCATAGTTGTCTATCTGATCTTGGATTATTTTGTCTAACATAATGATTTCTGGCTCATTCAATGTTACTGTTAATAGAAAGATTCCACCTTTATTTAGGGTTTAATACTATTTTTTCATTTCTTTAGAATAGCAGAGAGCTATTGCAGCCTCAGCATGGTAAAGATAACTGTCTTTTCTGTTTCTTGTAAACATTCTCAATGAATTCTATACTTGTGTAACTTGTTCTACATCCTAATATGTGGTAGTGAAATTATTTCTGCAGACCCCATAAATAAACAAAGTATGATTTCAAACAAAGACTATGGTCTGAGTGAAACATGCCTGGTGCTAGGTATTCAACCCTGTCAAAGGAAAGAAGATCAGATTATAAAAGTTATGGTGATTGAGGTGCTGTGGGCCATCTGTCTTTATTTACTAAATAGGTTTAATCAAAGCAAAATGTTTCTCCAACACTGAGGACAGAAAATTCATTTTATAATATGGATCATGTTACCCAAGAATAATACCTTCCTAGCCTTTCACAGATATGTGCAAAGAGTAGAGACAGCATCCATCTATATTTGTTTGTCAAAGAAATAATCCCTAGATTACTGATAAACTTTCACTAGGTTACAAAAAAAGGAATAAGGAATTTATGAACTTATGGTTTTACACACACACACACACACACACACACACACACACACACACACACACACACGTAGCAGAGAATTTTCAGTTAATGCAATTGTTTGTAAGAAGCTTGTCTAAAATTTGGTACTCTGAAGAATGCTAAAACCATCTTGGCTCCTTTTTTTTTTTAAAGATATCAATTTTAATAGCTCAAATCATGATTCGTTGCTGTCAGATCTGCTTTCTATATTCATTAAAGTTAAATAATCATACATACAGGTGAAAGCGGAATATTTTTCTACAAATCTTTCATGTAAGTTCATTCATTTAAGTACACTTCCAGTGAAATATTAAATCAAAGATTAGTCTGAGACCTATATAAATGAGCCTATAAGAATTGTGTGACTATAATTGTCATATAGTACATAATATGAGACTTCTAGTAATTGTAGCATATGCAGACTAGTTTGGTGTGGATGACAATGGCCGCATTGGCTCTTCTGTTCTAATACTTAGTCTCCTGGTGGTGGAAGTACTTGCTAAGGATTAGGAGGCATGGCTGTGTCTTGTTGGAGGAGGTGTGTCACTGGGCTTTGAGGTTTCTACATCCTAGATAATTCCTACTCAGCTCTGTTTAGCTCTGTCTCAAGCTCATCGGTCAGAGTGTAATCTCTCAGCTGCTGTTCCATTTCCATGTTTGCCTGCAGCCATGTTCATTGCCACTGTGAACTCCAAGCCTGTAGAATGATGAGCCCGGCAAATTGTTCTATTTTATAAGTTTCTTTGGTTGTAGTATCTATTCACAACAGTTGAAAAGTAACTGAAATTACGTATCCAAAGTTATTTGGATAAAATATAGTTGCTACTCATGATATGAGTGGTGATGGTGTAAATTTTTCAATTGATTATCAAAAAATGTCTCAATGTTTATTGATATAATTGAGATTCAACAGGAAAATTTAAATAACAATATAAGAAAATAGAAATTGTATGTTTTATAATGTTCCCAAACTAAAAAGCATTGCTTAATTATATGTTAGTTTTTCCAGCAATTTAACTTACCATGTATAGATTGGAGCAGCTGTACATAGAAATATAGGTAGATAAAAGACAAATAGTATTATATTTTGATAACTTCATCTACTCAGTAGTTGTGGGTCCACATATTGATCATTAGAAACTAAGTTTAGTAATGATAACAAACTAAGGCACGATATTTCAGGTACTGATCACAGGGCTTCATAATCCATACCTTCTTTAAATTCATTAATTGTTATAGAATAGTATTTGATTTTTAAAATTATTCTCATCTGATAGATTAAGACCATAAGTTATACAATGATGTATTTCTAGGTCATTGTAGCTTGTGACAGCATTACTTTTTATAAGCCTTAAGATACAAAACTGTGCACAGACACATACTTGCTCTCCTTTGTGTGAGCACATACATATCCACAAATATCACTCACTGAGTCTTCTGGGTTCACTTCTCATACATTTTAGACTCTACACTTCTATAACCTACTGTAAAATTGCCATTATAAGAAGCAAGAAAATCAAGCACACCGTATATGTACATTCTTGCAAATATGAAGAATACTGTAATGTGCGAAAGATGACCAAGCCAGAAATACAAGGCTAGAGCAAGCATGACACATATGGATCAATCTACTTCCAAAATATTTCAAAATAAAAATTCTTTAAATGGAAACAAACAAACAAACAAAAACCCAATTTTTACTTAAGAATCTACATGAGACTAATTATATAGGTATGCAAAATAGATATAAAAAGAAAACCTTTACTAATAACAAATTATGAATAATTTTATTTCATATGAGAAATTAAATCTTGGATGACTATTTGGTAATCCTCAATTTTGAGATTGTATATGCATAAATATAGACAATTAAATGGCAGATATATATTTATGTCCAATTCAAACTATCCTCAAAAGGTAACATTGTACTACTATTTTTCTGTAGAATTATTCATCTTTTTTCTACCTATTTCTATCTACTTCATCTGATTTGTTAATGATAAGTTATAATGTGTTTTCATTTGTAATATTATACAGTAAATAATTTGTACAGTGGAATACAATCTGTAAGGAACTGAACCAACAAGAATATTTTCCTAAAGTATTAATATTACTAATGAAATAATTTCATATATATGTTTATAGGACAAATGTATCTTTAGATAGTATTTTCTAACAAGGAATTTATGGTTTAAAGTTATTTAAAACATAATTATTATAGTCACTAAGGTCCATAAATGATTCATGTGGTGCATCTGTTAAAGAGTAGATAATGCATTCAGTTCAATATTTTGTAGTATTGAAATCCTGGAATTTACCACCGCAATTGTCTGGAAAACTGCTATCCTGATCTACAAAAGTGCGTAAATGAGGAGCCAATTCTGCTTTTCATTTTACTTACTTAATTTTGTCCTCTTAGATTTCAAGAAAAACTTCAAATTTCAGCGTCATGATTTGTCATGGTGTTAAAAATATGTAAAAGTGTGACTTCCATATACTATTTTATTCAAGCAAGTAAGAACTGCAGTGAAAATTTACTTCTGATAACTTAATGAATAAGAACAAATTATGATACGAATAAATAAGAATATAAGAATAAATATTGGACGACAGCCCCTTAGCTCCTCCTGTTCTGACTAGAGGGCTATAAGGACAAGAAAGCTATACTTTCCAATTCCAGGAGCATCTAACTAAACTACAGACAAGATGGCTCTACATACATACCTTAAATTTACCCCACCAACCACTCTACAAATTGGACTATAATCATTTTTATTAGTGTTTTTATCAAATAAGACTAAAACTGATTATGTCCCAGTTTTGTGAGGTTTTGAGAAGCATCAATTATTTACTCTCATTTTTGCAGTTGCTAACTGGTAAAGAACTCTATTAGTGAGATGAACTGTAGGTTACTAATTAGAGAAGCACCCCATTAGTGACTTCTATTTATCATACACTTTGGCAAATTAAATTATCTGGATGATGTGCTAAACATGTGGCCTAGAATACTCAGAAATTGTCTTTTCCTTTTTTTTTTTGCTGTCTGAAATCCATCTGTTCTTTGTCCATGTCAGCTGTAATGGTAACTGAGGCTTGAGGTAAAGTACTTGCAGAAATCTAGGCCTCTGTCTAATTTTCCATTCATCTTGTTGTACTAAAAACTTCTCTTCCATTTATAATAATTCATTGTAGTGCCATACAAATAGATAGGTTAATGAATAATACAATTGATATCTTTAAAACTAGGAATTACTGTGTCTCAAACTTGAGTCTCATATAATGGGCTGATACGACATTAGTATGTGTCACTGTTTTCACTGGCTTACTTCTGGTCCTACTCCATGTGACTTGAAAACATATGAATTATATAATGTATGTGTTTTATAGAAATTCCAATTTGATATAATAGTATTATGCAGTCATAAGTATCAGAGGACTTGCTGCTAAAAACTGTAGTCCTCTTCGTGCATATTTTTATTGATGTTGTGAGTCAACCTATAGGCCCTTAAAACTACCTGCAGAGTAGGGACAGTGAAAGCTACTCAGGGTACCGTCTGATATCCTAAGTCTATTCTCCATCACTTCCCCAAAGTCTCTTACACCACAACATCTGTGATCTTTATACACTTTTAAAAACTGATATATTTATATACTCACTTTATATCCTGATCATAGTTCCATCTCACCCTGCCTCCCTCTTCCCGTAGTCCCCTCTCCCAGTCCTCAGAAGAGGGAATTACCCCCCCGCCCCACCTCCACCACAGCTCATCAAACTTTTTATGTCTAAAATTTCTAAGGGCAATTGAGTAAAAATTGTCTGTTTTCAGGGTGGACACTTTAGTAAATTTAGACATTAAAGAATAACCCTATCACAGAACTGAACCAAACATTGTACTTTATTCCCAGTAATACTGTGGTTAGCTAATTAGATCCACTTTCTTTCTTTTTTTTTTCTTTTTTCATTTTTTAAAATTTCCATGACTTGCAATTCTTGAAGACCTTATGTACCCAGAACACTGTGTGTTATTCTGACAACAACAGTTCTGATGAGTAGTATTTCAGTACGTTCTTTCTCTGTGTTCCTTCAAAGTCCCTACTAGCATGTGAGTATTTAAAGTAAATAAAAGAATCTTGCTTAATAATATTTAGAAGGATATTTGTAATTTTAATTGAAAAATATAGAAAAGTAAGAGTGATAATTCATGAAATATTTTTCCTTTAAAATTAAAATATTAATACATAATACAGTAATTATATTTGTTTTTCCTTTTATTAAAAATAGGTTCATTTCTCATAAAACATATCTTGAATAGGGTTTCATCTTCCACTACTCCTCCCATTACATCCTCACCACCCTTCCCTGTGAATCTACTCCCTTTGTCTTTAATATGAAAAGAACAGGCTTCTAAGAGATAACAAGCAAACCAAAAATATAAGTTAAAATGAAAACCATCACATCAAAGCTGTATAAAACAAAGGAACAGAAGGGTAAAAGCTCCAGGAGAAGGTACAAGAATCAATGACCCAATGATCTGAGCATCCAGGGGTGCAAATAAAAATACTAAACAAACATTATAATATATATGCCGAGGATCTGCTGCAAAACCACTTGGCAATGTGCTTTCTGCTTTGGTCTCTGAGTTCATATGAGCTTTGTCCAGTTGAATAAGAAGGCCTTGTTTTCATGATGCAATTTATCTCCTCTGACTCTGACACCCTGTATGCCTCCTCTTCTATGGGTTTCCTTGTTCTCAAGGGTATGGATTTGGTGAAAACATAAAATTTGTAGCTGTGTGTTCCAAGGTCTGTTTCTTGTGTAATGGCGAGCAGTGAGTCTCTGTATTTGTTACCATCTACTGAAGTAGGAAGCTTCTGATGATGGTTGAGTAAGGCAATTATCTATGAGTATACCTGAATATCACTGGGAGTCTACTTCTTGTTACTTTTCTTACACCTGTAGTATTTGGCTTTACCTTAAGTCTTTGGGCTATCTAGGCTCTGGCTCTTTGTCACCTAGAAGTATCAAGCAAAAATTCTCATGGAGTGGGCTTTAAGTTAAATCATATTTTGGGTGGTAATTTCCAAAAGCCCTGTGCCAACATTGCCCTAGCACATTTTTCAGGCAGAACAGATTGTAAAACAAAGGTTTTGAGGCTGGGTTGTTGTTTATATTTCTCTTTTGGTAGCCTGTAGAGTACCTTCTCGTACAAATGAAACTAGACAATGGAGTTAAAGTTCTATGTAGGCACCAAAAAATGCTTCCATGTTCAGGGAGTTATTTAGCTGTCGTCTCCAGCCATGGGGCCTTGCTGTCAGTTTCTGGAAACAGGCTGCAGTATTTGGTGATCTCCAGGGGACCCACTCTGCCAACAACTCAATTGAATATAACCCAGTCTCAGTATTAGAAGCTTCATTTGGTGACAAGAGATAGTCAGCAGTGACTCTATCTAATTAATCATTTGTAGACCTCATTAGGATCACTAGCCTAGATTTTACGATGTTTCCACTGCACTGTTTTATACCATTCCTCAAGTTTCCTTAATTCATCCTTCAACCACATTTTCCCTTCCCCTCCCCAGTCTGATCTTCTTGTTACCTTCCACTACATCCCTAGTCCATATATAAAATCTACTATGTTTCTCCCTTCAAGGGAGATCCATGCTTTCCATCCTAGTCTCTTCCTCTATACCTAACCTCTCTGAGTCTATATATTATAGCTTGGTTGTCATTTATTTAATAACTAATATCCACATATAAGTAAATGAAAACCGTATTTATCTTCCTGGGTCTTGCTTATCTCACTCAGGATAATTAATCTACTTCCATCTACTTGTCTGCAAATTTCATGATGTCATTGTTTTTAATAGCTGAGTAATACATCATTCTGTAAACTTACTACATTTTCTTCATCCAGTCTTCTGTTAAGGGGAATTAAGTTGTTTCCAATATCTGGCTATTATATATAGAGCAGTAATGAACATAGTTGAGCATGTGTCCTTGTTGTAGGGTGAAGTATCCTTTGGGCTTATGCCTGAGAGTTTTATAGCTGAATGTCTAGATTGATCAATTCCCACTTTTCTGAGAACTTCCATATTGATTTGCAAAGTGACTGTACAAGCTTTTACTCCCACTGGCAAAGGATCAGTGTTCCATTTATTCCACATCTAAGCCAGCATGAGCTGCCACTTATGTAATTGTTCTTATACCTTTTGACACATGTAAGATAGAATCTCAAAGTAATTTTGGTTTGCATTTCCTTTGTGGATAAGGATTTTGAACATTTCTTTAAGTGTTTCTCAATCATTTGAATTTCATCTATTGGATATTCTTTGCTTAGATTTGTACTCCATTTTTAATTGGTTATTTGGTTTTTTATATCTAGTTTCTTGTTGTCTTTTTATATGGTGGATATTAGTCTTTTAGTGGAGTTGTTAAAATCTTTTACAATTATGTGGTCTGCTACTTTTTCTAAATGATGGTATCCTTTGCCTTGAAGAAGTTTTGCAGGTTCATGAGGTCCCTTTGATATTTGTTGACCTTAGTGCTCAAGCTATCAGTGTTCTGTTTAAGAATTTGTCCCCTGTGCCAATAAGTTCAAGATTCTTCCTGAGGAATACTTTCATATGGACAGTGCTGAAAGAAAATTAATGAAAGCATACTGTCAGAATGGGATCACCCTTATACCTATAGATACTCTAACTCATTTAAAATTTCTATTTGTGAAAAATCCAAACTCCACTAGATATGTGTACCCTGGGTAATTCTGAAAATAAAAAACAATAGAACCCAGTATAGCATTCAGAATACTCTCATCCCAGAATCTCTACCCCATTTCCCACAGTGTGAAAAAGTAAAAGCAAGCCCCTTAGCTTTTACATGTATGTGGCTATAAAGAGAAATCCACTCACACATCCATCAACCCAACTCTATATGAAATATTCACCAGAAAAACTTTGCTTTTCAAACTTGGAATACTCTGAGAACTGGCACAGTCTTTCTGCCTGAGAACAGACATGAAAGTTCACACTTGTAGATAATGATGATCTTTCCAAAGAAGCAACACTTTCTACTCTGTCTAAGGGAAGAGAAAGTGGTGTTCCTATGTTAAGAAACAAGCACCTAATAAGCCAGTACCTGAACTCTGGTAGTTCTAACAGCCTAACCACCTGACAGAAAATAACTTTACTTTGAACCATTTAATGCTCAAAGTTCTATTGTTGATCTCTACAGATTGCCCAAGTTAGAGGTTTCTTCTGTGTAGGAGTGGAGGAATTGGTATCTTTTCTCATATTGAGTATAGTCTGTGAATATTCAGAGAGGTCCTTGCTTTGTTTAATGGCATGAAAATTCTGAAAAAAAAAAAGCAGGAATACAAGTTAATCCATAGAGAGCAGCATTAATGAAATAGAGTCTGGGGTTTTATTGATGTTAAGAAACGCTATGACAACAGCAACTCTTATAAAGTAAAACACTCAATTGTGGGATTGCTTATGTTTTAGAGGTTTAATCCACTCTCATCATGTTTGGGAGCATGGTGGCAGGTATAGCAGCAAGGTGCTGGAAAAATATCTGACAGCTACATCTTTATCTGCACTTCCAGATAGAGGAAGGGAAACTGGGCCTGGAATGAGTGTTTGTGGTTTTTTTTATTTTGTTTTGATTTTTTTTATTAATTTATTCAGAGTAAAACTCAATTGTTATCCCATTACTTGTATCCTCCCATTCCTACCTCCCTCCCGTTATCACCCTATTCCCCTCCCCTAGGTCTATGACTGAGGGGGACCTCCTTTCCCACTATATGGTCATAGGCTATCAAGTCTTGGTATTCTGCTTATTCTTTCTCTGAGTGCCATCAGGCCTCCCCACCAAGGGGAAGTGGTCAAATATGGAGCACCAGAGTTCATGTCAGAGTCAGTCCGTGCTCTCCACATAACTATGGAGATGTCCCGCCAATTGGCTAAATCAGAATAGGGGTTTGATGTTTACTATTGTGTTGTCCTTGGTTAGTGAAATAGTTTGAGCAGACCCCCCGGGCCCCGATAGAATGAGTTTTTGAAATCTCAAAGTCTGTACCCATTGGCACATTTCCTCCAAGGTAGCCACATCTACTCCAACAGGGCCACACTTATCAGATTTCTTAAATAGTGTCATTCCTTGGTGACTAAGAATTCAAATACATAAGCCTATAGGGTCATTTCTTATTCAAAGCACCACACAAAGGTATTTGACCAGCCTAGAAATTCAAAACAACTGCTGAAACATACTATGGACCACTAAACAATGAAATTTAAAATTCCTTCAAAAAGTTTAGGACACAAATATCCTGGAATATCAATACCACAGCTTCTGACTATATAGACCCTTGTTTCTCATTTTGTTGATGATCACTCACAAAGAGAATACCCTTTATCTTAGAACTACCAACAACAATTACCACATATTATAACAGTAGCCTCTTCGGGGAAAAAAAGCCAACAACAAAATCAACAGCATAAAAGACTGATTATGATTATTATATAAGCAATATATATTTGCCCAGTGACTCTTTATGGAAATATTATATATATATATATGTATATATATGTTTTACTAAGGAAAAAAGTCACATACAATTAAAGAACAAAAGACAATAGAAAGAGAGTTCTGAGATACAATCAGTAATTTTATTATTTGCAATATGAAACTGTTCTTTTTCCTACTATGTCCTTTGTTCTGTCCTGAAATTTCATGTGTATAGAAAAATTATACCATATAAAAGAAGAGGAAGAAGCATAAAAATTGAGAATAAATAAAAGTTATTTAGTGTTAAAATTGAATTGCAGATATTTTAATAAAATTATTAGCCTTTGTGGGTCCCAGTAACAATAGATACATCTACAAAACACTTGCACACCTAAGGCACAGGAAACATTGCAGAATAGGTGAGGGAAGGCTCTAATATCCAGGGGATGGGGAATTTGCTCTGAGATCGTGTCTCCTAGTAACATCAGAAGCTACACCTGAAAAGTCTCATGAACATGACCACCCAAGCATGAACTGAACAAAGGCAACTGAAATGAACATGAAAAACTGGATGAGGAAAACTCCATTAAGCATCAAGTCTACACCAGGGACTTCAAGCAGCAGAGTAAACAGTGAACAATATAGGTGACCATACTCAAAGAAGAGTGCTACTAATTTATTGTACAGTGCCAAACAGTCAGCTCTGAGCACATACATACAAGTAGCAGCATTACATAGATTTACCAGGATATATTTAAGAAATGTATTTATACACATATGTAAATACATGCAATAACAATTGATGAAAAAAAAGGCTATGAATTTGAAGGAGATTTAGGAGAGGTATATTGTGAAACCCTGCTATTAAGGTTGAAGTCTGGCTTTCCCAGATACCCTTGGAAATCAGCATAAGATGATGGACTCCCTTTCTCAGCAGGGTTCCCTCTTTGCCTGATCTGGGGAAGCCCAGATCCTGTAAGCCCAATTTTTCCTGATTAGAAACCCATTCAGCAAGCATCTAGGGATTCCTGGAGATACCTACTCTATGATAATGAGTTGTCTAGGTGTCTTGGCTTTCAAACAATGACCTTTAACTGTACCTGGAGATCTTCCCCCACCCAAAGGATAATTAAGTACTGCTTCCCTTCTTATGATAGGTCTGTTTTGTTACATGTAGATCAAGTATCGCTGGTACTCCTAGCCCCAGAGACTCAAACACATTCACTCTCAAAATTCCTCCCACTGCCCAAGGTTAGTAATGTTCCTGATTCACAAAATAAAGGCTTGTTGACTCTCTCGCTCTTCCTCTACCATGACTGTCAGAGAGATTCATCATTGGCTCTGGAGGAAGGGCTCTGTCCTCCCTGAAGGCCACCTCCAGCTTCTGCTGATCAGCAGTGTGTCAGCTCGGATTGCTGCCGCCTCCTTCTTTCTGGCGCCCTTCTGTTGTGCCTGAACAAAAGTGGGACTTGATACCCTATGAGCATATACAGGGGGAGGAGGTCCCCTCAGTCACAGTCATAGGGGAGGGGAGTAAGGGAAAAGTGAGAGGGAGGGAGGAATGGGAGGATACAAGGGAGGGGATAACAACTGAGTTGTAATATGAATAAATTGATAAAATATATTTTTAAAAAGTGGGCTGCAGCCTCTGCACTCTCTTTATTTTGGTTTCAAAGCTCTGAGCAAGCTTCCTATACTGGCTGCTCATGAAGCTGCCACCAATCCACATAAATCAGGCCAGGCCCTCACTGCTGGCTGGCTTGTTCTCCACTTGATGCTTTATCCTTTTCTGCCTGAGAAACGTGCACTTCTGCTGCCTGCCCAGAAGCAGCAGCAGAGACTCAGAATGGCAGTGTGTTTGGATGAAGGAAAGGGAAGGGAGAAATTTTGTAATTTATTTTATAATTATATTTTATCAAAAAAATAAAAAAAATCATTCCTATAGGCGCATACACGAGTGAGGAGCTCATGAGCTCAAGAATTAACCTAGTATGATTGTTTTGCTTAATGGATATAATATCAAACTGCTCTTTAAATGCATGTTACTCTACCCTAGTTACTGCATCTCTCAGACCTCATCAGAAAAAAATGTCTTGTGTCATAGATGGTAATCAAAGCAGAAACTTACAGGTTGCCAAATTCTGGGAATGACTTATTATGGGATACTTGTCTACAAATGAGACAATGTTACCACATCCACTCCTCCAATCTCAGAGACCATGAATGGTGAAATAGGGATGGAAATTTGTAAGAGCCAAAGATTATGGAAGATCAGCGTTAAAAGGTCCTTTCTGGATATGAAAGGACTACTGAACTGGAGAAGTAATAGAAGCTTTGGCTGATTGCACAAGACCCGTGCAAGAAGATACATCCAGTTAGCCTTCCAGCAGAGTGAGAGATAGTACGGAAGCCCCAGTGCCAACTGAGGAAGGAGCCACAGACTGTTGATGGCTTTTGCAGGAGGAAGAGTCCGTTTTTATAAGAACATGGCTCCTTGTCATTGATATCCTCTCACGATCAGCATCACACCATGAAGAATAGGCACAATCAATATGGAGTGGATAGGTTATTGAATAAAAACAAATGCAGAAAATGCAAAACTCAGACAAGGCAGTAATTAGGGATTGGAACTGGGAGAAGTTGCAATCAAATATGTTCAAAGTGCATAATATGAAATTATAAAAGAATTGATAAAGCACTTATAAAAATTTCTACCTCTTTAGAATTTCATAAAATTATATTATGAGATATATCTACAACCATTTTCTTTGCTATCTAACATCTGTCTCACCCAACACTTCCCTTACTTCCACCTTCATTTTCAAAAAAGTTGCACATTTACCATGATTTATAAAAAAAGGAGTAATGACTAAAATTACTTAAAACTCTGAAAAGTTTATAAAAAATCTAAAAAGGATAAATTAGCATAATATATTATAAAAAAGAAATAAGGGAATTTGTTTCTTTGGAATTTTTTGTTAACATAGTATTACCATGCATGTTTGTCAATACACACTACAACACAAAGAAAATCATAGAAACTCTGACTAAAGCAAGAAATATTCATTAATCATATACTTTATTGTCTGAAAAACCCTCTGAAATATTTTTAATAAATTGAGTATCATCTAATTAACTTTCACTGTTCCATGAAACTAAGAAATACAAAAGATTATAGAAATCCATCAAATCAAAAATGTTTCTAACTTAAATTTCTGTAGCTAAGTTCCCTAATTAACTTCAAATGATTTTGGAATTAGGAGAAGGATATTAATGTAATTTACTTCATTGGTTAAAGGAATTATAACATTCTATTAATAGAAAAATGAATTAATGTATGTAGCTTCAATTTAGCTACTTATCAAAGCTATCAGGTGCCTGCTTCAATACCAAGTTCACTGATGTAACCACTAATTTTGTTTGAGGTGTTCATGCTATTGTGACACCCCTACATTCTACCTTCTTTTGTTTAGGAAGGTACTCTGCAGGCTACAAGGGAAACATGGATACCAACTCACTCACAAAACCTTTGACCTACAGTCTACTATTTCTTATATAACCGAATACTGCAAGCCAGGTTCTGCCTCCTGTTAGACAGGCTCTCCCGCATTAACAATTTATCAGGACAATACTCTACAGACTTGCCTACAGACCATTTTTCTTTTTTAAATTTCATGATTGGTTTACTCAGGTAATTCCAGGGAAGGTAAAATCACTGAAACAATTTGTCTATCATCTGATATGTCCAATTATATGGCATGATGGAACAGAAGAAGTTACAAACTCATTTGCATATTTACATTGTATACGGGCAAATTTTAGAGAAGTATTTCTCAAGTTATGGTCCTCTCTTATCACAAAACTCTAGTTTGTGTCAAGTTGGCATAAAACTTTCCAGCAAAAAGTTGTATATTATAAATAGCTTGTTATGATCTTCATTTTAATAAGTGTTGCAAATAGCTATTCATATAAGTTTTGAGCTTGATAATCAAGGAAATATTAATTATGTTCTACAATAACAATAAGAAACATGATGGGAACTGATTAGGAAGTCTGAAAGCTAAAATATTTGTAATCATAACAAGCCTGTGTTAAAAGAACTCTGGGTGTTTTAATATCTAAATTTTAGTACAACTTGAATATTATGACATATATCAATCGCCTACCAGAGCAGTTGACAAAAGAAGCCACAAAATCAAATTCAGACATTATCAGCACTTTTGAGTTCTACCAAAATGGAAATATAAAAACAAATATCCATAACAAAAATACGCAAAAAGAAATGCTGCTTTTCATGTCCATTGGCTTGGAGAAGACAGAAAATTTTAGAATCCTACATATACATTTCAAATACATAAAACCATACACAATGAAAACTAGTATATTCATAATTTTCAAACATAGATTATAATATACAATGAAGCTGTTGCTTTAATGTGAATAAAAGTTCACTATTGGGGCATGCATATTTTTGTTATCTATTGTGATATAATTTCGTCTCATTTCATTTTTTATTTTAGTGAATAATCTTAAACAGAAAACTATTGAGATAAATATTTAAATACATAATGCCATTATTAAACATTCATTCTATAAACAGCCTATTACTCCATTATTGATTTAGAATATAAACTAATAAGTTAAAATAAACTTATGAGACCAATTTCACATGTAATTTTCCCCAGCTTTGTGCAGGGAGTAATTCCTTGTCTGTCTGCTTGATTCTTTATGTTCTGGCCTTTTATGGACTTATTTTCTCTTTTCCTTTCTCATCTCTTGGAAAAGCAACAGTATCTTCTCTTAAATTTTTATTTAGTATTATAAGTAACATAATTACCTATGTTACTGTTATGTGTGTACAATGTCTGATTCAAGATAAACTGACAGCTAAACAATGAATAAAATCAAAATAACAAACAAAGAAGTAAATAACTGGATACATAATGAAATATGTCTTATCATAAAATAGGTAGGAAGGTGTTAGACCTCAGAGATATGAAAACGCCATCATTCTCCTTTGGAAGGAGCAGTTCCCTTTGAAGGAGGGAAAGGTGTCCAGTTACTGCACTACTAAGTATATGAGATGGCTATTCTTGGTGTCAATATGACTCCATCTGGAATTAACTAAAATTCAAGTAGCTGGGTACACTTGAGAGGAATTTTTCTGAAACAACTTAAGCAGGAAGGATGACCTTTAGTCTGGCTGTCTTAGATAATGCAGATTTGAGTGAGGTAACCCAGACCCAGAAAGACACACATATAAAAGCTCCCTTATAAGCGGATATAGTACAGGATGATCATACTACAATTCACAGACACAAAGAAGATTAAATAATAAGGAGGGCCCGAAGGGAGGATGTATGAATCTCACCGAGAAAGGGAGGTAGTATAGACAGAGGAAGTGCTAGAGAAAGGGAACAAGATAGGAGAGGGAGTGTGGAGGGAAATGAGGGTGGGCAACTGATGTGGTGAAAGCAGGCGAGGGGGAAGGAGGACACAGGACTTGCAGAGAAAGAGAAACCCTAGCCTGTGGCATCTCTGATACAGGCGGGAGACCTATGACAATGTAGGCTCCTTGAAAGACATGGGGGTGACTCTAGCTGAGACCTTTACCTAGTGGTGGACATGGAGGCTAAAGACGCCACCCTAATAGGCCTCAACCTCTCCCACAAAAACTTCAACCCCAAATTTACTGGGCCTACAATATGTGCAGGAATTAATAAAGAGCTGAGACTGATGGAAAGTCCTTCTAACGCCTGGCCACACAATGCAAGAGAGCCAACCCGATATTATTAATGACACTCTGCTGTGCTTGCAGACAGGAACCTAGCATAGCTATCCTCTTAGAGGCCCCAGCCAGCAATGCATTGAAACAGATGCTGAGACTCAGACTAATTGGATGGAGCACAAAGAGCACTGGGGTAGAGTGGGAGGGAGGACGGAAGGACCCAGGGTAACAGGAGTTCTGCAAGAAGACCAACAAAGCCAATTAACTTGGGCCGAAGGGGAGGAGGCTTGCTGAGACTGAAACACCAACTAAAGACCATATAAGAACTGAACCTAGGTCCCTTACACATGAAGGTCTTCATATGGGTCCCCTAACAAGGAGAATGCGGGCTATCTTCCACAAGGACACTCTTGCCTGCTTTTGGATCACTTCCCCCTGGAGGGGCTGCCTTTCCAGGTTACCATGTTAGAGGATGTACTCCTGTCCGGATACAATTTGATGTACTAGGATGAGTGGGGAGTGGCTCCCCTTTTCTGAGGGGTAGGGCAGGGGAGATTTTGGGAATCGAAAGGGGGGATTGGAAGATAGGAGGGAGGGTTCCGTGGTTGGGATGTAAAGTGAATAAATAAATTAGCTAATTTTAAAAATGAAGAAGATTCACCTTTACCTGGACCAGAGCTGCTTCTAGCATCCTATATAAAGCACATGGGAGAAGGAAGCAGTTTTCTCTTTGCCTGCTTGCCTTCACTCTGACTAGCTGCTTCTGGATTTCACTGTATTGCAAAGACCAGCTGAAGCACCTAGCATTGTGGGCTGACCAACTGCTATATTCTTGCATTGTCCATTGGTAGATAGCCATTGCTAGACTAGCAGAACAACAGCTAGTGTGTGTGTGTGTGTGTGTGTGTGTGTGTGTGTGTGTGTGTGTGTGTGTGTGCGCGCGTGCGTGCGTGCGTGTCCTATCAGTTATGTCTTTCTAGGGAACTCTTCCTAATGCAGTAGATATTTGCTCATTTTCATATGATCCTGGATTGAAGAAAACAGCCCTATCTATTAATATTCTACATATCCTCATTCTGTTTAGTAATTTTATTCAATGCCAATTTTTTTCAATGCCAACTTTTAAGGAAGAATTTACTTCCTACAATATACAGAGCCTTATATTTGAATTTCAAGAAAACATTGGTCTAGAAATGTTATTAAGCATACTTAAGAAGCACCACAATTCCTGGCACACAAATCCCATTAGACTACAATTACAATTTGTCATCTACCATCTCCCATAGAGTGCCCACTATAAGCGTGTGCAGAAATTCTCTAGAGGCCCTCAGAATGAGCATGCTATAGGTGAGATCTCATTTTTGCTTTTCATTAGATCTAAGAAGAAAATAGACACAGAGAACCTTCTATCTAGCCTTCCTGTCTTTAGTAATTGAACTTTTAATGTTATTGGAGTGCAACACAGTATGTTAAGCAAACATGCTCCAAATGTTTCTATTCTTATAAAATTTAAACACACACACTCACATACACACAGAGAAAAGGAGGGGAGGGAAGGAGAGAGAACACTATGCATAAATATATGTGTATGTGTATATACTTGTAGATTGTATGTTTATATGCCTAAAGGGAGACATCTATATTTGAAAACATCAATTAAATTTTTATTTAATTACATGGTTAAAATTCAATTGAAAGATGTCTATAATATAAAATGCATCACAGTCTCAGATGTGATGGAACGTAGAAAGATGTCAACATATTCCTTTGTGTAATAAATCCTGTGTATCTGGATTTATTTTTAAGTTTTTTAATCTAATTGAAATCATAAAACAAAAAATGGTGGCAAGGAACCAAATGTAAACTTTATTAAAGAATTTTCTACATACTGTAACCATGTTAAAAATTTCAACTCTGCTGAACAATCTAATTCAGCAAGAAAGGGGGAAAATCTACAAAAAAAATCATTATAGCTCTAAGTATTTAAATCTTTCTTTTTGCTGAAAGAGTCAGGAGATGACAAGCTTGTACAACCTCTAAAATGCTGGATTTATAAATAAGTGGCATTTTAAAATCTGACTTTTGAAATAAAGCCTTCATTAAAGTGGAAACTTGACAGTATGGCCTCCTCGAGCACAGGTAATTTCTTTTTTTTTTTTCCATTTTTTTTATTATTAATTTATTCTTGTTACATCTCAATGGTTATCCCATCCCTTGTATCCTCCCATTCTTCCCTCCCTCCCATTTTCCCCTTATTCCCCTCCCCTATGACAGTTCCTGAGGGGGATTACCTCCCCCTCTATATGATCATAGGGTATCAAGTCTCTTCTTGGTAACCTGCTGTCCTTCCTCTGAGTGCCATCAGGTCTCCCCATCCAGGGGACATGGTCAGAGGTGAGGCACCAGAGTGTGTGAGAACGTAATATCCCACTCTCCACTTTACTGTGGAGAGTGTTCTGTCCATTGTCTAGATCTGGGTAGGGGTTTAAGGTTTACCGCCTGTATTGTCCTTGTCTGGTGCCTAGTTTGAGTGGGACCCCTGTGCCCAAATCTGCCTATCATAATGTTCTACTTGTATTTCTTTACTCTGGATCTTCTGCCTGTGAGGGTTGTAGAAATAAGTGATTCCTTTAAGCTTAGTCTGAGAAAATCATACTCAAATTCTAGTTCTGTTTATAGGTAATGATGGAATACATGTAAAGCATTTACTTATATGTTTGTTACTCATAATTATACCAACTATAATTGTCAGAAATTGATAATAAGAACAAAAACTGAGTTCATATTTTCTTGCTTCTGAAGCATGGTAGGCACAAGGAAGCCAGTAATATTTGTCTAATGCTTTCTTCTTTCACTGTTTAAGATCAACTGATATAATGAAATCACAAAACACAATGACCTACAACATTAAGATATTCTGTTTAATGTATTAAGAATAATAGCTTGCAACTTGAAGTCTTTCCTTTAAATATTTTGACTTTTAAATGAAAATGGAAATATTAGCTTTTAATTTTGATAAAAGTTAAAATATTATTTGACTCTTCATAATATGCAATAAAATCAAGGTAGAAATCACTATATAGAGTTAAAGCTTAAATGTTAATTATAAGCCTGGCCAATGGGCAATTACGATGTACTTATTAAGTGGTTCCATTAAGATGAATTATCCTAATACAGCTCTTAAATTAGCTCCAAATTTGCATAATACATAATAATTATAAATATTAAAGGTCCTATCTCCTATTTCATTAACAACATCTCCTTTGCACATAGTTATGGAGGTTAGGAGGGCATGCTCAAAATATAATAGTCATACAAATTTTCTCCCTGGCAAGCTAATCTTTTCTACTAAGTACAAAACTAGAGACACAAATCTACATTTTGTACAAATAATTACTGCTTTCATGCTTTTATTTTAACATTAAACTTTTCCTCTAAATAGTTGAGAAAAATGCCTAGGGACAGAATTCAGCATCATAATTAAATTTAGTCCAACAAACCACACAAAAGCCCACATTTCTGTCATGGAATGAACCCTACAAAATGATTTTCTACTGCGTGTTTAAATTCAGTTAGTAAAATTAAAGAAATCAAGACTAAAAAATACTAACCATCTTGCATTGGACTATAATAAGAATCAACAGTGCATAAAGGTATGTAAGACATTCCATTCCATTATTTGTTGTACATTAATTACCCTAAGTTCCATTTATAAAATGGTCAGGCAGGAAAATTAAAAAGAAAGGTAGGTATGGAATGACTGAAATTTTCCTCTGTTAATTTGAAGTTGGGAAAAAATATATAGTTTTATTATTTCTGTGACATCTCAACAAAATGAAATTTAATACAAACTTTTCATTTAATTTAGCGTCTGGAGGGAGACATAATATATACCATAAAACAGATCAAATATATAGTAGAAGAGCTATATGAGACAGAAACCTGAATGTTGTCTTTTATTGTTATTTGTCAGACAGTTAGTTGTTGTTCCATGAGTTTGATGTTCGTGATTTTAGAACAAGTGACAGTTGGGGATGGGATGGGAATGGGAATCAGAGGAAAAGAGATTATGCAAGTGTGAAGTTCATCAACATCTGACCAAATGTGCACTTCAGTAGGCCTTGTACACTTCTTAACTGTATATATACTCAATATCAAAGCCAGTGGAAAAATGAACAGAATTAATTTGTATGTCATATGGCAAGCAAAAAGTGTCTACACACAATGGGTGCTAGAACTCGCAGAGGCATTACTGCCCACTGGAAAGAGGAGCTAAAAGAGAGGGAGATATAGGAACACAATGCTGATATGTGAATGTGAAAAATGGTTTTCTTTAGGATACATGTAGATGGTTTGTAGACATGCCTTGTCTTGAAATGTGGGAGGATAAGGATAGAATTCACTGGTCCAAGTCAGTACATCCTCTACGTTCCAACAAGGAATTATCTGTGGCTTCATCTGATGGTGAAAGAGTGCTGCAGTCTTTTGTATGTTAATGCTTTCAATTTCATGTTGAAATGGTTAATAAGTACTAGAATTTGCTGTGAAAATATGAATAATAAATAACAATAAATTTGTGGACAGGTGCCTTTTTGTTTAAGCAAGATTATTTATTAAAGAATTGATTGTTCTTTATTTATTGTTCAAAGTTCAAATATGGGTCCATGCCAAATATGCACTAAGTTCTTTTAGAAGTGGCTCTTGACTCCAAATTAAAATGCACAAAATGACTTTTGACCTAAATATATCCATGTCAGTTATTCAGTACAAAGCTTGGATGGTAGTCAGAGGGCATGAATAGATAATCCATGCCTTTGGAAAAAGGAAAAATAATTAAAGGGAAAAATGATTGAACACCCAACCCTTCAAATTTATATTTTATTCACTCTACTTTTATGGGATTTTTGAGTTACTATGAGATAATTATTTATAAGATAGAAATTACTTATTAAATTTGTTATATAATTTCAATGTGACTAAGTTAAAATACTGTGTTTTCTGGAATCCTTTGATAAAGTTTTGAGAAAATAAAAAAAGCACTTCTGTGGAAATATAAAGCCATAACCATCTTTTGTATGTTGAGATTACTAGATATGACAGAAAATTAGCTCTGTTATAGAACTTGTCTTATGTTCTGGAGAGTTTTAGAGAGTGAAAGTATCATTTCAATTTTGTAATAGAATAAGACTGTATATGGTTAGAATTGTAATAAATATATGAGGAAAATAGCAACATTAAATTATAATTCCTTTTTTTGTACTTTTAGTATGCAGTACCATATTTTTTATTCCTTTTCACTAATTAGACGTAACCTATGAAACAATCTAACAAAAATGATTAATCAGAAACTGAAGTTGTATGATAATTATGATCCATTGAAACATTTTATAGTGCAGCATAAGCTTTTTATATTATCTTCAGCTTGCAAAGCTAATGTTAATTACTGTATGGATTAATAGCTTTCAAGTGTGTCCTACTTTCAGTATAAATGAATATAAATTAGTTTCATATTTTGGCAATAAATGTAGTACATTTCTTTTCAAATTCTTTTAACTCTTATATGCACATATCTTTATAGAATTTGGAAGAGCAGTGACATAATTGTCTGCAAAGAAAATCATACTAAATTCTGAAGCTGGAAGGAATAATTTGGCTTTGTTCCCTCCTGTGTGTAAAAGAGATTGTTGACTAGGCAGACTGCTGGCATCACCCCTCCACCCCCTTGAGTGCACTCTCTGGAGAATGAACTCAGCCTAAGGACCCTGAATTGTCTCTATCAAGAACTTTTATGCCATTTCTCCCTAATACATTGCTTTGCTCCTAAAGATGAATATGCATTAAAGTTTTTCATTTTCTTATCAGTTGTTCAGCATTTAAACATTTAATTCCCCTTTGCTTAAGACAAAAGCAAATAAATCTGAAAGTTTAAAAGAATTCCCTAAGGATGTTAAACTTTTCTGGTTACCTTTCCTTCAGATTCTTTCTCTTTCAATTTCTTCCTCATCTTTCATCTGCTTTCCATGACACAATACAGTCCATAGACCCTGTAGTGTAGTTGTTGGTATGAAAAGTTGACTACATATGGCTTACAGTAGACTACTGTTCTATTAGCATTCTACAAAAGATTAGTGCTTCATTAATGTTAATAAAATAATTTTACAACTTCTGTTTATTGTGTGCCCATGTGTGCACATGTGTACATGCTTGACATAGCAGGCCTGTTAAGGTGAAAAGACAGCTTGATGGAGTTAGTTTTCTTCTTTTACGATGGAGTCTTGAAGATTATCATGGGGTTCAGGCTTAGTAAAAAGCACTTTTAGA
This sequence comes from Acomys minous, assembly GCF_964271855.1. NCBI lineage: Eukaryota > Metazoa > Chordata > Mammalia > Rodentia > Muridae > Acomys > Acomys minous. The sequence continues at coordinate 9,548,184 of NC_140501.1, read as the reverse complement.
TATATTTCACAGGACCATACATCGAAATGTTGCAATGATACAGTGCTCAAAATCCAACATCAGTGTTGCTTTACTCTCAATGATCTCATAATCTATTTTAGGAGCAGTTAATATTACTACTACTACTACTACTACTACTACTACTACTACTACTACTACTATTATTATTATTATTATTATTATTATTATTATTATTTATTGCTGCTCAACTACAATTGTTACATTATTATTATAAATACAGGATCCCATGGGGAGGCCTAGTGGCATGCAGAGGAAGGATAGCAGACTACCAAGAAGAGACTTGATACCCTATGAGCATATATAGGGGGAAGGGGTCCCCCTCAGTCTTAGGGGAAGGGAGTAAGGGGAAAATCGGAGGGAGGGAGTAATGGGAGGATATAAGGGATGGGATAACAATTGAGATGTAATATGAATAAAGTAATAAAATATATTTTAAAAAAGAGAGACCAGCATCACTGGAGGGGAGTCTTCTGTGGAAGTGTTTCTTCAGTTGTCAGAATACAGCTGTCTTCCAGACGTGGACAAGGCTTTTGGTCTTGGTGTTTTATCCAAGCAATAGAAACCCTAATGAACACAACCAACACAACAGCACATGACATTGAATACACTGGTTACAAACATGCCATGTATAATCATTAAGTAAATTGGAAGAACCCTTTGCTTAGAATATTGTCAATACTTTACTTGATTCTCTCTCTTTCTGTGATGGAATTATATTTGAAATAAACCCTTTCATCTCTAAGTTGCTTTTGATCATTGAGTTTTATAACAGCATTAGAAACACTAACACAGAAATTGGTACCGAGTCATGGATATTTCTGTCTCTGTCTCTCTGTATCTCTCTCTCTCTCTGGTATGTGTGTGTGTGTGTGTGTGTGTGTGTGTGTGTGTGTGTATACAGATCTTGCACAGGTACCCACAGGGCTGTGCATTCCCACTTGTCATAGCCATGGTTTACCCAGCAGATAGTGTTTCACAAAGTTCCTTTCCATTCTCCAGCCATACAGTCTTTCCTCCCCCTTTCCCATGATGCTCCTTGGACCTTGAAGGAGGTGTATTTTCTTTTTTTTTTAATTTTTTATTAATTTATTCATATTACATCTCAATGGTTATCCCGTCCCTTGTATCCTCCCATTCCTCCCTCCCTCCCATTTTCCCCTTCCTCCCCTCCCCTATGACTGTGACTGAGGGGGACCTCCTCCCCCTGTATATGCTCATAGGGTATCAAGTCTCTTCCTAGTAACCTGCTATCCTTCCTCTGAGTGCCACCAGGTCTCCCCTTCCAGGGGAGGTATATTTTCAATTTATACTTGATCTTCTAAAACAATCACCTTGTGGTTAGTTTGAAATTGTATGATCTTTCTTTTCCCACTGAAACAATATTCCTTCATGATTTCCCCGGTCAAGTCATTGGAAACCCACATACAATGTGTGAAGCCTAAGTGTTACTTAGTCTGAAATCTTATTAGAAGCTGTGCTCCTATTCCAAGCTAGAGGACATTCAAAGTATCCAGTTATTTTATTTTTCCTTTATTTTTAAATAAAAATTGATTTTTTTCATACAATATCTTCTGATCATTTCTTTGTCTCTCCAAGCCGTCCTGGATAAGCTCCCCTCCGCCCAACTCCCTACCCATCCAAATCCGTTAGAATACAATTAGTTCAATTAGTTTACATCATTAGAGTACATTAGAATACATACATTTCATTAGAATACAAGCAAGCCTCTAATGGGTATAATACTGAGGGCTGCTGTTCAGAGAGCTACCTGTGTGGGCTACTACAATGGACGATCACATTGTCTTTCTTGTGTGATAAAGGGCTGATCCATTATTATTGTGAAGTTTGCCTGATTATCTCAGGCTCACCTGATATGATACCAGCTAGAAATTATTGATATCTCGCTTGATTTACATGTATCTTGCACACTCCGGGTGGTGAAATTTTATAAACATACTGGTCAATGGGAGGTGGAGATTTGAAATGTCATCTTGGAAACTTACCCACTGTAACTTATTACTGTTTGTAGGGTTATGGCTCAGCTGGTAAGGTTGTTAAAGCTTGGCTGGTAGGTAGGAGGCCCGGAGCTTGATCCCTAGAACCCACATTAAAATACAAAGATGAGTATTGTTACTCATGCTTGTAATCCCAGTACTGGGAACACAGAGAGGACAATCCCCAGTGATCACTGACCACACAACTTAGCCTGCTTCATGAGCCCCAAGGCATTGGAAGAGTTTGCCTCAGTAAACAGGTGGGCGAATCAAGATTGGCAAGCTGTGGCCTAAGGGATGAGGTTACAGATAGTCTTCTGGCCTCCAGGGATACACAGGCAACATTCCTTATGTTTACTTTTTTCCTTCCTTCAGGCTTGACACTACCCAATCCTAAACTCTTTACAATGCCTTCATATTCCAGACATGATTCCAAATTAGTGCTCCAAGACTCCCTCTCCATAGGAATGAGCACGCTGTTACCAACTTGAAGTTTCCCTTCTCAGATACTTTCCTTGAGCAACCCGTTCCCTAGGACAACACCTAAGGGGACTCCCTACCTCACCCCATCATCTCTGCAGAATTCATCTCACTTCCTAATTACAGTGTTCACAGTCTGGGTAGATGTTGAAGAAGGATAGCAGGCTACCAAGAAGAGACTTGATACCCTATGAGCATATACAGGGGGAGGAGGTCCCTCTCAGTCACTGTCATAGGGGAGGGGAGTAAGGGAAAAATGGGAAGAAGGGAGGAATGGGAGGATACAAAGGATGGGCTAACAATTTAGATGTAATATGAATAAATTAATACAATATATTAAACAAACAAATAAATAAATACAGGGTCCCATGTATTCAAATTGGTAATGTAGTCAAAGATAGGCTACAGGTTCTAGTGTTCTTACCTTCATGCTTTGAGTGCTGACATTACACTATGTAACCCATTCGGTTTTCATTGTCCTGGTAGTTTTAGCTAGGATTCAGGCACACTGAGCAAGTAATCTTTCAATGGAGCGATATGCTGAACCTTATTATTTTGTTTAATGTCCCTTGATGCCACTTGTTCTTATTTTCCCTATTATTATACTAATAAACAAAGAGAGAGCAGTGTGATATTATCAAACAACTTAATATTACTTGCCATCTACTATATCACTGTTCTTTTGTTCAAGAAGGTTTTCTTGCTCCTGATACTTGATGCTCACTATTTATATCCACAAGAAAGAAAGAAACAAACAAAGAAACAAAGAAAGAAACAGAGGAAGGAAGAAACGAAGGAAGGAGGAAAGGAAAGAGAAGATTTTTATTGAAATGACTGTCTGGATAGGGACTTCAAGTATATTTTAAAAAATCTAAGTATAAGAAAATAAAGTTAATTTTTAAGGGCAGAAACCAACCTGTTATAGCAAGTGGAAAGTGTTTTTCTTTTTCTCCTATTCCGAATTAGTTTTCCTGATCCTGTAAGAAAGAAAAACTTAGCGTAAAATAATTGGTACATTTTTCATACCACAGTTGTAGACTATGCGTCACAAATCAAGTGATAGAAGGATCATAAGACTCCATCATTTTTCTTCCAGCCATGATCCTTCCTGACTCTAAGAATACATCTTCTTTTCTTGCAACTTCCATTGATCTGGGAAGTTATTTATTCTCTAGATTCCTTACTTCAGTCTTCGAGTTTTCATAATGCTTATCTCATAATCCTTGTCTGAATTTCACAATAAAAAAAAACCAATAAAAAATTAGCTTTCCTTTGTCTCAGTAACTTTGGATTAACTTAAATTCATCTGTAATAAAACTCATTCCTAAAAATATCATCTATGCAGGAAACAGAGTTGAGACTTCATCATCTATTTAGTAAAGACACAACACAATCTATAACATATCTACGTTTTGGCTTCCAAGTTATTAAGAGGTGATTTTGATGAGTTATGACACATGGCACTCTAGTTTTGAAGAATAAATAAAGCTTTCTTTTGATATTTAATTCCTAACACTACAATACACACCCACCACATAATATTTTTCCTGAGCATTTTCAGGATGCTCAGACTATGCTTTCTCAAGAGTTTTCACAAACTTATCCTCATAGGCTGTTTAGGTTGTTTAATTCCCTAACTTCACAGAGATCCTGACAAATCTGATTCTAACCAAAATACAAAGTAGACTGCACTGCATCTGGAGAACAATCTATGGGATTGGGGACTTAGAAAAACTCATTTGGGAGCTATCTTTTGATAGATTTTTTATGAGTATGTGATTGGAAAGGGATTAGAGTGACTTTGTTCATCTTAAAGAGTCAAAAATAGCACAGTGGGGTCAAGGGTGTGAGGAGGCAAATTGAAGTTCAGTGTAAGGAATGACGGCTTTGATAATGTCCAGGCTCAAAATAAAATATATGTGACACTAAACTCCTTTGGGGGATTGTTCAGATGTGGTTAATACCTTCCATTAGGTTCAAAGATATTGAATAAGCACAAACTATGTGACAGAGCCTGGGCTATGGCCTAAACCAACCAGAGGATGAGATTTTTGCTTGGATAAGTGGTTACAGTGGTCTGATCCAGCCTCTGCGAAGTCCTTTATCTCTAGGATTATGGTTTTGGTATGATTCTAAACCTCCAAAGACAGATTTAACACAGCTTTTCAGCTTAATTAAACTCAAGAAGTGTTTGACCATGAAATACATAGAAAAGGAAAGAGGAATCCCCTGTGTGTGAGAGACAAAATGTGTTAGCCACATCTTCTTGATCTCTACTGAAAAGCAGATATTTTGCTCTTGTTTTTGTTTCTACAACTATATTCACAACTACATGAAAGGTCTTAATAAAAAGAGTAATTTTAAATATGTAATATGCCTTCCTATGCTAAGTATCCTGGAGAAAAAAATGTAAACTAGCACATTGGATAGTAGGGAATAGACTAATTATTTCTAACTTAATTACTAGAAGTTCTTGTATAGTTTTGTTGGCATTAATTTAGCTCTGAGAAGCAAATATGTAAATAGAATGCAAATCACAATAATCAGTAAGCTAAATTGTTTGTAATAAATTTAGATATTTTACATTTCCTCTTGGCTCATCAGAAATAATTAGAAAATGTAAACGATCTCATTGGAATTAATGCGGGTTCTCTATTGCCGTTAGTGTTTTCAAGTATTACTCCACACTTTCACCAACTGAAATCATCAGGCGTTAAAATGGAAACCCAGGCACTTTTAAGATGTAATTATCCACTGTAGCATATTAACACTTTTAAGTGCCAGATTTGTAATTAAAGAGCAAGGAAACTACCTACGGCTTCTACAACCACCTGCCAATCTGAAGAACATGAATAAATAGAGACTTCATTTTGTTTGAATTTTGGGATAAACACAGCTCATGTAATTGATTAATTTTTAGCTACATATGATCAAAGAAAAAGTAAGAAGAAAATGATCTGAGCTTCTCAAATGAAAATGAGGGCATTGCCACGGATATTCTGATATTTAAGTAGTGATGGGCAAAGGCTAGACAGTGCTTCATAACCATAGATCTCACAGTCTAGAACGCTATAAAAGAAACGTATTGCATGTTAATCAGAAAGGGACAGCCTCAGCCATTATTTGCCTGTGAAAGAAATTAATATGACAGTAAATTTTTCCACTGAAGGAATTTAAGATTAAGAGAGCTTTACTGATGATTAAAAAAAAAAGATTTAAAATTAATAAAAATTCTATACAAATTGCTCAGGAATACAGAAAAGTAATATATTTTCAACTAATCTTAAGGACATAATTATGAGACCAAAAATCAACAAAACATATATGAAAACTACATTATATCAAATTAGATTATAATATTCACCAAAGTATTAGCAAACTGTATTTAATAATATGTAAAATATATATCAAAACCAAGTGTTGATTATCAAATTAAAAAATTAGAAGTCTGATTCAATGGTTGAAAACTATTCAATGAAATTTAATAAATATATGAAGGAAGTAAAAAATAATAATTCTGCTGCTTCTGTGACAAGCCTGGAGATGAAGACTCGAGAACCAAGAAGCTGACCGACTAGCTGGCCCAAAATACTAAGTATCAAACATCAGATACCATTTCAGACAAGATAGAAGGTCAAGACCATATTCGCGGTTTTCCTCTAAATTCACCTTTATGCTCCGGCATGGGTGTACTCACATTCATATGCATGTACACACACTGTGCACCCAACAAGATACATGTGTGCACACACATATGCACACACACCCTCACTAACTCAGATGTACATGCATACACCGAGATACATGAGAACACAAAAATATTTTTAAAATGTGCACACATATGCACTATCTATCTCACACACAAACATGAAGGCACACGCAAAAACAAAACAAAAAATTACATGAGACAAATCCAAAGATAAGAAAAATAAAAACAAAATATAAAAATTCAGTAAAAAATAATCAGAGGAGTTATCTCATGCCCATTTGAAAATAAAAGGAGACTCAATCACAAATTTAAGGTACAATTTAACAACCAACCAACTCCAGAGAGAAGAAAGAGCATGATTACAATATCACCAGGAAATACATTTTTACATTTGAAATGTCAGCGTAGCTTCACAAAGGATGAAATGATGCAAAGGGAGGAATATAAAGATATTGTTAATCCTTAATCATTAAGGGAGAAGGGAGCATCCCATCACTTATGTTTAAAGAAATGATCAGCAGCTTGTGATAACTACAAAGATCATTTTACAAACCTTTATTCAGTGTGGCAGATGTTTATATGCTTCTTTTAACACTTGATAAAGTGTTATAGAAATAGAAATTATTAAAAAGTTTTGAATAATATTATTTGAATAATAACAAACATCAGTTTACTGTTTAGTCAAAAAGAGGCCAGCATTTACACTTACCAAGAAAAAAAAAAAACCCAAAAAGTTTTCAAACACATGTGAAATATTTTTATTCAACAATATTTAGATATACAATAAAATTAAATAATTTGTAAATAATTATCAGACAACCCACATATTTTCAACCAGATGCAAATATATTAAGTATTTTTATTACCTTTGAAATATTCACGCAACACTCTTATATATGTTCCCCAATCCCTCTTTCCAATTTATTAGATCCTTTCCTAATCATTCAAAGCTGTGTCCTTTTCTTTTTTTATTCCTTCAGGATGAATTTGTGCTGCTCAGTGAATCTTGGATAGGTGGTTTTAACACTGCAGGGTAGGCAGCTTCTCAGGGCTACAGACTTAGAGAAAACTGTCTATCCTTCTACGAGGAAGCTAGCCATAGCTAAAAGTGCCAAAGTATTTGTGGGATTATAAACCAAACTTTGCTCTCCATACTGGAATTTTGTTTGGGTTGGCCTCCCATGATTTTGTGCATCTTGCTGCAAACATTGTGAGTTCATACATGGAGCTGTCCTGCTGCTTTCAGAAGATAATGTTTCCTTGTAAGCATTCATCACCTCTGGCCCTCAATTTCTTTTTACTCCCCTTTCACACTGATCCCTGAGACTTGGGAGGAAGAGGTATAACTATTTATCCCTTTTTTCAATTTTTAAAAGAATGCCGTATAATAAAAAGCTTGGAAATAAGAAAACAACACACACACAAGTTAACAAGACGTTAATTTGTCCATCTCAGTGAACTTCTGAACAATTTAAGTCAGCATTCTGAGGCTGTGCAGCTGCCCATTAGATTATAAACTTTTACTCTGTAATATATGTTTATGTGCTTATTCACCAGCTTTAAACACAAACAACTGTGACGGGAATACTACAACCTGCAATGCCATCTTTCTAAATTGATGGAGAAATAAAGGTATTAAAAGGGCAAATGATAATTAAGGTTTTTTATGACAACCCAAGCCACATTGCAGAAATTCTTGGAACATTCTACAGGAAGGAAGATGTAACATCTCATTATTCATGCAAACATATGAATGTATACTTTGACAACTGCAGATACAGATGCACAAACTAGACATGGGGAAAAATATTTTCAATAGCACCTCATCAGAACCTCAAAACTACTACTGGAATAGAGATACTGGTAAAGAGACACTAATGATCTAGGAACACAGTTTGTCACCTAACACATTTACAGAAAATAATAAACCCCTTTCTATAATAAACATAACTGTGTATGATCTCAAGTCACCACTAAAAAGATTCAGAACGATTGGCTGGATTAAAAAAACAGAAATAAACCATATGCTATGTTCAGAAAACACACTTATCCAGAAAGCTACATAAAAGCTGAATATCAAAGAATGGAAAACTAATTTCTAATTAAAAAATGTAAACAAGCAGGCATAAATCTACCTGTTCATATAAAATCAACGGCAAAGCAAAACTATCTAGAAGAAATAAAAAGGGACACAACATATTACTAAAAGGAAAAAACATCAAAACACATACAATTTGAAGCTTTTTTTGGACCAAATATTGATGCTACTAATTCATAAAACAAGCACGAAGAGAAATAAAAGACCAAAAATAGGTATTGATACAAAAATAGTGAGTGACCTCAACATCCACTTTCATATTTTAAAAAGTTTTCCAAACTAAAAACAAGTAAGAAAACTTCAGACCTAAAATATACTAGGGTTGGTTGGACTTAATGTAAATGTACAGACTATTTCACCCAACAGATGAAAAATATACATTTTCTCAGCAGTGTGTAGCCCTTACGGCTGAGCATCATTTACTCTCGTATTCTCAGAAACTTGTTCAGTCCCAGTTCACTGTATTACTCTCCATCTATTGCAAATAGAAGCTTCCCAAATGAGAGCTGGGATAGACTTCAATCTATAGGGTAGAATGGTAAGTTATGATTAGTCAATTTAATACTATATCCATTCTTTAGCATAATATAGTAGGTTCTCCTCTATGGCCTATAAACTTTCTAGCCATAAGTTCCTGGTCAAATAAAAGTGACAGCTATGGGTTGCATCTTGTAGATATAATGATTGGTTACTCCCATCACTTCTGGACAGGACAAATGGGATAGGCGTGGCCAAGGTTCCAGGGCTGGGGGAGACAGGGAGAATCTTGGGAAGAAGAGAGACCAGAGGAGAAAAGAGGAGAAGGAGTCTGTGCCATAATGGGTTAGGTGGAAGAGAAAGAAGCACATGGCTGGCGTAGATAGAGGATTTGGCCAAGATGAAGAACGTTAGCAAGTATATGGGATTATGGATGGGAGGTGGCTTGACAGAAATTATTAGAATCAGATGGCATGGGATTAGGACAGGTGTCCCATACCTGACCCACTATGGGAAGTAGTTTAGGGAATTAATATCTGTCCTGCCCCAGGTTAACTAAGGCTATTTTAAAATATAACAGGTTTCTGTGTCTTGATTGATTGCTAGTGGGTTAGAAAATACTGCCGTAATAATAATTATAGTCCTAATAATAAACATTATTAGGCCATCCTAGTAAAACAACTGCAACAACTATCTTCTGTGAAGAAGGAACAGCTGACTAACCCACCTTCTGTATCATAGATATTTCAATATCTCTCTTTACTACCTCAATGTGTTCATTTTTATTTGTTCACTTATTTATTGTTGTTGTTGTTCTCTCTAGAATGTAATATCCCTAAAAGCCGGGTCAGTCATATTCTTCTTTATTTCTGGATTCATTATTTACTTTAACTGGAATAATGCCCTTATCCACACAAAAATGTGGATAAGATTTGTCTTTCTAGTGCAAGACATTTTTCTATGTTGTAACAAAATAAAAAACGCTTAAATTTTCCTGTGAGTTAGTAATATGGTATTTTTGGTTTTCTTATATGAGACAATAAACTCTCCACACTGACATGCTCAAATTTAGATTCTTGTAAAAGATAAGAGATGGCTGGCTTAGGGTTTTATTGCTATGAAGAGACACCATGACCAAGGCAACTCTTATAACATTTAATTGACTGCTTAATGTTTCAGAGATTTAATCCATTATGATCATGGTGGGAAGCATGGCAGTGTCTAGGCAGGCATGGTGCTGGAGAAGGAGCTGAGAGTTCTACATCTTGGCCTACAAGCACCAGGAGACTCTGTGACACACTGAGCATTGCTTGAGCATAGGAAACTTCAAAGCCCACCCCCACAGTGACAAACAAGGCCACACCTACTCTAACAAGGACATACTTCTTAATTGTGCAACTCCCTATGGGCCGAGCATTCAAACACACAGGTCTACAGAGACCATACTCATTCAAACTTCCGCTGCGGCTAACTCAGTCGTTTTTATACATGCCAGAGTCTTCCCCACAAGTTACAGCCTTCCCTGTGTCTATCTTCTTTCATATGCTCTCTGTAGAATTTTCCAAAAGCATCTTTGCAAAAATGGTTACCCCTGAGTCCCATCCTTCAGCTCAGCTACTCAGGAAATGCATAGCTGCTGTGGCAGCAGCTGGGGCACTTCTCAGAATGAAATTTCTCTCTGCCCTAAATGAAATTCTTATTTTCTTTTACTACCTTTTTATCCCGTGATTGTAGGTGTTTACCATAGGAAGTGGTGTTCTTATTTATTCATCTTTCCGTGTTGCTGTTCAAAGACTCAGGAATCATTTTCTACATTTAGTTTTGTCCATGAAACCTCCTGATAATACCAGCATTCATGTTCTATACAATTTCTGTCATTTTGTATTAAGACGAAAACTATTTGGTGTATGCTTCTACAGCTTTTAGGAAGCTGTGATGTGAATCTCAGAACATGGGGCACAACACTGGACTCTAACAAGCTAAAAGAAGAGGACAGAGGGAAAGGGATAATTCTTTCCTTGCCACCACTGGAAATCAGCAAAGCTCTTTTAGAAAACAATCTCACTTTGGGTAGTACGGATACTGAAAGCAGTTACATGATTTTAGACGAGTCTCCTTTTGTTCCTACAGCCATTTCATAAGAAAACAAACTCAAAGGAAAAAAAGCTATGCATAAAATACCAGTGATATTTAATGATATCATACAAGGTAACAAAAAATAACTTAAATAATTGTAAAATAAACATGCATAACTCAAATAAACCCAATAATTTCAAGTAAATTCACACATTTAAACAATTCTCTAAATTCAACGTGCTTTCAAAAATGGCACAAAAACACACTAAGCTTTTCTGTCCTTAACCACAAAATTTAAAAAGTAATAAAAGATAATAGGAAAACTAGAAGAGGATGATTAAATGGGAAGGGACATGGGAAGCAGGGCATATAAGGGAATCTGGGGACGGACAATCAACACCGTGGCCTGTTGAAAAGCCCTGTGAAAGCCAAGGGTGGTGGTGCATGCCTTTAATCCTATCAGACTTCAGTGAGTTCGAGGCCAGCCTGGTCTAGAAAGTGAGTCCAGGACAACCAGGGCTGTTACAGAGAGAAACCCTGTCTGAAGAACAAAAACAAACAAACAAAAAGGGCATATGGCAACCAGCTGCTATAGAAACCTCCTAAACGCCTCAGCATCAGAGGGGCTTGTTCCAGCAACATATTTGGGAGACTGCAAAGACGAAATTATGCAGAGAGAGAGAGAGTCCAAGTTGAAGCGCTCCATCTGTTCTCTTCACTCAGAGCTCCGGGAGCCCTGGAAGAGGTAGAGGAAAGTTTGCAGGAGTCAGAGGGGAGGACCCACTGAATTAACTAAATAGAGTTCATAGGGGCTCACAGAGAAACAGCATGTGTGAGGACGTGTGGTGTCTACACTTGGTCCTCCGTATCTACGTCATGGCTGTTAACTTGATACTTTTGTGGGACTCCTAACAGTGGGAGTGGGTGTTTTTCATTGCCTGTCCTGGAGGCTGCTCTTTTCCTCCTGTTGGGTTGCCTTGTGCAGTATTGAAATGAGGAATTTTACCTTGCTTTCTTGTATCGTCTTTTGTCCTGTTCGGCTGGTGTCTTTTAGAGGTCTGCTCTTTTCTGTTCCATTTATGCAGAAATGGAGGTGGAATGGAACGTGTGAGAGGGGTGTGGAGGAGGGGGAGATGGAAGGCATGGAGGGAAGGGAAACTGTGGTCAGGATGTATTGTATGAGTGAAGAATCTACTTTCATTTTTAAAACATCTTCTAATATATATCATATATGAAATGAAGGTAAATGGCGTTACTAAGTGATCTGGAAATCAACGTGCCAACCACACATCATATACTCCTAAGGACAACCTCCATTGCCAGGAATGGGTTTACTTCTGGGGGTCTCATTGAGCCCCCCAATATAATAGACTATTGCTAAGGCTATGGGTAATTCACTATAACTTGATGATAAATTCTCATTGCTAAAGATATATGTTTCTTCTGTCATGGAACATGGAGAAATTAAGGTGATACCCAATTAGAGACTGTGCCCCTGATGACTCCTATTGATGGTGCTGGAAGATACTTGCGTGCTACACGATAAGAAAAGTTACCATCAATATTACCCAAGTACACACCATGTTACCCACAATAGTAACCTTCCTGCAAGATATACTATTGCAATAGTGGCACAAATAATTTGGGAATATACTACCACTTTTTATTGTATTTCTGATCCTTTCCGTGAGATGGAACCCAACCCTGACACTGCTCATGTGTCCAAGAGCATGAAATTGGATAGTTTAATGGCTTTAGAGGAAAGCTTATTGCTACTATGCTATTAAAAGAGTTTAGCAATAACATTATGCCTAATGACGCACTGATATTACTACAGACCCTCTCAAGCCTCATCATAGGTTTTTTGTTTGGATTTTCATTGGTTTTTTTTCATTGTTTAAGAGTGAGAAATGAGAAAAAGTAATTTGAAATTGATGGTTAGAGTTGGGGAAGGAAGGAGAATGTTACGAAATGTATTAATCAATGTAAGTCAAAATATTTTAAAAATAAAATACACACATGGTGAGACACAGAATTCAAAAAAACAAAACAAAACAAAAAACAGAGTACAAAGCATGTAGCAAGGAGCCAAAGTTATTATGTGTCACTATTTACCCTTTTTTGACATTAAAACATCCTGAGATTTTTCACTTCTAGATAGACAGGGTGCATATATCAAACGAAATTCATTGAAACAAGCTGAATCGTGGATATTTATATCAAAAGTATTAAGGATTAAATAATTCTCTTCTAGTATATAAAATATATCTGGAGACGAATCTTAAAATGATATTACTCTTAAGCTAAATACAAATTGCTGCTTTTTCCTGACATATACAGAACTCAGATACTTGTGTTCTTCCTAATTTATAATCTTTCTAAATGCCTTTTTACCAACTCCTGCACTCTATTTTCTTTCTTATTTGTTTACTCTTAAGGACTAACTCAAACAAAGTTTATGCTATCATATTGGTAAATGTGCTTCTCACCACTATGCTGTTGTGTTTGCTAATACAATAATGTGATAACTTATGATGAGCACCTTTTTCCACCAACGAGTCTTAACAAACCAAAGTATACTTTGTCTTCATTACTGTAAGACTCATGAAAATCATTAGTTAAGTAAAGAAGAATTGAATTAGTATAAATTGGATACAATGTAATATTTAGTTACTAATTACTTTTTGGATATTATAAAATATATAACTCTTCCTTTATAAGACCTGTCATTGAGCACTGTTTAGGGAACAAACAAGTTATTGCATACTTTAAAAGAAATAATTTGTTAGAAAACATAGTCAAATTTGTTTTGAAATCTCAGGACTTGATAAAAATTTGAGGCATTTCTCAACCTTTGCCCCAATTAAAGGGCATAGAGAATGTGGCTACTCTTTCCTATGGGATATACATGGTCCCTAAAGAGTACCCAAGCTAAGCAATGCTCACAAACATCAATAACTTATGTAAAATATGAGTAACTCACAAGTGTTTTAAGAATCTCTTTGTCGATTCCCATTAGCATCCTATATTTTTTTCTCCCAAACCACTGTGTGAAAACTGAAACAATACATTATCAATATTTTAGCAATACCAAACATTAAATACTTTACATGAAAAATATTACTGGAACATTTATGTGCAATAAGCTCCAAGATCTGCATTTGTAATGATAGCATAATGTAAAATTCTTTTCAGCTAGTTAATGCACTTCTAGGAAAAATGCACTTTGGAGAAAATAAAGCAGAAAATTACATCATTGATATATTTGCAAATAATTATTCAATAAAAAAGCAGTTTGATTTTTGAAATTTCCTTCATTTATATAATGAAATTGATTACACTGTTCATTGATCTTAGAAATAAGCAATAATTGTAACCAAATAATAATCAGTGTATTTTATTTAGGTTTGGGCCAAATATTCTGTTTATTTAATAAACATATTAAATTTTCTTTCTTTTACATTTCTATAAAACAAGCTTATAAACCATAAAGCAAAATAAATTTATAGGACATTTTAAATTGGCATAGTAAATATGACAGTTCTGTTGATAAAAATAATGTGTAAATTATAGAAGATCCACTGGAATAATATTTCATTCCTCAGAGGGTAGATGACATAATTTTGTCACATATTACATGGTAGTTGAAGTACAGCATTACATTTGGGTTTCAACAATTTGGAAGTATGAAATACCATTAGAATATCATATTTAAGACTTGTTTCTTAGTATTCCAGATTTACGAAGACAAATGTCACCTGATCTATGTTTGACAGGCTACAACAATTTTCAAGAAATGTTAGAAAACAAATTTAGAATGTTTCATATCTCACAAATGGCAATCTATTTCGATGTTTTCAGCATCACAGGAAGAAATGCTCAAAAATACATTAGATAGAATAAGAAGAATTGACCTGAAGTTACAATTGGTTGAAAATATTTAAAAGGAAACCATTCTGAAATTGCATTAATTTTTTTATATTTAAAAATACTTTACTTATAAATGTTGTAAATGCCTGGTAACTTAGATACAGTAGATTATTTTAGGCCAATGACAGTATATTGATGCATTATGATAGGCAGATTTGGGCCCAGGGGTCCCGCTCAAACTAGGGCACCAGCCAAGGACAATACGTGCATAAACTGCAAACCCCTACCCAGATCTAAGCAATGGACAGGACATTCTCCACAGTTGAGTGGAGAGTGGAGTCTGACTTTCACACACACTCTGGTGACCCATATTTGATCACATTCCCTGGATGGGAAGACCTGGTGGCACTCAGAGGAAGGATAACAGGCTACCAAGAAGAGAATTGCATTAATATTTAAACTGTAGGTGACACTGTCAAATTAATATTAGAGTTTTGTGCTTCTGAAATTCCAGTGTCTAATAAAAATAAAATGGTGAAAATCAATGAACAAAAGTAAATATTTGACAGTTTAATCAATGATTTTTTTAATGTTTTATTTGAGTGTGTGGTATTATGACTTTGGAGATTTAATTGATGAGAATTAAACTGAAGTTCTGGCTGTTTCACAAGCCTTCTTATCACCTTTTTCCTGGTATCTTTTTCACTCACTAATTCAACATGCTACATAGAAACTAATAAGCCAAAATTTTGTGGATTTTCTCTTCAAGCCATTTTAACTCAGGTATTTTTCTATAAACAAACATGTAAAATGTCTAAAATGTAAATGTATTATTCATACAACCAAATCAGTGAGATGATGTGTATCTGAGAGTTGGGTTTTTAATACTTTGGTGCCTGATGGGCATCTTCTGAACTTTCAGAATTGAGTTCTGAGACAGACAACTTGAGAGAATGTATTATCACCTGAGATCTGAAAGACTGTTCAGGGCTGTGGGACTTATCTTGCTTATAATAATGAACACAGGAAGACTCACCCACTGCTCTCTATGTGGGATCCTGACTAGTGTGTGCGGAGCATGTGAAGACATGTTCCCATGATCCATATCCTTGCTAGAATGAGCTGCCATTAATATTTTCAATCTTAGCTATTCTACAGAAGTAAGATGAACTCTCAGAGCTGTTTAAATTTATATTTCCCTGGTGGATAAGGATGCTGTTTCGCTTCAAGTGTCTGTCAGCCATTAGAGATTCCTTTCTTGAGAATTCTGTTTAGATCTGTACTTCATATTTTGACTGGATTATTTGGTTCGTTGATGTCTAGTTTCTTGAATTCTTTATATATTTTGGAAATTAATCCTCTGTCATCTGTATAACAATGGAAATCTTTTTCCATTCTGTAGGCTGTTGTTTTCTCCTATTGACAGTGTCTTTTTCCTGGTAGACGCTTTTCAGTTTCATGAGGTCCTATTTATCTTAGTTCCTCAGCTATTGGTGTCCTGTTGAAGAAGTTGTTTCCTGTGCCAATGAATTCAAGGATAATCCCCACTTCCTCTTCTACAAGGTTCACTGTATCTGGTTTTATGTTGATATTTTTAGTCCACCTGGACTTAAATTTTGCGCAGGGTGATAGATATGGAACTATTTTCAGTCCTCACCATGCTAACATCCAATTTGACCACGACCATTTGTTGAAGATATTTTATTTTTTCCATGGAACATTTTTGATTCCTTATCAAAACAGATTCCACAGGTGTGTGGATTTATGTCTGTGTCTTCAATTTAATTCTGTTGATCAATCAGTCTGTTTTTATGCCAGTAACAGGTCGTTTTATTACTATAGCTATGTAGCATAGCTTGAAATCAGGAATGATTAATCCACCCCCCCACCACCACTGGAAGTTCTTTAATTGTACAGAGTTGTTTTAGCTATCCTGGATTTTTTCTTTTTCCATATGAAGTTGAGTATTTTTCTTTCAAATTCTGTAATGAAATGTGTTGACATTTTTATTTTGCGTATTAGTGCTTTATCTGCCTGTATTTCTGTGTGAGGGTGTCAGACCTTGGAGTGGTGAGCTCCACATGGGTGCTGGGAAAATGAACTCAGGTCCTCTGAAGAGCATTCAGTGCTCTTAACAGCTGAGCCAGCTCTCCCACCATGTGCTTTAATTTTGATGGGAATTTCATTGAATCTATAGATTGCTTTTGGTAAGATAGCCACTTCTACTGTTTTTTCTGCTGATCTGTGAGCATGGGAGATTGTTTCATCTTCTGAGAAAATCAATTTCTTGAAAGAATTGAAGTTTTTGTCATACAAGTCTTTGCTTGCTTGGTTAGAGTTATCCCAAAATATTTTATATTATTTCTGGCTATTGTGAAGTGTGTTGTTTCCATGATTTTTCTATCAGCCCATTTGTCATTTGTATAAAACAGGACTACTGATTTTTAAAAATTCATCTTGTATCTATCCACTTTGTTGGAGGAGTTTATAAGCTTTAGGATTTCCTTACTAGATTATTTTGGGGTCATTTATGTATACTATCATATCATCACCAAATATCACTATTTTGACTTCTTTTCCAAGTTGTATCCTCTTTATCTTGTTTAGCTGCTTTATTGCTTCACCTAGAAATTCAAGTACTATATTGAATATATATGGAGAGAGTGGACAGCCTTGACTTGTTCTTGATTTTTTTCTTTTCCTTTTTTCTTTTTTCTTTCTTTCTTTCTTTTTTTTTTTTTAATGTAAAAAGACTACTTAATTTGAAATTCTAAAATACTGATTTAATAATGTATGGTTCATATTCTCCTTTTGTTGTAAACACTACCAAATATGTTGTTTTGTAAATAAAGGTCATGTGAAGACAAATTCATGATTCAATAATGGGAAGCATATTAGATACCAAAATAAGACAAATGAATAGATGTCACAATAATTACCTATTGATATTTTTTTCATTCACCCCCATGTGTAGCTATCACAAATAAGAATCTAAACAGAAATGAAGACTTGAAAATATGATACTCCTTGTCTGTCTAGTTAATGTGTATATTTCTGTGAGAACATATCTGACCAAAACCATCTTAGGGAGAAAACAGTAAATTTCATTTTTTGGCTTAAAATCAGTCCTTTACCAAGGGAAGTTGGAAAGGGATTACAAAGAGGACAGCAACCTGGAAGTAAGACCTGATGCAGAGAACATGGAAAAGTGTTCCTTACTGGCTTGTTCTCCATGGCTTGCCCATTCTGCTCTCTTACACAACCCATGATTACCTGCAAGGAGTGACACTGTTCACACTGATTATTAATTAAAACAATACTCCGCATACCTGTCTGTAGTCCAATGATATTGGGACAGTTTTTAAATTAAGATTTCCTCTTCTCTTGAATAATTTTGTTGCTCATAACCTCATGAGTACAAATACATTGAGGTATTTACTCCTGGGTAAACACTAATATCTCCAAAGGACTTTAAGTTAGTACACCACAAAGACACTCACATTCATATGTTTATCACAGTACTATTTAAAGTAGCCAAGGTATAAACTGGAATTACCTTCAGTGTCTTCCAAAAATGAATATGAAATTGGTGCTTTCTGGAAAGAGTGGATAGAACTAGAAATCATCATATTAAGCAAAATAAGTGAGACTATGGGAGATAATAATGAATTCAGATCCTAGATTTCACAGTCACGTGTTTGTATATGTATTATACACATATACACACATGTATATATTTATATATATGTATACACACACATATATAATGTCTGTCTGTCTGTCTTTCTGTCTGTCTATATTCACGTATCTAATTATATGAAAGTAAAATAGAAGAGAGATTATCTGAGGCAACCAAAAGGCACTAAAAAAGAGGATAAATGGGGAAGTATATGAGGGAATAAATTGAAAGTGCTTTATTTACTTTTAAAATGTCTTAAAAACAATAACTATGCACAATTTATACACATCAATTAAAATTGTAGTCTAAACTATAAAGCAAATAAAACATAAGAAATCTATATCACAGAAGAGAGATTTTTTGAAACAATATTAAGAATTTCATAAAAGTAAGCGCCTTCATTGCTGGTAGGAATGCAAATTAGTACAACCACTTTGGAAATCTATCTGGCTCTATCTCAGAAAACTGGGAATAGGGCTACCTCAAGACCCAGCTATTCCACTCCTTGGAATATAATCAGAAAATGCACTAGCACACAACAAGGACATATACTCAACCATGTTTATAGCAGCCTTATTCATAATAGCCAGAACATGGAAACAGCCCAAGTGTACCTCAGTAGAAGAATGGAAAAAGAAACTGTGATACATTTACACTATGGAATTCTACTCAGCTATTAACACCAAGGAATTCCCGAAATTTGTGTACAAATGGATTGAGCTAGAAATGATCATAATGAGTGAGTTAATCCAGAAGCAGAAAGACTCAAATGGTATATACTCACTTATATCTGCATACTAGCCCAAGGGGCATGTCCCATGAAAGTCTTCACCTACCAGGAAAGTGGGACAGATATGAAGACATTCTTTTGGGACTCTAGGTGAGAGAAGTATGGGAGATGGGTAAATAGAAAGATCCAGAGGGTCCTAGAAATCTACAAGAAGAACATTATGACAGGCTGACCTGGGACCAGGAGTTCTGCTCAAAGTATGGCACCAACCAAGGACAATATGTACAGCAAACCTTGAACACCTACCCAGATCTAGCCAATGGGCAGGACATTCTCCACAGTCGAGCGAAGAGTGGGGACTGACCTTCACATGAACTCTGGTACCCCATATTTGACCATGTTCCCTTGATGAGGAGGCCTGGTTGCACTCAGGGGAAGGATATCAGGCTACCAAGAAGAGACTTGATACTCTATGAGCATATACAGGGGGAGGAGGTGCCCCTTAGTCATAGTCATGGGGGAAGGGAATAGGGTGAAAGTAAGAGGGAGGAAGGAATGGGAGGATAGAAGGGATGGGATAACAATTGAGATGTAATATGAATGAATTAATAAATAAATAAACTAAAAAACATAAACTACATCTGAAAGTACTATATTTTTATAATAAAATCCAGTCTAAAAATTTTAAAAACATATGCAATCTAGTAGTAATACGTATTAAGTAATTTATTCTTAGAAAGGAGAGGCATATGGAAGATAATAATAACAATTTAAATAACATAAGAAAACATTGCAGTGACTGGTGTTGGTGGTGATGCATTGTATCAATATAAGGAGACGAGCAGACAACCTAAGAATGGGTGAAAATAGGACATCGTTTGGCACTAGGAATCCTCACAACTAATGAGAATGGAATATGCGTACTAAAGAGTAGTATGAAAGATATTTAAGAGGTTCTACCTTTTCATAGGAATAATGAAATAGACAAAATAAATGAATCTTATCAAACTTGTATGAATCGTAAAGATTTTGGAAACTAATAATAAAGAGATAATTAAGCAAATTATAGTACAAGTACTTATCGTAATGATGTGAAACACTGAAAATGATGTTCATGATTAGTGAACAAGATACTGATCTAAATGTTTAAGATGTTTTACATCATTTAATCACAGCAAAACCAGTTGTTGTGGATACCATTATTATTGAAATCATATAACAGGACTTAGTATCATGAAGCTAATAAACGGTAATGCTAAATCTAAAAACTTACACCTCATGATGAAAACTCCTGGCTGATGTTTGCTCTGATTTCTTCATTTCATTGATAATAAACACAGTAAATGTCTGAAAAAAAAAAAGAAACAGAGATTACAGCTTCTTTAAGGATCTCCTACTGCAATAAAATATCCCATTGTAGAATTCACAAGGCAAATAAATTTATCCAATGTATCTTCTGTTAATTCCTCACAAGCTTAATATTTTAATTATCAAAGTAATTCTATCATGTGGCACATTAGATGATTATTTCCAAAATTATGCCCACATCCACTACCATAACTGCTGCTATTGACCATTTAACAATCACTAGACTCACTGAATACATGCAGAGAGGCAGAAAGTGGTC
Source organism: Acomys minous (assembly GCF_964271855.1). NCBI lineage: Eukaryota > Metazoa > Chordata > Mammalia > Rodentia > Muridae > Acomys > Acomys minous. The sequence continues at coordinate 9,527,423 of NC_140501.1, read as the reverse complement.
CATGAAACATTTGCAAACACTAGGAACTGTCCATTTTTTTAAATGCCCTGTATCATGTTGCTCATCTTCATCATGTAATTAGGGCATTTAATTTGCCAGAGTTTCTGAACTCCCTTCTGGGACAGAGAACAAGGGTGTTTCTCAATCATCTTCCTCACAGGGCATCCCACAATAATTATGATATTCATGTCAACAGAGACAGTTAATGCATATAAAGCCTGAAACATGTAAGAAAGCTCTGTCTCTGCATGAATAGTTTTTATTTACAAAGTGAAATATCCATGGTCATCATATTCACCACAGAGTATGAAATTTGTTAGCATGAAGGCATTTTATCCCTGTTTTTCTGTGTTGTTTTTAATCAGTAAGCGAGTACTGACCTGATTCGCTTAAAGCAAAGAATCCTATTTCCTAGGGGTGAAATGCCAGCTACAGGATATAGCTTTCCTTCTATTTTCCTCCCAAAAATACTTTTAGAGATTTGCCATTTTTCTTTCAATGCTTGATTAAGACAGTTATGGAGAAACATTTTTAGGTGGGGAAACCTAGTCTTACATGAGTAATCCTGTCTTTTTCCAACCTGAAAGGTTGGGAAGTTTTATACCTTAAATACGTGGACTAATAAAGCAGAACTCTACTTACTAAGTAGTATCTAACCCACTAAGGTAGTTAAAGATTGGTTCTAATGAGGCCAAGGTCACAGTATAAAGATGCAACCATGCCAATTATTTCACGAATAGAGATATATTATCCCATGGTTGCCTACTGGGTTTGTTCTAGGTCCAAAATTCATAAGATGGAATTAATTAGAGGATGCAGTGGCTTGGCAGAACTGTTCCAGCATTAGTCGAAGCTGAAAAGATTTCAAGTTTGTATCTTTTTGCAGATTGGCATCTTTCCCGTCTTTATTTTTTTTTTAATTAAAGATACTATTTGAAGCTAGGTTATATGCTTCTAAGTTGGATAGATTGGAAAATGCATGAACTAATGTGACCTTTAGAATGCAATTCAGTCATTCTTCTCTCCCCTGATGGCATCTCTGTGCCACTTTAGTAATCATGTCAGGAGTAGATTATTTGAATATATGCAACAAAATCAAACCTTTATGAAGGACATACATGAAATGTATGTTTCTTTCCTACCCCACAGACATTCTGTTTCCTCTGTAAAGTTAACTGTAGTCAATTCCTATCTTTCCTTTTTAAATATAGTATAATATATGTCATAGGTTCTCCCTATCATTCATAACAAAGAACTATATTTTTAAATTATTTATATGACAGTCATGGAAAACTTCCCTTCTTTCCAAAATAATTGCTAAATAATTGGTCCTTTTAAAGCTTACCCAGTGCTATAATTCTGTGTTAAAAATCCATGCTTCAAAGGAATATTGAATTACAGTATGCACTCAATATGAAAGGCTTGTATTCTGCTCCATAAATAGTCATGTTATGTTTCTTCATAATCTATGTAGCTATACAAATTATTAACTTTTCCTGATGACAGTAGTTCATGTATGTAGTTATATATTATTATTATTTTTTTTTTAATCAGAAGACTTTTTTTTCCTTTATTAATTTATTCTTGTTACATCTCAATGGTTATCTCATCCCTTGTATCCTCCCATTCTTCCCTCCCTCCCATTTTCCCCTTATTCCCCTCCCCTATGACTGTTATATATTATATAGCTACTTGAGATTTTTTCTACATTTAAAGGTATCCATTTTATCAATTATAGGACCTGTAGCTAATGTCATTTTAACTATTCTACTTTGGATATATGAAATTCATTGTCAGAATATTATTCCAAATATCATCATATTGGCATGAAAAAAACTAATTTTTCTTTTTTTGTACTAAGAAGCTTTTCCTCCAAGTGTTCACCTAAGAAAACTGTCTTCTCTTAACAGAATTCACCAAGACACTCAGTAATAAACCTCATTCAGCGGCCACATACAATTGTTCAGGGTGCTCACTGAGCACACATGTCCATCCTCAATTGCAGTCAGAACTGATGACTAATCCCTTATACTGTTGTATGCCTCCATGTTTTTGGAAGAAGCAGCTTCTGTTTTGAAATGAACACTAACTCACAATGCCATTTTAGAGGAATGCTTTCCTGAGCTTAAAATGAGGCTTTTTTTTTTCTTTTCTGTTTCTGTAATTAAGAGTTAAAGTCAATTAGTCAATTAATAACTTTGAATTTTGGCTGGCATTATAAATTGTTTTGGCCAACTCAGAATGTGTCTAAAGCAACATTTTATGAGCCCTAAAATCAAGATCTCAAGAAGTTTTGCTTCTATTTTTTTTGTTTGTTTGCTTATTTGTTTTTCCTTTGTATTAGAGAACTGTTTCTCTAAGATCAGTGAAGTCAGTTGGACTGAAAAGAAAGATAAGTAACCTTATGTAACACCCTGCTCTTATCACTTTGATGACAGGAAGGTCTTGATCTGTTTGCCCAGTCACTTGCTACTTAAATGTATTCTCAAAAGCAAGGAGAACTCAGGCATCTGAGGGAAATGACACGAAAAAATATATATCAGTGAGGTCTTAAGTCATGGTTTTCAGATGGCTTGCTTTAAAGAATTACCTAACACTATTATTATTTCTGGCATTTGCTAGGCCAAGGAATGAGATGGGACATTTTCTGGACTTACAGAAATCTATCAAAGGCGTTAGCACTGATTCCTGCCAGTCAGAACACCATCTACAGATTTAAATGTGCTCATATCATATGAATTCTAAGCTCACAAAATAAAATAGTCTTTGGGTGACTCTAACAGTTATCCTGAAGGATGGTAATTTTGCTGCTTTAAGAAAATCAAGTTACCTTGACAACCTGCTTGCTCAATAAAATATAAAACTGTAAAGGTGTTACTTAATTAAAATGGAGAGTGAATCCTGACACTATGTACTAGAAGAGCTCTAAAATTGATATCTATCCTTGTTGCCTAAGATCAGATAAGACCCTCTGTGGGCTGTGCAATTTTGCTTCTACCAAAAATGTGTTGTTTGAATCAAGAGAGAGACCATTCTGTTCTATTTGTTTCTATAATGCCATGATCCTACATGAATAAATTATGCCAACTATATCAAAATGTTAGCAATATGAAAAGGCATACGGAGACAGTCTCTCAAACACTACCATTAGGAAAGTCACATTTTCACTGTGTGTCTGCAAATGCCAGTAAAAGTTCTTTATTCCCTGCTATTTTTTTTAATTTAAGAATTTAGAAATCATTTATACTATTGTACATTTGTCTGGCTATAAGATTATTTAATATCCATAAATAATAAAAATAGATTGGGTTTTGAAATAAATATAGCTGTGTATAAAATGGTATTCTAATCATTCATTGTGAATGTTTACAATTAAAATGTTGGTAGCTTTCAAATATATTTGTATGTTTCTGGAGAGAGATACTAGTGAAAATAAAAGAAAAAAATGAAGAAAATCGTTTGAAAGGAGGAAGGGGAGGAAATAAAAAATTGATTGTGTTCAATGAAATATTACAAAGCCAAGGAAAAACTACCTTAGAAATTTCATGTGATTTTATGTGAAAATTAAATGAATGTTTTAAGCACCATTTCTACGAGAATAGTTCACATCAATTGGAAAGGCCCTGTTTTGTCTGTTTGTTTCACTGACAGGACATGAATGTGAATAAAAGAGCTATAAATATTTACTTTCATTCCCTAAAAAAAAATAAGCTCATGACATACATATAAGAAGATTAAAGAATCCACAGAATGTTCCTAGAAGGTCCAACATAATGATGGACCTAGATAATGTCTACAAGGACATAGTAGTCTGATTCTGGAAAGAAAGAAAAGCTATGTCTATTATCAATAATAACACTAAATAACCAAAACGAAGGGTTTTTATCTACTTTGTCTTTCATGTTAACTTTGGCTAAAAACGATTTTCAAGATCACAGAACTTTTAAGGCGCAAATGTAATTTTCCAAAATTATCTCAACAACAGCATTAACAAAAGTTGGTTGTGCTAATGTTTTCTACAGAGATCCTAAGTCAGATGTACTCTGTGAATCAGAGCTCTAGAGGCTGGGGACAGAGAGCTCTCTCAGAAAAGCGATGCTGCCAACTATCGCAGCCTCGTTGTTGGAGGCTGGGAGACAGGCAGATCCATGGAACTGGAGCTCCTTGGCCAGCCTTCCTACTGGAATTGATGAGCACTAAGTTCAATGAAAGACTTTGTACAGAAAAATGAAATAGAGATGGTGAGGGACATTTAAGAATGAATCTTGTCTCCACATACGCATGCACATGTGTGTATATGTTTTGTTTTTTTGGGCAGAGAAGGACTCAAATGAAAGATGCTAAGTTCCAAACTTCTGAGTCCACACTTAATCTTCAATTTTTCTTACTCTATATTTTCATGTTTGTGCTTTGAATCTACAGCTCCAATGCCTTTTCCAATCACCATTAAGTAAGTTCTTAATCACAACTAGTCTTCCCACAATTCACCTTAGATTCTGGATGCTTTTACTTTTCATTTCATAGCCCACTCTTTATATTGTATATTTGTTAGAGTGTTGTCACTGTACTGAAAAATTAATCTAACTCATCAGTGTTAAATCTTCTAGTATAGATTAACTAAGCTTAGTTCTATGCATAGAACTTGACAGAACACAATTTAATAATGATTTTATACATTTCTGTCCTATGTGAATTTATATTTAATTTTCTCAACTCTATTCTGAAAAGCACTAAATATGTAAAAAGAAAATGTGATATACAAATAATTCTTTCACTTATTAAAATAGTGTTCAAATTCATACTAGAACTGAGGACTTACAACTTAAACCTTTATCCAATGTTTCTACTTTGCTACTTCTTCTCTAAAGCCATTGATATAGGCTATTTCCAGAGGTGGAATAAAGGGTATTTGAGATAGAAATGAAAACTGTAATATTCATACCCTTCGCGGTCACAGTAAATTGCTGAAGATGTAATAAAATCAAATATTAATGTACTTTATTGAAAATAAGCACTGGCCTGAAACAGGTCAGTACAAGGAGGTCAGTCTAGCTAATCTGGATGTGCCATGATATAGACAATCTTATCACCTAAATAAGAGACGGGTAGCCAGAAATACTTTGAACCAGAAGACTGTTCAGGTGTTGCCAATAGACAGCTCATTCTCCACATGGGGGAAGATGGATCGAGTGGGAGACTGCCTCTGTCAAGATCTCTGGTGCCACGGATGTCATCACTGCCCGTTGGCAAGAGGCCCTGTGGGAACACAGAAGAGAGGGATGCAAACTGTCCGGATGAGGCCTGATAGGCTGTGGACAGTGAGGAAGAGGATCCCACCTGTCAAAGGTCTAGGGGAGAGAAATGGATAGGGAAGTGAGAACAGGAAGATAAGATCAAGGGGTTACAGTCCGGATGTAATGTGAAATTAATAATATAACAACAACAACAACAACAACAACAACGATGATGATGATAATAGAGACTGTGAGTACTCCATTGGAGTTCTTCAGTGGCCAAAAATCGTGAGGAATGTTCAAGGAAACAGTCATGACTACAGGAAACATGAATGGATAGCTTCCCGCCACATGTCCCTGAGGAAGTTTGAGTCCGCCAGAGTTTAAATTCAAGACGCTATCCTCTAGGAACTACACGTAGGATGCATATTTTGTCCTAGCTTTCTCCTTTGAAAGAAAGACTAACCCTCAGAATTCAGGGGCTATTAGTGACTAAAACAAAAACACAGTCTTTATACTTACTGTCCCATAGAATTTTAGGAGAAGTCCTTGTTAAATTCTACACTCAATTTATGTTAACCGGTAGATATCTGTCGTGACTTCAATACTGTCTGTCCCTTGTGAGTTCATTTAAAGGAGGCTTACTCTAAAGTTTGACACTGTTGATGCTGTGGGAGTTTTACATCATATTGACTAAAGAGGAGTCAATGTGTTGTTCAGAGTGACGGTTTTGGATGAGATTAAGTCAGTTATAAAGGGACAAATACTTCTTATCAAAGCAAGCCCTTATAAATGAGTCTCTTTCTGACTTTCTATCTGTTCTCCCCTGACAATCCTTCAGCACTGTAACATATTGAGAAATTGCCTGCATGCCAGAAGAGCTAAACTGGCACCATCAGCTTGAACTTCCATGACCCAGATTTAGAACCTTGGTACACTGACAAAAATGGACTGAAGGGACTTGCCACTGACTGGTTGGGTTAGCAATAGCTTTCATTAATACTTTCTTTGACTAAGCTAAGAAAGAACTTTCAAGTTTATGATTATAAAGAGATATGTGGAAAATGCCTCTGACTGGCTCGCTGTTGGGAGATAAAATTTTAGGGAGAGATTGGTGTCAGTACATGAATTGTTTTAAGTGTAAAGGATAAAACCCATAAGAAGGTAATTGAGTCTGAAGCTATATCATATGGAGTAGAGTCAGTGTTGAAAATTTCAGCAGTTGAGAGATATATACATTGCAAACCTACTGGAAGAATGCTGACTCTCTGGAAAATTCATGTGCCACTCTGGCATCATGCCATATTTGTTAAGATAGTGCCTATGAATCCAAATTGCTTGGAGATATGTTCTGAGTTAGCATTTAACTAATCTACAGTATCTAGTAATGAAACATTTATTTCAACTAAAAAGAATAAAGCATGACTCCTGGTAATAAAAGAAAATTTAAAAATGTTAAGAGTGTACTCTAGACTGATATATAGTAATATGTACAGCTTTTAAATTATTTCTTTCATTTTGGGAATTATAATGTAGTCACATGTTTCCTCCTTCCCTTTTCATGCCTAAACTCTTCCATGTAGCCCTTCTTGCTCTCTTTTAACCTATGGCTTATTTTTGCATTAATTGTTATTACATGAATATATATTCTTCTTAATAAAATATGTTAACTGTTAATATTTTTTTTCAGTGCATATGGCTTCAGCTGGTGAGCTCTGCCCTGGGGAAGGCTTTTTCTCCCACTCTCAGCATTCTTTCGTTGCCTGTAGCACTCACTATAAGGCTGAGGGCTTATACTCTCTCCCCCTAAACACTCAACCATCCACTTTGACATCTGTATCTCTTTAAACAACGTCTATCCATACAAACATGACTTGTGTAGCACTCAGTCTCCTCCAAGATGCTGGGCATAGCTAAGCTTGATACCTTGCTGGCTCATTCAGCTACTAATAGATACGAATTGGTACTATATATGGTAATCCTTGAAGAGATATTTAAAGAAGGTAAGATTGAGGCAGATAAAGAACAGGCCTCTGAAGAAAACAGACAGTTGTGCCCTATCCCGTGACCAGAGGTGTACCATGGGAAGAGAAGCTGGGTGTCAAATAAAGAGACTGAAAGCTCCCCATGTGGTAATTGGTGTCACCTGGCATAGCGTGCGAGACAGTTTATAGTTAAGAGCACCATTACTTTTTTTTTTTTTAAAGTGTTGCTAGCATGCAATTAAGAGCAGACTCATGGCACCTGAAGATCAATAAGCTAAGCACACAAACTGAAAGTGCAAGTGAGAGGGAAAGGCAAAGAGCCCTCCTGTCACGGAAAAATCCACACACACGCTGCACTCTGGGCCTTTATTTGCAAGGGACCAGAATTTAATTGGATAAGTGAGCATAGCAACTTATTTTCAGGCATATTTTTTTTCATAACAACCGTACAGTCACCGGTCACTGTGTCTCTTGTCCTTTATTGAAAGGTTCTTATTTCCACGCATGGAATGTCTTGAGACAGGACTTGCAGTTGCAGCTCTACCAGAGCTGCAGTTAGAACCCACGCCTCTCTGTGTACAGTTATACATGCATCAGTTACAGTTCAGTTGCTCTTTAAATGCTGCCACAGCAGCTCTATTGTATGTACTGTGAGCTTTGAGTTACAAATTGATCGTCATTTTCTTTATGTGACATCAACAGATACCAGACCACCCTGCGACCATAACTCTTAGTGTACCTCTCTGCCGTTTCAATCTCTGTCACTGCAAAGCTGCTGTTGTTGTACCTATCATAGGTATTTCCTGGCAATTAATTATGAGAAAAAAGTTCTTTCTCACCTCGCCCCATAACTCAGAAAAGGATATCTCTAATTTTCATCTTATCTGTTTATTATCTATTGATATATCTTATCATAAGAACAATTTTAGGAAAACTGTTATCCATGGATTTCCCGGAAACTGTAAGTCTGAAGAGAAGTTAAAGTAGAACAGGAGGAAGAAAAGCTAACTTTGTAGTGTGTTAGTTGATTGGTCATGTTTGATTAACATTGCCAAACATAGAGCTATTTCCAGGGTGGTTTGCCTCTACAAAGAGCAAAAGTAAATGGATCCACACCCTTTCTTTCTAGCTGTGAATGCTAGAAAATATTGTCCTATCAGATTCTTATAGACTCTGGTAGGAGCCAAGGGAATGTGGTTCAAATATCAGGAAAAGAATGATTAAGCTCTCTCTCCAAGTAATTGGCTGATGTTTTTGCAGGTTAGTGATAACAAGCTGCTGGGTCATCGACAAGCAGACAAAAAATCTCTGGAAAAGGATTGCCTTCAAGGATACTAATTGGTGAATATCATTGCAAATACTTATCTCCAACTATGTTATGTCACCATGAACATAAAAAGCAGGCTTCTCAAGAACACAGCGGACTATCTGTGTGTGTCAGATTCTAAAGCCCATACTGTGCCGTCACCTGTAGAAGAAACTTGCAGATGAATAATTGTCATCTGCATTCCTGCTGTTTTATACTCTGAGTTATAATGTGATTTTCAATGCATTGGTTAATGGTTCTATTGGATCAATTATGTCTCAGGGTTTGCAATTTCAGATAGGCATTGCTAGAACTTCTCCTGGAAGATTTCTTTCTTTACTATAATGCATCAAGTTCCCATTCCCCAGGCCAGGTTTCCTATACAGTTCTGTGAACATCTCCTCAAACCTAGGAATATGACTCCTAGTAGCAGTTCCCATGTGAGTGAAGAGATCTTTTTATTCTGCTGCACACACCTGGGGTTCATCTTGAGTCCATGCTCATGGTCCAGTCCACATTGTGCTAGCTCCATTTCTGTTTCTGTGACAAGCTACAGAATTCAATGTAAGATGATTAAAGGGTCATTTTGGTAATAGATTCAAAGGTTCTGGTCCATGGAGGCCTCACCTCTATGTTTAGGTCTGCTTAGTCAAGTCCATCTGGGTAGGAGCAGGTAACATAGCAAACATGTTATGGCAGCCAGAGGGTGGGGAGATAAATTGAAAAGGGAAGGCAGAAAAACATGGGGGAGAAAAGGGGATAAAGAAGGATGGAGAATTCTGGGTCTCAGTGTCACCTGGAAAGGAACACCCTAGTACTTATCCATCTGGTCACTTTCACCTCCCAACATCTTCAAGGGCTCATGGCAAAGGTTTTGCCATATTGACCTTTGTTGCACATTTGAACTGTAGACTTATCACCAGTACAAGATGCCCAGCATGAGCACATAGAGCAAGTATCAAGTTAACATCCTTCCTTCCTACATTCTTATTCATTTCCTGCATTAGCCATGTTGAAAATGCAAATGTGAGCATGATCTTCTCTATAAAAATCACTCACAAGCCTCCTCGTGACTGCAGGAACTATAGTGTCATTTCCACTGCTCACAGTTCCCAGCTCTCAATCTGGATCAGCCTCCGGCTCGTGCTGTCTTCCTTCCTCTTCCGCTCAGATAATAGTAGCTCGAATTCTTTCCTTGTTATCAGCTATGAACTAGACTCTTCCACAGCATAGGCTCATGGCCTCATGCACACATGCAAACATATACAAGTTAATATGGATATATACAAACTTATACATGGTTACACACAATCACATACAAAAATTAATCTGTTTATATGCTTTTTCTATCCCATGTTATTAGCTAGATCTAATATTCAATGGACAACCAGAATACCAATTAATGATGCCATCTTTTCTTAAACAGTTATAAAAATTAACTTAATTCATATTGGTCCTAATTTGTCAACAACTGTGTCCATCATCTTCTTCACTAAAAGATATTTAACTATCTTCATTGGTGGTCATTCTCCTTGAAAATTTAGTATTGAGTTTATTCTCAAAACTTCTTATAAATTACTCTATGTTGATACATTTTAAAATAAATATAATATACTAAATTTCCAAACCTGTATTTTAAATAAACCAAAATAGTTTTTCTTAAATGAGTTGTTTTTATTTATATTGAATATTTGTAGCTATAAAAAATTGTGTTAATCAGGCAGGCATCCAAGACAGTTCCAAGGGATCTTTTTAGCACTGAAAAGTATTATTAGCTTTTTTCATAGCATCTAATTGAAATTGTTTACTACATGGTAAAGAAAGCACGAAAATAATGGAATGAAGTTTAACTTTCAGATATTAAATTAGAGCATTTTGAAGTAAATACAATTATCTCAGATTTTTTGTTGCTAAATATTTTGATGGGACCCATCTGTAAATGATTTTAATTATTTTATATTTATTTTTTGTGTATAAATGTTTTGTCTGCATGTATTCATATGCTTGCATAGTGCCCAAGGAGGCTGGAAGAGGTCTTTGAATATGTTGGTAACAGAGTTCAAACAGCTGTGAGCTGTATGTGGGTGTTGGAAGCTGTTCTTCCTCTGGAAGAACAGAAAAAGCTCTTCACCACTGAACCATATCCAGCCTCACACGTAAAAAGTTAACTGTATGTTCAGAGCATCATGCAGATGCTTGGTGTATTTGAAAATCGACACTATAGAATCTTATGCAATGATACCAAGAAAGAAACTCTTCCCATGATCCATGGCAAGTTATTGACCCACAAAGCCACCCTATCAACTTACTGTGTCTTCCTATGTGTCCAGTCTATTGCATTATGATGTTATAATCAAAATGCAATTTTAAATGATAAGTTATATACTTTGACAACACCTATGGTACACACAATACTGAGTGATAATTTTATTTGAAGAGGTAATTTGCAAAACATTTCACATTAAAAGAGTTATTACCCACTCTAAGACAAGTCACTGTTCATATCCAGTAATACAAAAATAGTTTTTATGGTAGTGATTGACATTCTGAAAAACTCTCTTTGCCAGGTGGTCTTCTGTCCTTTGATTTGACTTCTTTGGTGTCTTCTCTGTAGCAAATTTCATTTCCTCTTCTGACCTCTTCCACTGCATAAAAGGTAATCTTGATTATGCGATTTTGCATACTCGACCTTGTTGTCAATTACCATTTAGCTACTGTAAAAGTTTAAATGCCTCCATATGACATGTGGATACTACATTTACTTGTCACTCTCTTCCTTTCAATGTAGACTGATGGAAACTTTATGCAACTTGGACCAGAGTGAAATAGCCCAGTGGTGGTGAGGTTTTTTTTAAATTTTTAATTTTAATTGTATTAATTTATTCAGATTACAACTCAATTGTTACCCCATCACTCACTTGTATCCTCCCATTCCTCCCTCTATACCATTTTCACCCTACCCCCCACCCCCATTCCGCCAGGCCTATGACTGAGGGAGACCTCCTCCCCCACTATATGGTCATAGGCTATCAAGTCTCATCTTGGTAGCCTGCTTATTCTTTCTTTGAGTGCCACTAGGCCTTCCCACCAAGGGGAGGTGGTCAAGTATGGAGCACCAGAGCTCTTGTCAAAGTCAGTACCCACTCTCCACATAACTGTGGAGAATATCCTGCCCATTGGGTAGATCAGAGTAGGGGTTTGATGTTTACTATTGTTTGTCCTTGGTTAGTGCATAGTTTGAGCAGAACTGTCTGGGCCCCAATCCACCAATCATGCTCTTCTTGTAGGTTTTTAGGACCCTCTGGGTTCTTCTATTTCCCCATCTCCTATATTCCTCTTACCTAGAGTCTCAGTAGGATGTCCTCACATCTATCCAAATCTCCTGGTAAGTGAAGACTTTCAGGGGACATGCCTTTTGGGCTAGTGCCCAATTATAAGTGAGTATGTACCATGTGAGTCTTTCTGCTTCTGGGTTAACTCATATGATCATTTCTAATCTCATCCATTTGTCTACAAATTTAGGGAATTCCTTGTTTTTAATAGCTGAATAGTATTCCATAGTGTAAATGTACCACAATTTCTTAATCCATTCTTTAACTGAGGGGCAGTTAGGTTGTTTCCAGGTTCTGGCTATTATGATTAAGGCTGCTATGAACATGGTTGAGCATATGTCCTTGTTGTGTGGTGGAGCATTTTCTGGGTATATTCCAAGGAATGGAATAGATAGGCCTTTCCCCAGTTTTTCCAAAGTGGTTTTATAAGTTTGCATTCCTACCAGTAATGAAGGAGTGTTCCTCTTTCTCCACATCCTTGCCAGCACGTGGTGTCACTTGAATTTTTGATCTTAGCCATTCTAATTTGTAAGATGGAATCTCAGACTCATTTTGATTTGCATTTCTCTGATGACTAAAGATGTTGAGCATTTCTTTAGGTGTTTCTCATCCATTTGATATTCCTCTGTTCACAATTCTCTGTTTAGTTCTGAGCCCCATTTCTCAGTTGTGTTATTTGGTTTGGTGGTGTTTAATTTGTTGAGTTCTTTATATATTTTGAATATTAGATCTTTGTCAGATGTAGGGTTGGTGAAGATCTTTTAGTGGTGGTGAATTATAACCTCTACTTCATCCAGGCCTATTTTTTAAAACTCAGAAATTGTTAATTGTAATTTGTTACATGTTGGTCATGCCTTATCTTTTTGATAGCTTACCATGGAAGAAGGTGTGTTTGATATTTATGTCATTCTTTTCATGTGAATCTGGTTCATAGAAACCATAGATATGTATAGTGTCATATATATATATATATATATATATATATATATATATATATATATGAAGACTCCATAATTTGATAAGATGGACTTGTAGATTTGCAATTTCATTTGGGTTCATGGGGGGGGGGAGTTCATTTCTTACTATCACTGGATAAGATTCTAAAATGTTGACTTTAAAATACACCAAGCATCTGTATGTTTCTGTGAACACTGTTAGAACTTTACCTGTGTGAAGCTGAAGTTGGTGGTGAAGAGCTTTTTCCATTCTTCCAGAGCACCTGGAAGAACCTGTCCTTGAGGCACCACTTGACAGCTCACTATTGTTTGCTACTCCATTACCAATGTCCTCAAAGACCCCATCCAGCCGCCTTTGGGCACTATTTAAGCATAAGTAGTCCCTCTATTTTGGCAGAGTCATCTTCACTTCTTTTTGTTTGGGGCAGATGTTAAATTCTCCTAAATGCATTACTAGTTGAAGCAAATTCAAGACCTTTGATCAATCTTGACTTATTACATATTATTCGTTCCCTGGATCAGACAGGGAATCTACGTGTCCTGACTCTGCTGTGGCCTATACAAAATTAAAATCGACATTATTTATCCATAGTAACAAAAAAGGCTATTGTGTGCATAAATAATGACTTTGACAGATGTTGTTTTTAAAGATTATAAAAATTTACAGCTTTACCTGACTGTCTTCCTTTGCTGAAGGTGTCTATCACTGAGTGACCTCAAACTTCTGGCATCTTTTTCATAGTTTGTGTGCTATATAATTATTGACTTAACTAGGTACAGGTGCATTAGGTACTCTTTGAGAATATTTTACTTAAGAGTTTTTAAAAAAGGAATATGGGTTGAATATTTTTTTTCTTTTTTTTCTCCTTTATTAATTTATTCTTGTTACATCTCAATGGTTATCCCATCCCTTGCATCCTCCCATTCTTCCCTCCCTCCCATTTTCCCCTTATTCCCCTCCCCTATGACTGTTCCTGAGGGGGATTACCTCCCCCTGTATATGTTCATAGGGTATCAAGTCTCTTCTTGGTAACCTGCTGTCCTTCCTCTGAGTGCCACCAGGTCTCCCCCTCCAGGGGACATGGTCAAAGGTGAGGCACCAGAGTATGTGAGAAAGTAATATCCCACTCTCCACTCTACTGTGGAAAGTGTTCTGTCCATTGGCTAGATCTGGGTAGGGGTTTAAGGTTTACAGCCTGTATTGCCCTTGGCTAGTGACTTAGTTTGAGCGGGACCCCTGAGCCCAAATCTGCCTATCATAATGTTCTACTTGTAGGTTTCTAGGACCCTCTGGATCCTTCTATTTTGCCATTCTCCCATGATTCTCTCATCTAGAGTCCCACTAGAATGTCCTCCCCTCTGTCTCAGTTTCCTGGTAAGTGAAGGCTTTCGTGGGACATGCCCCTTGGGCTAATATGCAGATATAAGTGAGTATATACCATTTGAGTCTTTCTGCTTCTGGGTTAACTCACTCATTATGATCATTTCTAGCTCAATCCATTTATCCACAAATTTTGGGAATTCCTTGTTTTTAATAGCTGAATAGTATTCCATAGTGTATATGTACCGCAGTTTCTTTATCCAATCTTCTATTGAGGGACACTTAGGAAAGCGACAGCCTACAGACTGGGAAAAGATCTTCACCAACCCTACATCTGACAAAGGTCTAATATCCAAAATATATAAAGAACTCAACAAATTAAACACCACCAAACCAAATAACCCAATTGAGAAATGGGGCTTGGAACTAAACAGAGAATTCTCAACAGAGGAATATCAAATGGCTGAGAAACACTTAAAGAAATGTTCAGCCTCCTTAATCATCAGGGAAATGCAAATCAAAACAACTCTGAGATTCCATCTTACACCCATCAGAATGGCTAAGATCAAAAATTCAAGCGACACCACATGCTGGCGAGGATGTGGGGAGAGAGGAACACTCCTTCATTGCTGGTGGGAATGCAAACTAGTACAGCCACTTTGGAAATCTATCTGGTGCTATCTCAGAAAAATGGGAATAGGGCTTCCTCAAGACCCAGCTATTCCACTCCTTGGAATATACCCAGAAGATGCTCCAGCACACAACAAGAAAATTTGCTCAACCATGTTCATAGCAGCCTTATTCATAATAGCCAGAACATGGGTTGAATATATTAATCAGTCACAAGAAGGCAGAAGTTCTCACCAGTATGAGAGCAGATACTGCAGCATTCATGTGACTGACACTCTGAAGTTTGCCCAAGTAAGGCTCATGTCAGTTTATCTGAAACAAAATTATCGGTAAAGCCAATATGAAATTCTTCAATTATCCTCATCTATCACATGTTGAATAACAGAAATTTAGAATTCTAATTTTATAGTAGCGGCTGTAATTATAAATTTACTCCCTTGTCCAAATCACACATAGAACCTAAAATCCTCCACCTTCTTATTGGCTACTACGAGAACTGGAACCATGCGTTTTTTTTACAAGGGTTGGCTTAGAACCTGTTCCAGAACACCTTCTTCATGTGGCCTCTGTGTATGCACTTATTCTGATCAGCCATTTCACGTTTTACTTACTGATTTTCTTTCTACTCTATATTGCCCCCAAACTGGACATATTCTTGTCATATACTCTTTTAAATTACCTATTTATAGATTTTTACACAATAAAGTTTATAAATCTTTGGGAAATGCATTGTGCTTTTCTTCCTTTATATCAAAAATTTTTAAGATGATTATTTTGGAGAATTATAGAATGAGTACATGAATGAATGTGTAAATGTACTTCCACAATCTCATTTACAGCAAGAAGAGACAGGTTTTCTCTCTGTAGCCTTGGCTGCCCTGGACTCTCTTTGTAGACCAGGCTGTCCTGGAACTCATAGAGATCCAACTGCCTCTGCATCCCAGAGTGCTAGGATTACAGTTGTGTGCTACTATGCCCAAGATACATTATTGTTTTTTAATTTAATTCATATTCTGATTTTATGTTATTTATATAAGATACATATTAGTTCCAAAGGTCTTTAGAGTAAATCTTATAACCATAAGCATCTGTAACTTTCAAGCAATATGTAATGTCTAAACACAAATATTTCAATGTCCATAGTTGTCAACAACAGGAGTGATTGAAAAATAAATTTATTTTCATATATTTCCTTTTTAAACATTTTATTACATTCATAATCTTTATTATAATTCAACAAGTTACTATAATATTAACAGGATACAAGGGCACCTATTTAGTGAGTATTTGAACTCTTTTTCATCCATCAGAGTCCTACTTTCACTATTCCCTTTTTTAAGGCATTATAGCCTCTGGGATATAAAAGGATAAGGACAGTAAGATAATAGCAACAAAAATCCCTGGAAAACATCATTTTATATATTATAGTTGAATAATGCATTGGTGTGTAGAAAACCATTACTCAAAACTTTTTGAACTTATTCATTTAATCTTCACAAAACACTAACAGCAGGCATCATTAGCCAATTTCATAAGAGAACTGAGGCAACTGACCTAAGAGTACATAATTATTTAATGACTTAAGGTTTAAATTAAGGCATTCTTTCTCCAGAGGACAGTAAACACCTCAAGAATTAATAATTGGATTAAATATTCAGTTTCAAGGAAAAAGTAAAAAATAAAGCCAGTGTTTCACATCAGAATAAAGATAGACTGAGAAGCAAAAAATAATTAAGCGGCATTCCTCTCTTGACCTTTTGTAGTGGTTAACAAAAGCAATCTATTTAATAATGTCACTTTCAAATTCTTACACCTTCACTGGCTCCAAATTACCTTGAGGTTAAAAACCAAGGTCTTAAATAGGCTTTCAAAATGACCTATAATATGACCTCATCTTACTGCCTTAGAGTTATGCCCTTCACATTCCTAAGGTTTTTGTTGCTGTGTTGTTGTGCAGGAAAATGAAGTGGTTGAAAACAAGTATAGACAAAGGATTCTCTAGTTCTGTCACACTGATCATCTTACTATGATACTGTATCTTGTGGGACTATATAGAAGAATGTCAGTCATATCCAGCTGCAGAGCTTCTTAGAAAGCAAGTGCATAAGCAAAGTGAATACAGCTGTGGCTGGGAGCACGTGCATGTCCTTGATAGTATACCATGAAGACTCTTGACACATTCATCCAAAAACTAACTTCTTGTGAACAGTTATAGCATTTCCTATAGACTCCAGTTAAGTTGATAATGAGACAATGTTTTTAGGTAAGGTTTTTAATTTTCAATTTATTCAGATTATACCCCAAATTTTATGCCCTCATTTTTATCTTCATTTCCTACCCTCCCTCCCTCTTCCACCCTATTTCCTTTCCCTAGACCTCTGATAGAAGGGGACCTCTTCCCCCATCATATGACTACAGCCTATGAGGTATCATCTTTATAGCCTGCTTCTCTTTCCTCTGTGTGCCAGCAGGCCTCCCAACCTTGAGGAAGTGATGAAGTCAGGGCCACCAGAGTTCATGTCAGAGGCAGTCCTCATTCTCCCAACAGCTGTAGAGAATCAGCTGTCCATTGGCTTTATCTGAACAGGAGGTCTAGGTTTACTGCATGCATTGTCCTTGGTCAGTGAAAGAGTTTTCTCAGCCTACCCTGGGTCCCAGCTGTCTCTTTGTGGGAATCCTGCACCCTCTGGGTCCTTTCATCCTTACATTCTTCCATACCACTCTCACTCAGAGTCCAGCAGGGAGTCCCATAGTCAGTCTCAATCCCCTGCAGGGTGAAGTCTCTCAGAAGACATCTATGTTGGGCTAATATCAACTTTTTTTTATACCATGTATGTCTTTCTGGGTCTGGGTTACCTCACTGAGGATAATAGTTTCTAGTTCTATCCACTTGCAAGCAATTGTCAAGATTTCCTTGTTGTAAAGGGCTGAGTGGTATTCTGTTGTATAAATGTACCACACTTTCTTTATCCATACTTCTGTTGAGGGATATCGGCATTGCTTCCAGATTCTGCCTATTATGAATAAGATGCTATGAATATAATTGAGCAAATGTCCTTGTTGTATGATGGCACATTTTTTGGGGGTATATGCTCAGGAGTGGTATAGTTGGATCTTGAGATAGCACTATTCCCAATTATCTGAGAAAGCGCCAGACTGATTTCCAAAGTTGTTGTACAAGCTTACACTCCAGCCAGTAATGGAGGAGTGTTCCCCTTTCTCCACATCCTTGCCAGCATGTGATGCTACTTGAGATTTTGATCTTAGCCATTCTAATAGGTATAAGATGGGACCTCAGAGTCATTTTGATTTGCATGTACCTGATGACTAAGGAAATTAGCATTTCTTAGTGTTTTTCAGCCATTCTATATTCATCTATTGAGAATTCTCTGTGTAGCTTTGTAACCCCCTTTTTAAAATTGGGTTTTTTGGTATAGTGGTGTTTAATTTCTTGAGTTCTTTATGTATTTTTTATATTAGCCATTGGTCAAATGCAGGGTTGGTGAAGATCTTTTCCCAGTCTGTAGGCTGTCACTTTGTTCTGTTGACAGTGTCCTTTGCCTTACAGAAGCTTTTCATTTTCATGAGGTCCCATTTATTAATTGTTGATCTTATAGCCTTACCTATTGGTCTTCTGTTCAGAAAGTTGTCTCCTGTGCCAGTGAGTTCAAGACTCTTCCCCACTTTTTCTTCTATCAGATTTAGTGTGTCTGGTTTTATGTTGAGGTCTTTATTCCAATTTTAATATATTTATTTGTTACTGCACATTTGTATTTTATAAAATTTTACTTTTTGTTTTACACTTTAAAGTTTAGAAGATTACACAGTCCAGAATGGTGAGATGGCTCCAGAGGAACAGGTGCTTGCTGCAAAGCCTGACTGACTGAGTTCAATCCTTGAAACAAACATGGTGGGAGTAGAGAGCCAACCCCTATGTATTGTCTTCCAACCTCCATGACACAAGTGTGTGCTCTCACAGAAATAAGCAAATAAATAATGTAATAAAACTGTTCATAATTAGTTTACTAATTACACAAGCCTTCAATTGGATATTGGAATAGTGATATATTTTAAAGACTGAAGTTGTGGTAAGGAAACTTGGAGGAGTTAAAAGGAAATTAGGTCGATATAATTCAAATATTTTGTACACATGTATGAATGTTCAAAGAATATATCGGTTTCTCTGTGTGTACCTACCCAACATCTTTGC
This sequence comes from Acomys minous, assembly GCF_964271855.1. NCBI lineage: Eukaryota > Metazoa > Chordata > Mammalia > Rodentia > Muridae > Acomys > Acomys minous. The sequence continues at coordinate 9,508,449 of NC_140501.1, read as the reverse complement.
TAGCCAATTTGTTTACAGATACTTTAATTTTCAAATTTATTATAATTTAATCAGATTGCATGCCAATTGTTATCCCCTCACTTTATTTTCCCATTCCCAGCCTCTCTCCCTCTTCTGCCCTGTTCCCTTCTTCTAGACTTCTGACAGAAGGGGACACAGAAAATTGGGAACAATCCTACCTCAAGATCCAGCCATACCACTCCTGAGCACATGCCAGAAAGATGCTCTACCATACAAGTACATTTGCTCAACTATGTTCATAGAAGCCTTATTCATAATAGCCAGAATCTGGAAATAACCTAGATGTCCCTCAACAGAAGAAGGGATAAAGAAACTCTGGTATATTTAAAGAATGGAATACTATTCAGCTTTTAAAAACAAGGAAATCTTGAAATTTGAAGGCAAATGGATGGATCTAGGAAGGATCATCCTAAGTGAGATAACTCAGACCCAAAAAGACATGCATCGTATATACTCAGGTATCTTTATTTTCATAACACTGAAAAACAGTTATTAAGCTGCAGTTTTATTGCTAGGATAATGGGAAAATATTGTTTTCTTAAATGTCTGCAATTGAAGTTCTCATCCAACACTTTCTGATATATTTAGACATACACCTTCTCTGACAGTTACAAATTCTATCAATGTGTGAAAATAAACTGTTTCCCAGCTAAGAAAATGCAAAAATCTGTCAATAATTTGCATAGTTAAAAGAAATCATTGTTTTTAAAACTGTTCTCTGTCCACTGAAGCTAGCTATGGTTTTTATGTGTAGCTTGGTCATCGCTGGGTCCCCTAAGAATAGAAGTAGGGGCTGTCTCTGACTCTGTTGCCTGCCCTTGGATCCCTTTCTGCCTGGCTGAGCTGCCTTCTCAGGCCTCAGTGGGAGAGGGTGCACTTACTCCTGCTTAGACTTGAGGCACCACTGTGGGCTGGCACCCCTGGGGGCTTCCCTTTCTCTGGGAAGAAGGCAAGTGGGGAAGGTGTGTGAAGGTGGGGGAAAGGAAGGGACTAGGATCAGACTATAAAGTGATTAAATTAATAATGTTTTAAAAGAGTTCTCTCTGATGGTTTTCTGTCTAGGCTGCTATTTTTTTTTGAGGTGTTGGGGGTTCGGGTGTGAGTAAGGGGTTGTCACAGAGGCCTTCCACAACCCTCTTTATCAACTATAAATCTGCAATCATTGTTATCTCTGCAAATTTGGTCTGTGGGGCCCTGGTCCATGTTTGTGGTCTGTACTGTCACCAGAAACCTGGTGGAAGCCGATGATCACGCCCTTGCTGGCTGTGAAAAGCAAGGCGATTCATTTTTAAAGGGGTCATTTGGAATTAATTACAGGAGACTGGAGATCGCTCAGCAGTTAAGAGCACTTGCTACTCTTTCAGAGGACCAGGACCTACATGATGGCTGACTAGTATAGGTGGCTCCAGGCCAGGGCTCCTATACTGTCATCTAGCCCCCATGGATAAGTTATGCTTGTCCTATACATACATACCTATAGGCTTTATTTTCTTAACAATTACACTTTATTATGGACTCACTAGCAGAGCATAACTCACTTCCAACCAACTAACCCAAACAATAAGAGGAGATTCAAGAACACAATAATGAAACCTTAAGGATATCAGTTCCGAGGAACGATTCTCCTGGCGTGTCAGCAGGATCTCAGCAAACCCACAATTCAACCAAGGTGGCTGCTGGAACCTGGAACAGCAGCCAAGGCCCAGAGCCTCAGTCAGAGCCCAAAGTCTTGAAGCCTTCCCTGGAGCAGTTCTCTCTATGAGTGTCTCTGGAAGTGTTGATGAACAGCCAAAACAATCTAAAGCCTCTTGTTTTGGGAATACGTGTGTGTGTGTGTGTGTGTGTGTGTGTGTGTGTGTGTGTGTGTGTGTGCGCGTGTGTGTGTGTATGTGTGTGTCTCCTCTCACAGTCTCTACTAGGTTGTTTTCATCTGGCAACATCCAAACTCCCCCCACGAAGTGGTTCAACTTCTAAGTGGAAAAACATGTTGTTCTCTCACAAGTCTGTTCCCCGCCCCACACTTGGTATCAACACAAAAATATTTTTATCTCTCCTACAACTTCCCCTTTCTATTAAATATAATAAACAATATACAATAAAAATAATTACGGGAATTATTCAGTAAAGGTCACATCTACAAGGACCAGTCCATTTGTATTTGACAATCTTGGGGAAATTATTTCACTATTTATCCTATCCTACTACAGGCAAACACATATATACATACAATAAAAGTAATACAATATTTAAAAATAATAACCTTGGATAGAAGATAAGCATTACTAAGTAGATATCTAAAGGATACTGTTGGTACTGCTCTTAAAATAGGAGAGCAGGAAGAAAAATGAGTGTTCAGGATGGAATTAGACAGATACAGCTTTCTCTGCTACTTTCCTTGTAACGTTATTTCATTCCCATAGTAAAAGCAATGATACCAATCTCAAAGGGCCCTTGTGAGAACTGGGTTAGCATTAATTTAATTCTGAACAATATCAAGCTTCTAAACAATCAAAAAACTAAAGAAAAAGAAAAAAGAAAAAAGGAAAAATAGGTTCAGTGGTTGCTCAATTATTCCTTCGCATCCTATAACTGTAAAATAAACACCTGTACTAAGGACCTAGTCTCTGCACAGATGGACTGAGAAGACCACCTGGGGTGAACAACCATGATAGTCAATATAAGTGAATCTTTGTGATCTTGTAGCCTTTTGCTTCAGTAACTCCCTTCTGGTTTTAACATAACACAAAGGGAGGATCCCTGCAAACTGGACCAGCCTCACATTGGGCACAGAACAAGGCAGTGGTTGATTTTCCCTTTGTATGGAAGTTCCCTTGGGTGATGACAGGCCTGGCCCCTCCCGATGACAGTGGGATAGTTGGCTGCCCCTGAGCTCATAGCCATTTCCCATTGGCCCAAAGGCCTAATAAAAATGTTCACTGATGCACAGTAAAAGTGGATCTGCACTCTATGCTGGTCTCCAGAATCTATTTCCCTGTTAGTGACTCTGCCCCCCTCACCCACTCCTGGATCCTGCTTCCCACAACGGTGTTAGCGTTTGTCTTATAATCAAGGATAATTTCTTAGGATTTCAATTAGACCTTTGAACCTGTCGTGACCTAGGTAATGATCTAAAAGACCACGCCCACTATGAGTCTTTTACCATAGGTGGTTCATCTTTTATCTCTATCAATGACTCCATGACCCTAGGTTGGGAAGGAGAGCTGTGAAATACTGTCTTCTGGACATAACAGAATCATTGCAAACATCGCCTCACAAGAGCCAACTTACCTACATACACTATACACTTGTTAAACCTGGAGTGAGGGAAGACTCAAGATATACATAAAAACACATAAAGTAAATAATACAAAGCTGAACAAAAGACCAAACACATATGCTCAGCACCTACTATGTTGCAAAGAGTATCATACCTTTTAGAAACACTCTCTCCCCATTTTAAACTACTGGTATGTACATTCTGCTACAAGGACAACACTGTCTGCTCTGCAATGCTTTAGCCTGACCAAGAGCATGTTGTCTTCTCCAAGGAAATCTTAACATCCACCCCCAAACTATTATCGTTGCTCATTGAACTTACTCTGCCTTTCAGAATTTATTTCAGATTTTTTTTTACCTCTTTCTGTCTTCTGTATAGGTATTCCATTCTTATCTTAATGAGTAGGTGGCAATGGTTCTCACATATGACCAGGAACATTTCAGAAATGACTATAACCAAAGCCAATTCACATTCAGTTATTCTGGACTATGGAGGCTTGGCTTTGCAGAAGATTTTTACACATAGTAAATAAGTCTAAGGCTCCAAAATGCACAAGGATTTAGGCCTTGAAAACAGTACCAAGTACACTGTAAACTGTGGCACTTGGGGTTCCTGAGACATAGTTGTCTCCTACAGGCAGACAAGGCTCCAGCTTTAAGAATCACAGGAGAAACACACAGAACTAATGTCTTCTAATTATCAGTAAAATCAGATAAAAATGTATTTTAAGGTCAAAAAGGTAGTTTAATCCTAAGTTTAGAAAAAAAAACAACAACAACAGGGATATGCAGACTTCATGGGTCCTGGGTGCTCTGAACTGAATTCAGGTCCTGTGCAAAAGAAGCATGGCCTCTTAAATTCAGTCTGTCTCCCTCCTCAAGAAAAAAGGCTTATAAAAGGATCAAGGATTTTTCAAAAGCTTCTGTTATCAGATAAATTTTATAATCAGTAAATAGCAAACTCTTACACCAGTTTTTATATAGTCACTCTGAGATTTAACATTCATCTCTTCAAATGCACACTGTCAAGGACTGCCAATTTACAAAATAAGGCAGATACATGTAAATAATTAGTCCTGTGGTGGTGTCCTTCATTTTTATTTTGCAAAAGCGATATGTAGAAGCTCTGGGGCAACTTGACATTTATTAAGTGCATGCTCTGGCTCTATAGATGACTTTGTTCAAACTTACTCTCTCAACACCCATGAGGGCAGAGCCAAGGCCAGCAGAGCAGACAGTGATGGATGTTTTCCAAATACAACCAAGAATATGTAACACATATGGTTCATAATCACCATCGTTGTTGCTTGAAAAGACTGACTTTCGCTAATCCAAAACTGTTTAAACTATTTTTTCAACAGTGAATTCTTGTACTTCTGAAGAGTACATAGTCTGCTCTTCACAGTTTACTAAGAACAATTCAGAAATATAATTGGAGACACTGCTAACAAAGGCCACATCTGAGAAGCAATGTTACAAATCTCAATTAGAAGGCTTTTCAATCCAAAGACTTTTTTTGCCCCATACAAAGTTGACCAGTAATCATTACCATTATTATGAATAGACTAAGCGTTTCTGGGGCATACACAAAAAGTTTCAAATTTCTTGGCATCTAGAATTCAAGTATATTTTGCTTATAAAAATGTAAAATTTCTGTATGTAAGCTATATATATATATATTTAGAATTTTTTACAAAATAGAAAAGGGCAGTACAAAAGCTTTGATGTCAGACATTGTGTTTGCTATTGTCATAAATTGTCTCATATGTCCTAAAACTGAAATGTAATAGAACACCATCCCTTAAACTATTCAGTATAGATTTTAATGACAACAGACACTTTTATGGGCTTCATTTTTATGTATTCTTCTGCATTTCTCAACTACCAAGACCCTTCTCTTTAAGATATGTATTTCTGGTCTGGGAAATGTCATCCACTTCTTTTTATTAATGTCATCACCATAATGTCTATGTCTTTTGTTTTAGGCATAGGCTTTTCATTGTTGTTGAAGAGAATACATGTTAAAAGACATAAAAAGGAAATGAAGTAGAGGGATAAAGAGGTAAATAGCCCTACCAGAACTTGGTGTAGACAGACTGTTCATCCATTTTCATATTCTGAGTCTAGATTCTTTGCTAATTCCTTAAATAAATGCAATAAATTTTCTGGGCCACAGTTTTAGAATCTAATCAGCCGGAGGGCCCTGTGAACTGTCTACTTCAGTTGTAGCAGGGTAAGTTGTTTGAAGGGCCATCTCTTTGCTTTCCTGATAAACACTGGCAACTGATTAACTTAGTCTAAAATTGGAGTTTCTACTTCTGCACTTAATGGTTCCAAACTTCATTTAAACATCTCAAAACTGATTCATGGTAAGTCTGTAGTGCAGTGTAGAGTTAGGCTATAGGAATCAGAGCATCGGGTTTAAGGAATGTGGACTATACTTTCTGTATATATAAACATTACCCTGGCACAATGTTTGCTACGATGGTTTAATACTTGCCTATTAGTCAAATAGTGAGTCATGTCATAACACTTATCTTTAATGGATGTTACATATTGTATTTTAGCTGAAAAGTATGTGTTCACATGATAGACACTAAAGAGTAAACATACAAACTGTGAATGGTGCACTGGTCATTATCCATCTTACAATAGGCCCATGTTGTTTTAAGCATTCTTTTATACTATCCTATGATTTACTTTATCTCTGAAAAAAAAAGATTCAGAGTTTGAAAGCAGTTCATATTTTCCTTTGTTTGGGATGCAGAATCCCTTAGTTATTGCTTTAGAAAACCATCATTTTAAGCTTTCATTGAGTTCATAAACTCTGTCTGTAGGTTGGGGTGTTAGTGTGTCAACAAGATCTGCATCTGTTTGTAAAATGCACTGAGGTGCGCTATTTTAGAGTTGCATGCGTAGCTTAAGTCTCTGTGATAGCCTCCATGGTCCCTCTTCATGAATAGTTGTTTGGAGGACGCCAGAGGGAGAAGGGCTCCTAGAAGATAGCAAGAGTGCAGTTTCCAAAGGACCCATGGGACTCTTTAGAAACAGTGAGTTGTTACAGGAAAAAAATCAGATTCTAACTTTTTTTGCCATTCAAATTCTTGAAAGGAATACTACTTTATAGTTCGATGGGGCAGTCACCATCACTGACAAACTTAATTTTCTAAAGCAAACTCAGGGCAGAAAGTTCAGAGACTAAAACAGATATGTTTATTGCCTGCAGTCAGGTGGAGACTTAAACGGTAGGTTTTGAATATAAAACTGTCCAGCCTTCAAAGAAAACGCTGGGCACTTCTGCATCTTTGACCTTTCAAGTGAGAACAGGAAGCTGCTCCTTAAGCTTGAACTGAAATAATTGAAAGGTAGCAACAACCACCACCACGAACTTAGTCATGATAATACTTTTACGCAATTTGATATTTTATCGACCTTGCTTTCACTATTCAAAGTGGGAGAAGGAGGAATGTTTTATATGGCGTATTATTTACTTCCTCTACGACAAAGATGAGATGTCATGGAAAGTGGCAAGACTAAAGTTTTACATTTTTTTAAGGTAGATTATTCCAGATCTTATGTTTTAAAAGATAATTCCATCAACACTACACAATATGGATGACACCAAGGCAACAAAATCTGCCAGTGCTCACACACACAGCTTTGCCTGGCTTCGCCATTGACTCCAAGTGAGAACCTGAGAATAGGAACTTTCTTCACCTTGAAGACACAGCTGCTTTGTGTGTAGAGCTGTGTGGTCAGGGAGTGAGAGTGGGAAAGGCGCTGCTTACCTTAACACAGCGCAGCAGACGAAGGGTCCTCTGGCAGAGTTCTGTGGCCATTATACCGTGGTGTTAACATAACAATCTTCCTACATTAATGGCTTGATAGACTTTCGAGCCATCCTTTCTCAAAGCAACATGGGAGGGTAAGGGAGAGGAGAGGAGGGGAAGGAGCAGAGGAAAAGAGAAGGGAGAGGAGAGAGGAGGAAGGGAGGGGAGGGCAGGGAGAGGGAAACTAGAGGAAGGTGAGTTTCCAGGAACATTTCTTGTCAGTGTTTCACTGGCCCACCATGCCTCACTGGTCCCACTGCTACCAGGTTATGATTGTACACAGCGATGTCACATATAGTTAACATGATAAAGAAAAAAATTTCCACATCTTTTTTGGTCATTTGCCAGAGATTCTCATTCCTTTACATTTAGATATGCTAATCAAGCCTTATTAAACATAGGAAATACACCAATAAGAAAAAAAAAAAACCAAGCTAGCCTGAAGGAGAGATAGTTCATTGTTAAGAGCTGCAGGGTTCAGTTCCCAGCTCCCACATTGGATAGCTCGCAGGGACCTGTAAATCCAGCTCCAGGAGACCTAGTGCCTTAGTGCCTCCCCTTTTTCTGTGGGCTTCTGTACTCACACACACGTACTTTAACAGAAAAGATTCATTATTAAAAATAAAATAAGAAAACTATAACCCAATAAAAATGTCATATAATAAATATAACGATGGTATATAGAATTCAAATATGACTTTCAGGATTTTCTTCATGCCATACAACCTCAGCTGCAAATATGGTGTGTTTCATTCTTATGGGATCTGCCATAATGACTTTTTAAAACACAGTTATCTTTCAATACCTATGACTTAACTGAGTACTTTCATGGCACTTGGGACTGCATAAAGGTAGAACTACACACACGAGAGAAATATTCTATTACTATGGCTATTGTTTTAAATTGCCAAGTTGTATTAAGTTGTGGCACTGGAAAACTAATGAGCTCTTCTTTTGTATGTATACTTTCTCAAAGAAGAGCACATCCATGATAAAACAGAAGCACAAGTCACCATGTGTAGCCATGAACATTCAATGAATGTTTGTGTGGTGGTAGAGCCACGTCTTTTACTTTTATGTCTTTCTCACTGGAAACATCCTACTTCCTTAGAGTCTGCTTACTCTCTGGGGACACTTCATGCCCTCCCACAGAGAGAAGAAAGCCCATGATGCTGAATCCCCACTGTAGCATCTTGTCCTCTCAGATTCCACTCTATCAGCTTACAATGAAACAACGGCCTTAAGAGACAAACTCCTCCTTGGACGCTGCACAATAGCCGTGATACTCACAGGTGTCTTGGGAAATGACAGAGTCAAGCAGAAAGGAGCAATCTCAAGCCTTGTGAGGGAGTTTATACTCTCAGTTTATTCCTCTCAGAATAGAATATTCGACAATAACAAAGCTCTAGTTCCATTTGAGCCATTGTTCACTTAAACAACGATGAGTCTTGCCTTAAAACACAGGCATCAACAAAACATAAACAATAAACCTTCTTTTGCCAAAAATGATTATCTGGCCTATGTTTCAAGCATATTATATGACAGGACAAAACTTTTTTTTTTTAGCTACAGTAAGTCATGTATATACGTGTATTAAATAAGTCCAGAAAATAATATATTATTTATATTATATATTTATAATATATAATGTTATATTGCTTGACTTAAATCAATATAACTTGTTCATTGTATTTTTCTTTCCTTTCTTATCTTTATTCACAGTTTCACAGAGCCCAGGCTGGCTGTGAACTCACTATGATGCTAAGGATGACTGTGAACTCCTGGTTCTTTTACCTGCTCCTTCCATGTTTCTGTATTAAAGGTGTGCAACAGTATGCCCAGTAGGCTGCACTGAAAACTGCATTTAATGCTTTTCAGACAATCCCTCTGCTAACTGAATGACACCCTCAGCCCTCATTTCATTTTTCACTGGTGCCATGCATTTCTTTTAGTTCTTAAACCCATATTGAAGTAGTGAGTCAGGCAATGGAGTTCTGACTTAACTTAGAAAACATGTATAAAGACACTGGACTTTACAAACTTTAGATGATATTTTAATCTTTTCTGAACTGTCAGGTTTGCAAGTGTCCAAGTGCTAAATAAGTTTCAAGGATAATTAAAAGAGAAATCATTTAAAATATACCTGTCAACTTATTTTTTAAAGGAAAACTAAAGGTTCTTATCCTTACATAATGAACAACAACACAATTAAATTCTATTCAGTTCTATATGATTTTTAAAAGGTAAAAACAATTCTAGTTAGAAGAGAATATATTGCCAAGGCCCAGGAGTTTCAGCTAAGCTAAACACTGTCTCTCCAGAATATTTCTAATTAAATATGCAATTAAAAATGTTCACTACACCCTGAGGCCTCCCATCTTATTTAAATAACTGCCTGCCCTACTTTTAAAGCAAGTTACAGCATTCTCAGTATTTTTCAAATCCTTTAGATTTTCTACGTGACTTCACTAACAATTCAGGTCCTTAGTAAAGTGAACCCCCTTAGAAATTGAATAATTCCTTCAATGTTTAGCAAGCATAGATTAGATAGTTCTATATAATTGAACAGGGGATACTTAGGTATGTATGTATCAACAATTAAAGAAATACAGGCCATGAATTTATTTGAGAGAGAGAGAGAGAGAGAGAGAGAGAGAGAGAGAGAGAGAGAGAGAGAACTCACAAGGAGAACATACCTGGGAGGGATTGGAAGGAGGAATATATTAATTTTAATTTTTAAAAATCAGTTGGTAAAAATGATAAAATACATGAAAAAACATGAACGCCCACTTTTTAAAAGAAATGTTTGAAAATAATAGAATTTTAACTTAAAGTTATGAAACCAAATAAATATTTGAGTCACTGAGTGTCCATTGCATATTATCTAGTACACAGCACATGAACCATTGCTTATTTATGTGATTTTAAGGACTGCTTCTCTTTTCCATTCTTTGAACCTTGATTTGAATGTAAACATCCTATTGTGCAAACATTCTCATATTGTGGATGATAATACCAAAAGATAAAATAACATTGTACACATCTCAGAGCTTACTTATATAATGTGTGGGGTGCAATACACATGACAAAATTTAATACTGAAAATGGTCTTTGACACACACATGCACAATACATATGGTTTTCTAGTAAATTCTGTGTATGAGTTCCATTTTGTTAAAGAACAAACAAGCAAAGGAAAGGCCATCTGACTTGGTTTAGACCTTAGGAGCCAAGGCCTACAGAAATGATTAATCACACAACAGGAAGACAAGTAACCAGAAGCATCACATGGCACAACCACCCAAGACCATTCTTTTATTCTACATCTAGCTTAAGCAAGGAAAATTCTTAGAGCTTGTTATATTAAAAGCTAGGGTCTCTATTGTAGTGAAAATATCTATGTTGACATATCAGGTGACATCGCAAACCAGAAGGAATGTAATATCTAGAATACACAGTTGGCTATCTGCATTTTTGTCAGAAAAGAACAAGAAGTATAATAAGATCAGAGAGTCATCGATAGGTAACACACACAAGAAATCTAAAGTTATAAACTATACTGTACTTAAACTAAAAATCAGAGAGAAAATAAAAAACCAGGTATCATACTAAGTACAATTATAGTTCTCAAAATGGCAAAAGAGAAAGATAATAATATAGAATGGTTAAAACACGAGGATATATGAAATAAATGAATATTTACCAGACTTTCCATAATAACATACTTTCTGGTGCCTCTAGGGTTATGTTAATCATGGACCTAGTGCCCCATTTCTCAGATGCATCAGAGATCTCTCATAATGAGCATAAGGGTCACGTAGCATGTGTAGGTCACTAGAAACTTAGGGGTTAAGTTCCCATCAGACAGACTTGAGTGGAATGGATGCCTCATTGTGAAATATTTTGCAACAATTAGGAGAAACAACCAAGAGGTGCACAAAGAAATATAAGCACCTCTTAAAACATTAAGTAGGAATGGAAAAAAGAAAGAAATCATGAGATTTATATCCTGAATCAATTTCTGTAAATTGCACATAAGAAAAATTATGTATGCATGTAAATTTGATCAAGCAGTTTGGAATAGATGTTGTGAGGTTGAGCAGGAGTAGAGCTGGAGTAAAAGGGGATTGATGATCAAAATGGATAATCACTGACATGAGCTCAATGTTATGATTAATCACATTCCAGACTCAGACCATTAAAAGGAAAATCTGCTGAAAATATAGAACTGAACCAACTTACTCAAGAGTATAAATGTATTGGAGCATTTTATGATTCTATTTACATATAAACAATGACCTGCTCCTTATAAATCTTTAGTAGTTTTTCATTAAGCTTGTATTTCCTCCCAGATTTATTTATCAACGTTTGTTGCTGGTCTAATTTGATTTACCGACGGCAAACTGCAAGCATTCATACTTACTCTATAATTCAATCTTTTCAAAATCAAATGTGACCTTTTCTAAGTTACAACTTTTTTCAAGTTTGCTTTTATTTTGTTCTAAAAGAATACGAATGTGTTTAAGCCTTGTGCTTGTTTTTCCTTTTCATCTGTTTGTTTCTATGAAATCAAAATTAGATCTATTCAGAAAGAAAGGGGGCAGCAATTCATTAAATACATGACTATCTAGAAAAAGAATGCAAAAAAAAAAAAGCCTCTGAGTATTGTACTAAAGAAAGTTAACCTTGTAATCCCCTTCCGCTCAAAGGTCAGGTAACTTCCTGGAATTCTGGGAGTTGTAGTTCTTGGAAAAATAAAACCTCAGAGAAAAATGTGTTGGCCTGTGAATTTGTCTTTATAAGGCCCTGCAAATCGTATCCTGGTCTACTTAACAGGAAATACCAGGGACTGATCATGAAGTCAGTATTTAATTAAAAACTTGTTTCATATTTGACTCAAACAGTGGAACAAGTTTTTCTCTGGTGAATAGCCGGATTAACAGTTTGTAAATAATATGTTAGTAAATATTTAAATATGATGAATTTAATAACATTAATTCTTATAAGCTTTGATGTGCTGTTTTAAGAGAATTGAAATAGTTCAGTTCATAAACATACTTGCTGCCAAGCTTGATGTCCTACATTTAAATACCAAGACACACATGGTAGAAGGAGAAAAATAACTCTTAAAAGTTGTCCTCTAACCTTCTACATGTGTGTCATGGAACCCATACATACACATAGCATACACAAAGTAGATAAATGTAATACTGTATTTAAATATTATTTGGGGAATAATTTAATGATTTATTTTTTTAATTTTTACTTCATTGTACTGTATTCAGACTACATCCTGAATAGTATCCCCTTGCTTATACCTTCCTGTTTCTCCCACCCTATTCCCCTCCCACCTCCTCCCCCACCATATCATTTCTTATTTGAAAATAGCATTCACATTTCTGTTATTACACTGAATTATGACGTCTGTCTGATTCTCGCTCTCATCTACCAAATTTTGTCTATTCAACTATCTCCCTATACCTTTATATGTAGATATAAATGACACAAGGAAAGAATATACTGATTGCCAGAAGAGGTGGGTGCAGCTTATGTCAACACTCTATACTGTGAATACATTAGGTTGTGGTTATTTGCTCTCATTCAAAGAACAATGGTAGGACTTTTACCTTCTTATGGAGCGTATAATCTTGGAATTTATGCCTTGTTTTTATTAAATAGATAAAGAAATATCAGTGTTTAAAGAGGAATAGTAGAGTGACAGACATTTCTGTTTTCGTGTAAGTGTTAATGTCAGAATCATAGAATTGTCATCAATTCCTTAGGTATACATGGCCAATGGACAAATCCAAAATGCATTAACTCTACATTTGAGGCAAGGTCAATGTTATTTCTCAAGCCAGTATGGAAAGTTTTATTTTTCCTTTTTCTTTCCTTGGTAGCATGGATATGTCTTGACTTCTGGCATCCTTGCTCCAATCTCTGTTAGAGTCTTTGAATAGCTGATTCCCTTCTCTGTCTATGTCTGCATGACAGACTCTCTGTTCTGATTCACATAACGACATCAGTAATTATTAGAATAATTCCCTATTTTTCTACAATACTGATTCATCTAGTGTAATCACATCTACAGTTACTCTATTTCAGATAAAATAAGATGTAGAAGTACCAGAGGATAGAATCTGACATATCATTTCATAGGCACTTCCTTTTTTTATTAATTTGTTTAGCTTACATCTCAATTGTTATCCCCTAATTTGTATCCTCCAATTCTTTCCTCCCTCCCTCTTTTACCCTATTCCCCTCCCCTAGGTATGTGACAAAAGGTTATCTCCTCTCCCACAATATGGTCACAATCTATCAAGTCTCATATTTGTAGCCTGCTTATCCTTCCTGTGAGTGCCACTAGGCCTCCCCATCAAGGGGAAGTGGTCAAATATGGGGCAGAGTTAATGTGAGAGTCAATCCCCATATCCACTCAACTGTGGAGAATGTCTTATCCACTGGCTAGATCTGAATAGGGATTCAATGTTTACTGCATGTATTGTCCTTATTTGGTACAGTAGGTCGAGCAGAACACCCTGGGTTCATGGACATTTTCAATGCTAAAAAGCACCCCATTTCCTGTAGTTTTTGCCTGCTATATCTGCATATTATATTTGACTTTCTTAGTGCTACCTGCCAGGTGTCCTGTACCAAGGCTGTCCTATTTGTCTCTTCTTACTGTCAATATTCTAAGTAAATAAAATGCCTAGTTTATTTCAGAGTCATTATGTTTATTCTAGGATTAGTCTATACTCTCCTCCTTTTAATCATTGAAGTAGAATAAAATCTCAGACCCTTGAAGTTTCCTGCTGTCCATTAACCTAATTTAGAAGAAAGGTTCCTAACTTATAATTGTACAAGATCACCCCTGGTGTCCAATTTGCATATTATCAAGGAGATGATATCTAGAAGTTAAAAATTATTGTGTATTGTATGATTAAATATTGATGTAAATTTATTGTTATTTTTGACTCTGGAATTTAGAAAAGTGATTATTCTTTTAGGGGTATATGTTATTGTTTTTTGTTTTGCACTTTTTTTTCAACACAAGGTTTTTCTATGCAGTCTTGGCTATCCTGAAACTCATTCTGTAGACCAGGCTGGCCTCATACTCATAGAGATCAACTTGCCTCTGCCTCCTGAATGCTGGGATTAAAGGCCTGTACCATCATTGCCTGGCTAGGGATATATCATATATTCCTCTTGTGTAAAATAATGCAGTCTCATTGTTTTTACCAGAATAGAAATAAATAAATTGGCCACATTTGAAATTAATCATTTTGCATACTCACAGCTTAACATGCCACATATATTTAATGCCTAATTCCTATAAGATTGTCACTGAAGAATTTGTCACGGGTGGCTGAATAAGAAACAGGACTGAGAAGTCAATAGTAGGTCTAGGTCATATACCAAGGTACAGTTTTTTGTTGTTGTTGTTTTTAGTAAAATTGAGTGTGTATTTCAGAATGTATAATAAAAAACTACATATGTGCTCAGTCAGAGATTTTTAGAGGTGTTAGGAGTCTACCTTGGAAAGAGAGAATTCCATAACTACCATACTAAGCACATATATTATTAGTAATGAAGTTGATTTGAGGAGCTCTACAAATCAACTTTCCCAAGTGGAAGTACTCTCCTGTATCCATAGTTAAAAATGAATACCTTCTGCATACCATAGTGAAATAGCACTTGAGTTTTATAAAATGTAGTTAAAATAACTTATTAGAAAAAGACTTAAGAAGGAAAAACATACAGTAAAGGTCAGAAAGAGCTTTTCTTTCTGATCTCTGCACTTTTATCTTAGAAACATTGGTGAGAATGGTTTGATTCTCTGAAATTGGCTTACAGTCTGCCCTTTGGACATATATGCATGATGCCTACATGTTCTGGTTGGAGAAAGGTTTGCGATATTAATCAAGAGGTTCTTTGGAAATCTAGTTCAAAATAACATTTCTAATTATTAAATTTACACAACAAGATCTCCAAAACATCATATTTAATTAAAATGTTTTTTAAGTAAAAGTTATTGTGTAAGCAGATTAAAATTCTAAAAGAAAGCAGCATTTCTTTGCAATTAGATGCTATTTCGCACTTAGTTTCTCTGTATATCCAGATCAATCTCTGTGAACTAAATATGGTTACAGTATTGTTTCTCAGCAGGAATTTAAATGTTTCCATTATATTGCTTAGACAAATAACATTGAAACTTAGCTTAGTACATTAATCTGGAAAGCCAATGGAAATACATAAATTGGTTGCTACATTGTGAAATTATGCTTCTACATGTCTATCTGTTGTTTCACTAAGCAATACAGAACTGTAAAGAATAACATATGCTACTATTACACAAAAGTGACTGCCTCCCTTCCTTTAAAAATTATATTAATCTAATTTGTTCCAATAAATTATTAATTAGTGAGCATTCACATCGGCACCAGAATATTATATTCTTTAGGAAAAATTACCATATTTTAATATTGAATCATTTACAGAAACAATATAGTTACCATCATGAAAGTTCATTTTTACTTCTTCATGAATATTAACTCAAGATGAATTCTTCTTTATGAAATGCTGAATGTCATAATGCCATGGAGCTGGCTATATAAATGCAATGAACATATAACTACTATAGTTAGTGAAGTAACAATATAAATTTGTTACCAGGAAAATGGTTCTTCTCTGGAAAAGAACTCAGTGCTAGCACAAACAGTGTAAGTAGAACTTTATCGAAATAAAGCATGTACTTCAGGAGCAATTACAGTAGCTGCTGTGAATTTGAAGTGGTAGGACAATTTGTGCTATGCTATATACTTGTTTAATGTTCCTCTCTTTCATGATGCTGTTGCTAACTTCCTCCATTTGTTATCAACTTCATTTAGTCCCATTCTGCTGCATGTACTCTAAGATCAGGGTGCACTTTTCCTTCCATGCTTACAAAGATATTCACTGGTCGTTGTGTGCAGTCATTGCAAAAAATGTCCTGGCACAATAATTTCTGATGGGGAATGAAAATATACCTGCCATTTTTTCAAGTATACCCAACCACAAGGGAATACTTTAAATACCATGTTTTAGTGATACCTATATACAGCAATCGTTTCTGTCATTACACCACTGTTAGTTCTTTGACTCCTTAATTGGAATATATGTAACCACAAAAACATTATTATAGAAACCTCCTGCCTAGGTAGACCAAGCTAACTTCTACAAAAACATCAGGGCCATGATAGTTCTTGGGTTGTAAGTTATTAAGACTCAAATAAATAGCATGTAATCTTAGAAAGAATCCTCATTTGATATGCTGCCTGTAACCAGGTTGCAATTCCTTAGTACCATAGTAATAATGTTAGAATCACTTCATAAGAAGATCCTACTTCAGAGATCCAAGATGATGGCACCAACAGCACATGGTATCTGAGAAGCCAGATGGAGCCTAGGGACCAGGCTGGGAGCTACAGACCACAAGACCTGGAGAGCTCTAAGTGAGAGAGATCTACACAGTGCAGAGCACAGGTGGGTTTGGCCTCAGGCCATCCAAATGGTCCATGAATGACTGGTGCTCAGTCCCTGGAGACTAACCACATACCCACAGGCGAGCTCCAGCTGTGCCCTATATATCAGACTCTGTATCTAGGACTTAATTTTGGACTGTAAAGCACCAGCATCTAGATCTGCTGACCCAGAGGAGGACTCAAAAGAACAAGTGGATCTTTCCTCAGACCACCCGCTCCAGTCCACAGAAAGACCCAGGGTGCTGTGGCTGTGGGCAGGGTTCAAGGCCCAGTGCAGCTTATAGAGCTGTACGTGAATTCTGTCTGACTGACCAGTGGGTTACAGAGCACCAACATCAGTGTCTGTTGGACCAGGGAGGAGCCCAGAGTGTAGATCTGGGATATATCTGACTTCAGATCATCTGGCCAGTACACAGAGGGAACCAGGGCCCAGGTAGGTGGCCTAGATGGCTGTATACAAGTTCTCTGGTTAAGGAGCCATTCTGCTTCTCTCCCAGGATGGGCTGAGGTCCCAAGATCTGACCTAGAAGGGGAGGAAATCTAAGCTAACTGGCAACTCCTTCACTCTTGGGCAGATGGAACAAGGTCCAGGGCCCCAGTGGCCAAGGGCAGTGTCTCCAAAACCCAGCCAAAGATAAATAGTACCTACACTATCTCAGACTGAATCTTGGCTACAGAGCACCAACACCAGCCCCTGTTGGCCCTGTTGGGGCCAGGGTATAGAGCAAAGTTCCCCAGGGCTGAAACCAGGTCACCTACAGGCAAGGGTTCCTTGATCCACACAGGTTATGGGTCTCGACCTATAGATACTCACCAAAGAATTACTTTCAACAGCCAGTGAGGGACACCAGAAACTCCTTCCCAATGTCAGAAACAGCAAACAACTAAAGGCCAGTGTAAAAACACAAACAACAAAAGCCAGAATAATATGGCATCTCCAGAACCCAGTTATTCCAAAGAATTCAGGCCTGAGAACTCAAATACAATTGAAGCACAAGAAAATGACCTTAAATCCTTAGTAATGAAGATGATAATAGAGGAAATGAATAAAATCCATAAACAAATACAGGAAGATACAGCCAATCATATTGAGGACATTAGCGAGGCTATGACAGAAGCCTACAGGGAGAAAATGAAAAACTCAGTAAAGAATTTCATGGAAATTCAATCAATCTGATGATGGAAATCAATAAAATGGTTCAAGATCTGAAGATGAAAATTGAAACAATGATAAAATCACAGACAGAAGAAATCCAGGGACAAGGGAACTTAGAGAAGAAAACAGAAAATGCAGAGGTAAATTTCACTAACAGAATTCAAAAGATGGAGGAAAGATTCTCTGGTGTAGAAGATACAATACAAGAATTTGATGCAACCATCAAAGAAAATGTTAAGTCTGAAAACATCCTGACAAAAATCATCCAAGAAATCTAGGACACCATGAAAAGACGAAACCTAAGAATAATAGGAATTGAGGAAAAAGAAGACACCCAGTTCCAAGGCCCAGAAAATAATTCCAACAAAATCATAGAAGACAATTTCTACAACTTAAAGAAAGAGATTCACATAAACATAAAAGAGGCTTATAGGAAACCAAATAGAATGAATCAGAAAATAAAATCCTTCCTCCACATAATAATCAAAACACAAAATGTACAGAAGAAAGAAAAATATTAAAAGTAGCCAGGGAAAAAAGGCCAAGTAACATAATGACAAACCTATCAGAATTACACCTTACTTGTCAGTAGAGACCATAAAAGCCAGAAGACCCTAGGCAGAGGTCCTGCAAACCCTAAGAGAACACAGATGTCAATCCAGATTACTACACCCAGTGAAAATTTCAATAACCATTGATGGAGATCACTAGATATTCCATGACAAAAACAAATGGAAACAGTGCCTCTCCATAAATCCAGCCCTTCATAAGTTACTAGAAGGAAAACTCCAACCCAAAGTAATAAACTGCAACCAAAATAACACAGGAAATAGATAACTTCACTGTAGCAAAGTATAACCAGACAAACACTCTACTGAAACCAACATTAAAATCAAGTGGCCTAACAATCAATGGTCATCAATATCTCTCAACATCAATGGCCAGAAATCTCCAATAAAAAGAAAAAGTCTAACAGAATGGCTGGCCTTGAACTAGAGATCCACCTGTTGCTGCCTATGTAGTACTGGGAATAAAGGTGTGCACCACCACCTCCTTATGCTTCTCTGGTAAATCTCTCTTGAATTCAACAGATATTTGTACTTTGTACAAGTCATTATTTCAGGCACTAAAGATATATCAATATTTAAATCCAGCTTCTGCTTTTTTTTTTTTTTTTAACAAAGCTTGTTCTACAAAATGGAGTGACACGCAGAGTCAGAACTCTGTTGAATGTGATTTCTATTATTGTGGTGGTACAATAAATGAAAGGGCAGTCCCCTGGGAATTCTTCCAAACTGGGAGTCTACATGCTTAATTTTAGTGTACATGTAATGTAATTCTGGTTAGCTATAGTCCTTAGGAATTGTCTCAAGTCACAAAAGAACATGGTCTTGTGTCTTAATACATTAATTGTCCACAAGAATCCTGTAAAGTGCCTCTCTAGGCTGTCTGCTTCCTTTGTGTTCAGTTGTTCTTACATGGTGGCCCATTCTAAAGGTCACAGAGGAGACATTTGAACTCAGCTTCATGTTCTCCACTCAAACAGGACTACAAAGAGAACATGTTCTTTTTGAAAAGCCAGCCCTTAAATGACTTTTTTCTTTCTTTCTTTTTTTTTTTTCAGAACTCTCATCCCATAACTTTTGCTTGCACAAATTGGACAAAGATGATGACAACTATAGAATTTCACCTGAGAACACCATTTTCTTGAATACAATCAAGACTATGTTACCAAGGAAGCCTGAATAATGAATATTTGGAAAGTTCCCAACCCTCTGAGCCACTAGAGTGCCAGACTTGAGACTTCCACAACACAGAAGGGATTATTTCTTTGTAATTTCAGCATCCCAGCATGATTAGAGACATATTACAGGTTAGAAAAAACAAGGAACCATGAACAAATTTTTTTAAATAAGTTTTTTTCTTTCTTGCTTTCTTTTTTCTTTTTCTTTTTATACAGACAGTAGTTATTTCCCTGGTATCTGACACAGAAAAAGATCCTCAGGCAAACAGTCTAAGTTAGGTTTAATTTAAATAATACAAAGGCCTCTAGCTTTTAGTAAGTCCTCAAGGATAGACAAGGTAAAATCACTTATAAGGATGTTAAAATACATTATAATCTGTAGACTAATATGAACTCAATCCAGAATACAGTTCTGTATCATGAAATAGTTATAAGTAAATTGCTCAGGGAATCCTTAACAGAAAGTGAAGGCCTTCCAAGAGCTAAACATTAAGTGCAAATTACCAAATTATTCTTCTAATAATTAAACACTTATCTATTAAGTTAATACTGTGTGTCATTTCTATTTGGAAAATAATATGCTGTCATCTGCACAAGTTGAACATAATTTAGAAGAAGTCTACTTGCTATCTTTTAAATAGAATTTTATAGAATAATATATTAATATATTTTAGCAAAGAGGGATAGACTGGGAACATTTTCTTTAAAAAGGAGATCCTTCTTTCTTTAAAATGCTGCTATTTCAGTTTTATTTGTAATAACCAGAATCTGGAAACAACCTAGATGTCCCTCAACTGAAAAACGGATATAGAAACTGTGGTAATTTGCTCAATGCAATACTACTTAGCTATTAAAAACAAGGAAATCTCGACATTTGCAGGCAAATAAATGGAGCTTGAAAAGGTCATCCTAAGTGAGGTAACCCAGACCAAGAAAGACACACATGGTATATATTCACTTATAAGTGGATATTAGCCCAATATAGATGTCCTCTGAGAGACTCCACTCAGTTGGGGATCAGTACAGATGCTGAGACTCACTGCTGGACTTTGGACAGAGCCCTGAGAGTTGTATGGAAGAGTCAGAGGATGGAATTACCAGGAGGAGTCTAGAGCTCCACAGGGAAACCATCAAGGCTTCAGATCTGGACCCAGGGACCCTTTAGAAACAGATACACAAACCAAGGACAATGCATGCAGAGAACCAAGAACCTCTGTACAGATGTGGCTGATGGACAGCTCACTCTACATGGGGGAGGGGTGGGGAATATCTCTGAAAGGAACTCTGGTGCCCTAATTTGATGGCTTCCCCTTAGCGGGATGACCTTGTGACCACACAGAGGAAGAGGGGATGTAGGTTATCCTGAGGAGACCTGATAGCCTGCGGTCATACAGTGGGGAAGGAGCCCCCAATTAGAGGTACAGGGGTGGGGAACTGGGCTGAAGAGGTAGGAAGGGTGGGAACAGGAAGATATGAAGATATATGAGCAAGGGGATAACAATCAAGATGTAATGTGAATAAATTATAATAAATAAATTTAAGAAGCAGATCCTACTATCTAAAAAAGATAAATGTGTTTACAGAGTATCAATAATTATTTTCTATCTCTATCATTGATATGAAACTTTAAGCTCCTAGAAAAGATAGAAATAAATTTACCTGGAACTACTATTGGTGATTTAATGAGGACTGGCCTCATTCTTTTGTAGATGTTCAACAACACAATGTCATCTATGACACCCAATCTGCTCCCATTTTGAGCCTTGATCTACCAGCTTTCATAACTGTAAGCAATGAAATCCCACTGTTTATAAATTACACAGTTGGTGGAAATTTGGTATAGTGGTTCAAATGGGATAAAATAAGACCTCTTTTGTCTTTGGTGTAAGACAAGGACACGAATAAAATATGCTAACACACAGGATACTACAGGAAATATGGTTAGTTTCATGAGACAACGTTTCTATCAGCAGACAATATCGTGTCAATTATACATATTCGAAAGGAGTTTGCAGTTTGCGAAAGCTACAGAGCACAACGGTAACACTCTGCCTTGTTATCTGTCATAATCTAAAAACAGCAATAGGAACTTTTCTTTGCCTGTTACAGTTGTCGCTGAGGATTACTGCCTCTGTCTCCCAACCTAGGCTTGGCCTGGGAACTTTTGGCCTCTGTACAATCTAACCTAGGCTTAGAATGTTTTCATCCTCCGAGACTTACTGCTTAATAAACTGACCCTTTCTTGTCTTAGTGAGCTCTGGCCTGGCTGGGTCAACTCACCTGTTCTGGCTCAAACTTCTCTCCCAACCAACTTATACAATCTGGATTTTCTGTTGGCCTCTGAATTGCTCTGTTTGGACACAAACCAACTCTAGCAATCTCGTCTAAGCTTTGGGCTCCTTCTCTTTCTCATTCTCTTCTCATTCTATCTTCATCTGACTGTCCTAATAAAACTTTCCCAGTAAAACGGCCTCTCTCCCTCTGCATTGGGCCTTCAGTAGCTTCCCTTTCTATTTTCTTTTAGTGAGAGATGAGCATATCCTGTTCTGTAAAATTTTTCTCTGACTTAGCACTTTTTCTTCCACTCAATAGTTACCACTTTCAAACGTGGATGCTTCTTTCTACAAACTAACCTTATCTTCATTGTTTGGGCTAAAAGGCATGTACCACCTTGGTTGGACCTAAGCAGCTCTTTACCTGCAACTTGTTCTATAAGAGAATGGCCTCGAACTCAGATTAAAGGCATGTTTGTATTCCAGATGCATCACACAAACCTAGAAGGTCTTTTGATATTATCTCTTGCCAAAGCAGCCATATTCTGAATATGGCTATAAACAACAGAATTGGGATTGCAGATGTCAGAAATTTCTACAATTTAGTAGGCACAAAATCACGTGAAATTATTATAAAAAGTAATTTTTCTAAGGCATTGTTCTCTGAAGTTATGATACACAAGGTCACTGTAAAGCCTCAAATCTCAGTTTTCATGAACTAAGAAATTCACCATGCAAATATTTATCAAAACTTGTATATAGAGATGGAAATTTTGCATCTTAATTTTTCAGATATCCCTTTGCAAAGAAAATAAAGCCACTTAGAAACATTTTAAAGTTTAAAAATTTTTGAAATTTGCATGCACATGCTTGTAATCTCCGCACTTGAGAGTTAGGGGTTCAAAGATCAAGAATTCAAGGATATATTTAGCAACATATAGTTTGAGGCTAACATAAACTACAAAAGAACTTGCTTCAAATACTTAAGTAAATAAATGTAAGGCTTTTGATATCAATTACCTGAAATAATCATAAAGTATTAAACACAGAGAGAAATATGCAATAGATGCCA
Organism: Acomys minous; assembly: GCF_964271855.1. NCBI lineage: Eukaryota > Metazoa > Chordata > Mammalia > Rodentia > Muridae > Acomys > Acomys minous. The sequence goes on along the minus strand of NC_140501.1, from coordinate 9,485,556 downwards.
CAAAGCAGGACTAGCCATAATTACTCTGTGAATGTGTGCATATACATATTTAATTTTAATCAAATTGGTTGACTTGATATATTGCAAATTTTAATAAATATTAGTATATTCCAAAGGAATATATTCAAGTTCTAAAATATACTTGGTCTTGAACTGATATCCATGTAAGTTTTTAAAGGGTAGCAAAGTCCTGTGAATATTTAGGAATATTTGTTGTTTTGTATTTTTGACAGTTTGAAAAGATGCATTTTTTCCAAGTCAATATTATCTAACTATTGAGTCACAAGGCTGCATGTCTACAAAATCAAAAGGAAACCTCTGACCTCACAAATTTGTTATTAGATTCTTGAGGAGGGTTCTGCTATTGACTCTGGACCCTGGGGAATCTGGGGAACTTAAGGGTATCATCTGTTTCCTGGTCCCTGCTGGCAACAAACAACTTAGCCATAGGTGGGCTCTTAAGGTCAACACCTGGGGAGAGATCAATAAAAGTTGCCAACAAATCTCATGTTGTTTTCGCAAAGAATTCACAAGGTGAATAAAAATACAATGTGCATTTCAACCATGGATTTTTGTGTCAGGACTCAGGTCCAAAGGCAGAATAACTTCAACATTTAAGACTGGGAATATCTTCAGAGAAGCACCCCCTTTTTTTTTTTGAGTCAGATTTACTAGATTGATAATTGATTTTTTAAACCTGTTCATGAGTCATTTATACATTTATCGAGTTTGAGTATATGAATATCATAATACCATCATCATAGTCCATAGTCACACTACCAAAGTAACTGTTACCCACTGAAGTTGCTTTGCATGCTTTTAAGTATGCAGCATAACATCTGCTATTTAACATAACACATTCTCAACACCATAAGCAGCCATGGCACCTGCATTTACCACAATTCATTGTAAAAAGAAGGATCTCTTATTATTGCCCAGAGAAGTTTTTATTTTGGGCATAGACATAAAAACCATCCTTTGTAAAATTTAGGGGACATCATCACAGGAGAGTCAGGAAGGCAAGCACAAGAGCCAGGGTATATGGAGAAGGGCTGTGAAGGGCTCCGGGTAGCCTGCTACCAGGATGTGACCTGATAGGCTGTGATCATATGGTGGGAAAGGAGGTCCCCTTCTGTCACAGGCCTAAGGGAGGGGAATAGGGTGAAAAAGGGAGGAGAGGGAGGGGGAATGGGAAGATACAAGTGAGAGGATAACAATTGAGATGTAATCTGAATAAATTAAATAAAAATAAAAGAATCAAAAAAAGAAAAAAAGAGAGAGAGAAAGAAATACTTTCTTCTGGGCAATGTTGTCATCTCAAAGCAGCTACAGTTTCTTTCAATGGGCCTGCACAAGAATACCAATGGTCAATTATGGGCCATTGATGGACTATATACTACTGATAGATTTTTGGGGAAGAATAGCCACTATCTTCTGTAGTGTACCGACTGAGGGGCCCACAAGGCTACAATGGATAGCTCTAAACCCTTGTAAATATCAATGGGCCTAAAAAATATAGACACGAGTGTGAGATAAGGACTTATAATGAAGATCAACAGTAGTGTAGGTGAGAAAAAAGGGTGTTAAAATATCACAATGCCTTATAAAAATTCTCGAAAAATAAGATCATTAAATATTCTTTAAAAAGAAAGAAAATTATATGCTCAACAAACACGAGTGTATAATATCAGATAGATATAGTCTCTACAGTGTTGATGAACAAATCTATAGAATTTACTCCTTCTTCATACTGTAAATGTTAATGTCCTTGCTCTGTTTTCTTCTGCTTCCTGTATCCCTTGGCAGCAACCAGTCTAGTCTGCTTTTATGGATTCATTTTAGAAAACTCATGTAAACGAGTGCCAGCAGTATTTGTCCTCCCATAAGTGGTTTATTTCACTTTTCATTACTCTGTTAATTTCAATCATGTTGTCACATTTGGGAGAGTTCTCTTATTTTAAGGAGTGCATTATATTTCATTATACGTATAACTACATTTTTTCATCCATCCAGCTGCCAATGGCATTTTGGTTTGTTTCAGTAAGTATCATACACTTGGCTCTGGAGATAAAACTTCCTTGATTTGTTGGATAAGCTAACAAGACCCATGATGTAAATTTAGCCACTGTGCTATCTTTCAAGCTATAAATGAGAAACATGTGAATCAGCATTGGGGAAATCAGCATAAAGTCCCAGACATACAATATAAGCTGTTATATACAAATGGACATATCAAAAGATCAGCAAGTTTATATTGTAAGATTACATTGCTTAAACTACTAAGTTTTCCACAATGGATGGATGAATTTGCAATGGCAGAAGAAACTGAACAGAACATAGACCCCAAGTACATACCACATTAACACAGTTCTTCTAAAGCAAACCACTGCATTTCCATTCTCCAAAAATACCACTCAATTATGAATTCTTAGAGACACTCACACATTGGTCAGAGCACTCAAGTTCTATTTCTGAAATACTCCCAAAGGCACCCAGAGATGAACTTTACTAACCTCCTACATATTTCTTGAAACATTCAAGTTGGCCGTGAAAAAACCATCAAACAAATCACACACACACACACACACACACACACACACACACACACACACACACACACTCACACTGAAATATATGATGGAAAATTATTCTTAAAGTTGACAATTACTGTTCTGAAATGTTCACAAATACATTAACATATGATAATTACATCTGTAGTCAGCGTCCTCTTCTGTAAAGTTTAAATGTAAAAACATTGACTTTGTATCCATATATGAGGAAAAAGAGAATTTTAACATTAAGCTAACAATGATCAGTAATATCTTTGGTTATTTTAAGAGATTGTGGTAGAAGTTTTATCCTTTTCAAAAGAGATCCTGGAGGAAATTTATCTCTAGTTTTTTTTTGAAATTCTTGTTCATGGACACCACTATCACTGTATTGCTATAATAATATGATATATTATTATATAATTATACATTTTGCATTATATAACATAGCTTATATTAATATAATAAAATTAATATTTATGTTATATTGAAATTATTATATAGTGTAATAATAAGTATTACCTCATAATACTTTATTTATATATGTTTTTAATTAGACCATAAGATTATATAAGATTGTATGGTTAATTTCTATTTTTATACACTGTACATTGATAGCATTGTAGATTGGTAGTAATGGGTGGGCCTGGAAAATGAGACATGCGAGCTAATGAAATTTAGTGTGTTTTACTGATAAATTATTAGGCAAATGAAATATATGCTGCAAATTAGAAATGACTTTCATGGAAAATCTGAAGAGTTGACTTCATCTCATTGGTGCTGAAAGATGAGGACAGAAAAATTGTACTTCAAACTGAAGGACTAAGTATAAGGGAAAATGGATTTTGGTCTCAAATATGACAAAATAAATTCCAGAAAAAGAAAGAAAATTAGTCAAGGCCAAGATCACAAGATCATGATGAATTGATTTTCATTTGATATTGTGAAAATAGATGTTGTTTAAGAATAACCATATATGTGTCTACCAGATAGGTGAGTAGGTAAAAATACTTGCTGCCAAGACTGATGATAGGAGTTCAGTCCCTGGAATCCACATGGCTGGTGATGACAGAATTCTTAGATGTTGCCTGTGTCCTCCATATATATTCATACACAATAAATATATGTAAACGTCCAAGTATGTTTTAATGGAAAAAGATATAATAGAAAAGGTATGTGTTAAGGTTTATTATGATGTTTATTACACTAATAAAATATAACTCAAATATTGGTTAAGTCAAGGGAAGCAAAGCCTGAAGGTACATCTAATAATTTTCAATAATTCTTTATTACTTTTGAATCACTTTTACTGTTATACACTGACTTATTTCTTGTTACAATCATTTAAGCTAATGCTTTCACAAAGGTGAACTATTAATTAGAGTATTAAACTTACATCATTCCATAATACTACATTATATAACTGCTAGCCTTTAGTACCTGATATAATCATATAAATTTTGAAAATGAAATATGAAGTTCCTCACATTTGGATTCAAAGGCTCTTTACAGAGCAGAAAAGAAAAGTGTATCATTTTAATATATCATGTACACAAAGCCTGCTTCCTAATATGCTTGAGGAAGAATAAACTCAAAAGTGTTTTCATGTTTGTGTTTCACTTCTCTTTCAAATCATATAAATTATGAAGCTCATTGTACAGTACAGATCTTGTTTCTATGGTTACATAGAGAAGAATGCATCTTATCAGACATAAACCCTCTATTTTGAGACTGACCAAAACTGAAAGAAAACATGACACATGCTCCTACAGCTTTTTATCTGGATTGGTGCATGATTAGAGAGACAAAGGATGGAGAGAAAAGTCAAAGCACCAAATAGAAATGAATAGAAACAAGACAAGATATATCCGTGTGCAGAAATATTGGAATATTATATTAAATTCCAAGAACAAGAGAACATCTGTACAGATATATGTGCTTGCTTATAACTATTCAAATGGATTTTAAAACTAGCCTTCAGCTATATAAAAATTAAAATTTAATTCCAATTCTCTTCTAATATAATAAAAAATATTAAGTTCTTGTTCATAGTCATCATAAAAGTTATGATCAATTGTCAAAAGATAAATGAAAATATAATAAGACATATGGGAAACTGTGTGCTTAACAAGTCGTTATGAACAGCATCAAAAGGAAAAATACTTTTTTGTCCTCAGAAAGAGTGCGAATCATAAAGCTTGAGGTATTCACAGTTAATTTACATGCAGTACTAAATATTGACGTTTGAGTGGGTAAGCCTATGTCAGGAGGAAAGGAGGAAAAGAGAGAGCCAATTAGCTTATTTATGTCATCATAGTCATTTACCAAAGAGCCTTCAGAATTGTTATTAAATATTTTATTGGGAAGAATATGTGTTAATATCAGGCATTGAAGATTATGTCAGGAAATGAAACAAAAGTTCCCTTTTGGTAAGAGGACCAACCAAGGTAGTGATTTCAGAATGCAACCACCATTACCTAAAACAGAAAGAAGGCATGCCGTATGACAAAACAAGAAATTGTGAATCAGCTCCTGTTTATGAATATTTAAAAAAACTTGTTATCAGATAAAGGGATAAAAATGTTTCAGAGGACTTATCAACATGTAGACATATAGGAAGATGAACATTTAGTTTTATGAATGATTTTTATATCTAAGACCTTAAAGAGGAATGATAAACTATAAACAGAAATTAGTGCATATGTAAATATTTATAGTCATTCATTCAACATATTTCTTTTTTCCTCAGATGAGAAAAAAGATAGGCTATAAAAAGTGGAGTAATCTAAATTTTATTAATGGCAAATAATAAATAAACATAGACAATGAAGATATATATTATAGTTTCCAAGATATTTTATAAAGGTGGGGTGAAAAATGCCAAAAGCCAGAGGTAATAAATGACTAAAAGGAAGAGTGTCATATGAACTTGGGGAAGCCACGTATATTAATTAACTCAGCACAATTGTAACAGCATGCACAGACCTGTAAATAAATCCAAAATAAGTCCCAGCATGAAGAGGTTAGGGAGGTACGAAGCCTGAAGCCTAGGCAAAAACTCTTGCCAGTTGTTAGCTTCTGGGAGAGAGAGAGAGACAGAGAGAGAGAGAGAGAGAGAGAGAGAGAGAGACTTTTTTCTAAGACTATAGCCCAAGTCTAACCATGCTTCAGCAGAAGGCCACAGAAACACAAATTTTGGGGGCAACACAAATTGACCTTGATGGGTTTTACAAAAAGAATGCAGAGTTGGGTAGGTTAGGGAAGGAATGTGTCTGGGAAGAGTTGGTAAAAGATAAATGAGTATGATCAAAACATGGTGCATGAAATCCTCAAACTAATAAAATATGTTTATAATTTTCTAAAAAAAAAAAAGCCAGAGTTCAAGGATGTGGCCAAGATCACATGACCAATAAAAATCAGGATAAGCCTTTCCTTAACGTACTTCATGGAACTCAAGACGCAGGATAACAGATACAGCCCTAGTGGGAGAAAGGTTGTCAAATCAACTAGATTTGGAGGATAGGCAATGTTAGATAACTTTTCCCCAAATGGTTAACAAATTCTTTTACATGATAATGATGCATTTTTATATTTCTAAAAGACCAAAGTAATGTCTCCTATGTATGTATGGTGATAGCATCATTTTGCAAATTTCTTATGGGATGAAAGTTATGATAAACTATATTTTTAAGAAGATGCTATCTAGCCCTTATAGTGATAATAAATATACCACATGGGGATAAATTACTGAGGTTTCTTTACTGTATGGAAACATTCCTTTATCACAAAGAAGCTCTCCTATCCAAAGGAAGAACATCCACCATGAAGCATCTTAGTGACCTCAGGAAGTTTGGCTTCCTTCACTTGGCTGTTTTATTTACTTCTTATATTTATTGTCTACTTCTAAAACTAAAACACAAAAATTAGTAACTTTACAATTTAAGCACATCATTACTCTCATCTGGATTAATAACATGTAAGAAGATGCTACAAATGGGCCACTGTAAAAAATAAATAAATAAAAGAAATACTTTTGTGTCTCCATGTCTGTTTACTGAGAGCTCTTCTTGTTTTGTAGTAAAGTAGTATAGGGTGAAAATAAAATTCTTATCCAGAATCTTTACTTCAGTGTCAAATGATGTGAAAGTATAATGATCATTTATTAAATTTAACCTTGATTCTGCTACCAAATTGAACAAACTAATTGATTTTACATTAGTAGCCCTTTGAATTTCCCTCAAACCAAAGAATTGGTGTACATGGAAACCAAATGATAGCCTTATACCTTATTGTAAGTGCTGAAGAAATGCTGGCCTCAGAGGACTTTGCTGAATAATGTAGGACATAACAAATGTTTTCAGTGGAATTTTCTTGTACCATGGTGAGGAGATAGAATGCTGGGTGCTGCCTATGAGTTCACATTTTAGATTTCTTTGGCTTTCATTTCGTAAATGGATTTCCAAGTTAAATATTTTAGACATGCATGGTATATACTCACTTTTAAGTGGATATCAACACAATATAGATGTACTCTAAGAGACTCTGCTCAGTTGGGATCAGGACAAATGCTGGGACTGAAGACTCAGGGCAAAGTGTTAAGAGTTGTAGGGATGAGTGGGGGGATGGAAGTTCATAAACGAAATTCCACAGGGAGACCATCAAGGCTTGCTGATCTGGGCACAGGAGGTCCTGTCTGCACAAACTGATGCATCAGTCAAGCACAATGTATCCAGAGAACTAAGACCCTGCCTCATCAGATTTGGCCTATTGACTTCTGATTTTGTGCTTGAGGAGGAGGAGGGAGAGAGCTGCTGAACCCCTGACATGCATGGCCACTACTCCTTGGCAAGACAGCCTACTTGGCACACAGTGGAAGGGGATGCAGGCTCGCCTGATGAGAGTTAATAGGCTGGTGCCAGAGGTCTAGGGGAAGGGAATAGGCAGAAGAGAGAGAGTGGGTAGGGCCAGGAAGATCAGAGGGAAGGGAATAACAACTGCAAGGTAAATTGAATAAGTTATAATAAATAAAATATCCATTTAAAAATCCAGGTAGAGGAAGGGTTGCTGCAGAGAATGATGCAATAACCAAGGAGCATGCGTGACAAGGACCTAGACACTCTGCTCAGATACAGTAGATAGGCAGCACAGTCTCTTTGTGGGTCCCACAACATGGGAAATAGGGACTACTTACTTCTGACATGGACTCTGGCCCACCGACTTGATCACTTCCCCCTGCCTGGGTGGCCTTGCCAGACCACAGAGAAAAAGGATATAGGTAGTAAAGATGCCACTTGATGGGCTGAGGCCAGATATTATGAGAGGAGGGATCCCCTTTCTGAGGATTAGGGGGGGGAGAAAGAGGGGATGAGGGAGGGGGCTATAAGCAGGATGTAAAGAATTTAAACTGCAGCCCAAGCAGGTAACATATATTGCTTATCTCACTATATGGAAATAGCTCTGAGATTGGCTGAGAGATGAATGTCTATGCATAGACAATGCTTTTTGGTTACAGAATTCCTGTGATTTATGATTAGATGACATTTTTCATATGGCATGAATGAAGATTTACAGATGCACTTCTTGTTCTCATATATAAAGCAAAGAGCTGCCCTTAATTGTTCTGTGCACTCTGCATACCTCATACATTTATAATTTTAGAACTGTACAATGATTGTGACAAATAATGTTTTAACAACAAAAGAACCGGACATAGAACCTGGATCAGACCTGACATGACTCATTCCTCTCAGCATGCTGGATGCTGACATCGTGCACCCTACATGTTCCAGCACCAAGTGCTTCAGTTGCTGGTTCTTATTAGAACAGGACAGCTCCCAAGACAGCTTCAAAGAAAGCTTCCAACCGCAATTGTTCCATTTCACACTGTCACACACAGGACTTCTATTAAGCCTGGAATTTCTCAACATTTAGGAACTGGAGCACAAATGCTACTGTTAACTTGTTTAACCATTTTACCCCAATTTTTTTAGTCCCTTACAGAGGTATCATTTCTCCCAAATCAGCCAGAAGAAACCTTAAGACAACGATGCCCATTTCCCTTAAGGGGGATTGGGTAGGTTTTTGTTTGTTTGTTTTGAGATATAGATGTTTATTTTCATTGGGAGTTTTGTTATACATTACTATTAGTCTTATTTAGAGAAAAAACAAGTTTGGACTTAGGGATGTCTCTCTTTTCCTTTATCTTTCTTAGGTATAGATAGAGGTTGAAAAGAGAGGTGAAATATAGAAATATATAGGGATGGTGGATCAAAAGTAGATTATTGAGTCTGCTCCTCAACTTAAGGCCTTAATTGTTGCTCACAGGTTATTTTTAATTAATTGGTATAGAATTTTTTATATTGACACAGAATTAGTTTAATTTTGATACATTAGCATAGAATTCAAATTTAATATTTTTCTTCACACACATTACATATATATTTCTACTCTAATATGAGGTATTGTACCCACACAACTGAAGTATAATACAAGGTTTACCTCCAATACTTTGAAAGTGCTATTGTAAGCTGTTTAGGAAAGTACATTCTACAAGTTAATTTTTAGTTGATCAAATCATGGTCATGTCAATTACTAGTCTATTTTTATCACGAGAATATACATCCTAGGTTTAAGAGATAAATATGATTCTATAGATAGATAAGGTAAAATAGGTAGATAAGATCTTCATAAACCTCAGAGTCCTACAGATATGGCATTTAAAGTTGTTTTCATTATTTTAAAGATTCACTGGCAAAGGACAGGTTAACTCCTGTCAACACCCAGCCTACCTCAAAGAAGATGATGGACATCAAAGAACCTCCTTTTGGAGATGGCTTCAAATGTGACAAGCAAGCCACTGGGGAAAATGTCCTCATTTTAGCTACAGAAGGAATTCTGCCAAGACAGAGTATGCAAGTCCTCAATAGTTCCTGCCTAACAAATATGTCTGTCAGATGTACTGGGCCAGAAGGCTGAAGATGACGCTCCAAAATTATAGAGTTTTGGGCGATTGTTCAAGCAGCAAACTGTCACTTTTTTTTTTTTTTACTTTGGAAGCTGCTAACTTGCTCTTCTTTCTTACTCAGGTAATTAATTTTATTCCTTCTCAAGTATCCAATGGGTTGGATACCAGACAGTTTAGTTTTACACTTAAACTTAGTTTAGAGGTTAAGATGTTTTTAGGTCTAGATAGATGTTTTAATTTGATAGAGATGACATATGATAGATATTGATTTTCATTCAGAATTTTATATTCACCAAGATAGGAAAGATATTTTCTTCAAGGTTGCCAAATGCAAACAGCCAAAACAATTTGAATGTAACGTTAATATAATTCCTGATTGTTTCATGGTTCTTCTTGCTGTATATAACTTATTTAATATATGTGTAATAATATAAATGTATATGTAAGAAATATATACAAATTTTAGAAATAACTTTATTGCTTCTAGTTATTGGGAGGTATGAGTGTACTCTTAGCAAGGTGGGAAATACAGAAGCACGAAATATGCATAGTCAAGACACAACAGAGCTCACTGAGTGGTCTGCAAGTCCTTCAGTATGGCAGGCAAATGGGATGCAATAAATAAGATCACACACACACACACATACTCATACACACACACACTCACACACACACACTCTCACACACACACACTCACACACACATACAGCGTAAACTCTTCAAGGACTTTTACATCCCTAATATGTTTTACATTCAGAACAAAGAAAATCACATAAGTGATTACATTCTGATTCAATTGTGTATCAGAATAATTAACACTTTTATACAAAGCACAGCATATATTATATATATATGAATAAATATAAAGTTAAAAATATAAAATGAGTGAATCATTTAAAGCAAAATAATGAATAGGCAGGCAAGAGAATTTTTAGACAGTAAAACTATGGTTTTTTTTATAAGCTTATGGTGTCTAGATGTTATTATGTGTTTGTCAAAACCAAAGAAAAAATAGCAAGAATGTTAATGTAAATTGTATACCTGTGGTGGTACAGATGTGTCAATGAAGGACTATCTGTCATATACATGTGCACTCTTGTCTGCAGTGCTGAGAAGGAAATAGGCTAAGTGTGTTTGGCAAAATGAAATGTATGGTGATATTCTGTGTATTGTCCACAATTTTTGTCAGGCAAATATCTCTAAAAGTAAAACTATCACTATAAATATCTAAACAAAAACAGTATAAATGTGAAATGACATGGATGAGGAATGAAAAGAATTTGTGGAATTATTCAAAACAGGAGACCATGAGAGATCAAAGAATCTGCGGCACACAGAAGTCTCTCTTAAATATACACATAAGTTTATTGTATTTCAAAGACAAAGCATTTGAGGGTCAAAACCATGTTGGAGCAATTGGCCTTGAGAGCATTGCTTATTTCTCATTCCAGGGAACATATTTGTCATTTGCACAAACGATAGTTAGAAATGGGGGAAGGCAAGCAAAGAGGCTGTCAAGCCACGGTGTTGCCCAGGATAGAGAAGTCCACAAAGAGACAGTTTTACAGTGTCCTCATATTAAGCTGAATCCTCTCTGAAGGTAGCTCGATGCTATGCATATGATACAAAGTAAATTTAAAAAATTAAAGCATTTCTTTCCTGACATTGAGATCACCTGTTATAGATGCTGTGAAATACTTTTAATAGTCTTTGCTGGAAAAAAAGAGATACTTTCCCACTCAATTAGTCTATATTAAGATGATCTCCTCATTATTGGAACCCTTGTTATAGAATAATAATGCAAGATGGAAGAAAAGGTTTCTGTCAGTAAAACTCATAATGATAAACCCCTGCCTTTTAGCTGAAGAACATTAAAATCAAATTAATGTTGGCTTCATCCATGTGGCAGGAGCAAAGAGTAAAAATAAAATATAAAACATACAATGAAGATTATGTTGTGTGAATGCATGTGTGTGTATGTATGTATGTATGTATGTATGTATGTATGAATGTATGTACGTACGTACATATGCATGTCCTGTCCATAGAAATAGAATCTATCTACTGATTAAAGTGACATAGATCCTAATATATATTTTTTTCCTAAGTACATATGTAGGCTACCTTCATCCTGCTACACACCCCCAAATGTGCACATGGGAAGATGTGTTTTCAAAAGAGCTCATTTAGTAACACAATCAGCATTCACAAGACTCTCACCACAGAGAACAATAATTTAGAATTCTGTGATCATCTTCCAAATTTACTTCTGTGGCCTAAAAGCAACCATCCTTCAAGAACCTTGCCAAAAGCTAAGTGGAGAAGATGACCACTGAAATCATAACCCTAAGAAAATCCAAAACACACCCCTGTGCAAAACATAGGCTTTCCCTAACTAGATACGTAGGCTATGATGTCCATTAAGGGAAAAGGCAGAGATGGAAATAATATTGCCAATGCTATAACTGGATGAATGTCATATGGTTGGTGAACTGAGGTGTGGAGACTACTCAAATAGCAGAGAAGCTCCGCAAAGTACATATACATTATGGAGGACAAATCTTCACTTCTATTATGAAGAAAAAAAGAAAATCTAAGTTGCTTAAATTTATAGTTCTTATTTATACAAAGGAACAGAATAGGGTCTATCTGTCATCTATCTATATACTGAGATTTTTAAGAGTTGTCAACATTTTTACAGAAGGTAGGCAATCCAAATTCTACAAGGTAAATACCAGGAGAAAGGTAAAGCTGATGATGTAGCAATTCAAGTAAGATGTTCTGCTCACATACTCTTCTTGCTAGCAGTTCAGTCTGCTATTAAGGCAATCAACTAAATGGACAAGTCCCAGCTCCACTCTGGATGCCTTACTGATAGACTACTGCATTCACTATTAATGGCATCTAAATATACTTTCACAGAAATGTCTAGAGTAATAAGTTAACATAGGTTTTGATCGATGGGTACTGAGTTTCAGTAGTAGTGGAGTGAGACGTTTTGGTGTGCTAGTTTTCAGCAGTCTTGCTGCAAGTGGATGATGTAAAATACATTACTGCAAGATTTGAAAATACCTGGAATGTTTTCACTATAAATAAGTGTCTGCTGTTGGAATAAATAGATATGCTTAACACAATTAAAACATAAAATGGTTACAGATAATCAGGTTCATGCTTAGAAACATTAGTAAGGGCTACAACATATGTATATATTTTGGGTGTTCAATACTTTTGGTGTTGTGTCCAATGCAGGAGGAATACTTTGTGATATTTCCTTCTGGACTTCACTTACAAATGACGCATACCTTATGCAAAGCAATGCAGAATGTGTCCAAGAGGAAAGAGGCAGAAAAGTAAGACAATTAGTTTCCTCAATACAGAAGATGAAGAAACAATTTCTGATTTCCACATGAATTATTAAATGGGAGAGCTTGACAAATTTTTAGTAGCTTTCAAATTTTATAATCATTTTTCTTTTTCACATTGTTTATAAGACATATATGGAAATCAGCTCAACTTCTGTGTGTGGTATGTACAAGCACACATGTGTCTGTACATATGCTTTGTAAGTATATCTATTTTCCTCCAACAAAAAAGGTACAAGCTATATAGAAATTTTCTATGAAATCTGAGCCAGTAAACATTCCTGAGCCAGCAACTTGACCTGTAACAAACTCAACGCAAGGAAATTTCCCTATTCTACTATTTTCTAGGTCTTGCAAATGACGTTGGAAACCCAGAATCCCATAGATCCCAAGCATCGTTTCCATAGCATTATCCTAGCCATAGTATATAGTAGATATTCTATTTATTGATCCTAGTGGTTTGTAAGGTTGACTAAGTGGAGCAAGTGTTTGGATGGAACAGCCAAGAGTTAATTACCATGAAATATGGAATCCGGATAAGAAAACCAGCTGATGGTCAATAGCAACAGCACGTTCATTTTCACCTGATCACCATGCATTAGGCGTGGTTTGTCCTAGGCCAGTTCAGTCACTGCTTCTGTCCGTGATGGCTACCAGTGATCACCAGAAAGACAGAATCAAGAATCACCTGATAATGAAACCTACAGCATGATGATAAAGGAGTTTCCAGATTAGATACACTGTGATGTGAACACCAACCGTAAAGGTGAGCAGCACCATTGCATGGAATGAGATGCAGGACTAAATCAAGAGTCTACAGTGAGCTGGTAGCCAGCAGTCACCTGTGTTCTTAACTGTGGATTCAATGTGGGGAGGTGCCTACCATTCCCACTCCTATGCCTTCCCTTGTTGAAGTATCTATTTTTAGCCTGAAGTAATTGTCATCTTGGAAGCTCCTGGTAATCTAGGCCTAGTCCTAGAAGGTTCTAGCCTCCTCTGGACAGTATAATCTAGGTAAATAGTGTTTTCATCTGCTGGGACTTACTGCTGAATAAGTTCACCCTTTCTTGTAATTTCTGAGCTCTGGCTGGCTGGTTCAACTTAGATGTTTTGCCTCAAATCCCTCTCTAAGCTGACTGATTCAAACAGGCTTCTCTTAATTCTGACTGAAATACTCTGCTTGGTATTAAAATAACCCCAGCAACCTGTCCTAGTCTTCTGGTTATTTTTTTATCCTCTGGCTTCACTGGCCTCTGCTGACCTGGCCTGAATTTAGGAATGACCTCTAACCTCACTGTTTCCCTTCTACAAACTAACTTTACCTTCATTGTTTGGGGTGAAACGTGTGTACCAAGGGTGTGTCTTTATTTCAACCAGAGAGATTAAAGGTGTGTGATAAAAGTGTGTCTCTATTCCAGCCAGAGTAGCCATGTTGCTGGATTAAAATCCCTCTACATTCCCTGCCATGAAAAACTTGAACCATAAATCAAAAATTAAACTATCTTTTTCTGGTTGGTTTTCTGCCAGATATTTTCTCCACAGCACTGAGCATACTTACTGTCCTTCATGATCTGCCATCCTAGTTGGAGCCAAATAATTTTGTCTGAAAAGCCTTGTTGGGATAGGCAAGATTCACAATGGGCTCTAAAGAGTTTGCTTCACAGATCAAATATTTATCAATGGCCTGCTAGACATTTGTGCCCTTGGTAGCACCCCAACATTCCTGTCAATGATACAATAAAAATTTCATGTTCTAAAGTACATGCTCAAATTCTGATGTTCTGATTCCATGAGCAACATGATTTCAGAGCAGGAATAAGAGATACAGAAATGGATAAGGAAGTGAAATTTGAGGCTTTACAACGATAAAAATGTATGAGGCATGTTTCTGAGTCTGATTCTTAGGAACTAAGCAGTATAAAACCATCATGCCAAGGGGGGGGTGGAATGCTATTTCAAATAGGGAATTCCTATGACAATAATATCAAATGTCATTTATAATTTTATTACCGTCACTTATGAACCATATGGAACACTGTAAATAACAAGATCGCATGGCCAAGAAGTATATGGTTTGAAAGCATAATACCTGGGCACTTGAAGACATCATTTACTAAATCTCAATCATTTTGCTACAAGAAGCATATTCCATGTAAGACACACACACACACACACACACACACACACACACACAGAGACAGAGAGAGAGAGAGAGAGAGAGAGAAAGAGAAAGAGAGAGAAAGGAGGGAGGGAGATCCTTAAACAACTCCTAAAACACAGACAAGTGTGAATGAGCAGCAATATAAGCAGTAAACAAAAGAACTGTAGAGGCAAAAAACAAGACATCAACCATGGATGAGGTGTGGTTTCTGGACTCCAGGAGAAAAGATGAACACATAATCCGTTTGCAGTAATTGCAATAAGAAGAATGACTCATTTTGAGCAAGGACAGCCTCTGAAAGCAAAATAGTCATAAACAGACCTAGCAATGATTATTAACTTCCATTTGTATGCTGCACAACTCATTCCAAAACATTTTCACATGTTTTATCTCAGTCGAATTGGAAAACAATCCTGAAAGTTAGAATAGGTAGGTATTGTTCCCTTGTTTATATGCAAGAAAAGAAATGCGGAGAGGTTAATTGAGCTGGTGAAGGTCGTTTTGCCAGTTACAGAACCAGCAAGAATAGAAGCTTGATTTTCAAACTCTCAGTGCAATGCTTTTTAACTGTTCCTTGTTGCACGCAGCGATTTTGCTGAACAAAGAAATTCTTCACTATACAATGCTTAAAAACAATGGTGTTTCTAGCTATCTTCTCTATTAATAACAATGATGTCAGTTCCACCCTCCTACAGCCATGAAATCATAGGACCCCAGAGGTCTTCCAGCCCATCCACCATCAATCTGCCACAGCATTCTCTCGTCCTAGATATATTAACCTTTGGGCAGCCCCATCAGAATGTTTACTCCAATTGATCTTAAAGGCAAACACACAGTTCAGAGAAATGCATGGTGCATTGAATAATTTAGTTTTGCTTATAAAACCAGCTCAATGTGGAACTTAGTACAGCTATTATACAGTAGGAGTAAAAATATGACGTAATTACAGTGTGCATTAAGGGCTTGGATCATGGATCTTTAAAAACTATGATTAAAAATACAAATATAAAATAATATATCAGGTTTGTTTTCCACTGTAGCATGGATTTCTGTATTACAAATAATTTAAATTAGTTTTCTGCAGAAAACAGTTCTAGAAGGAGAAATAGGAGAAAACCAGCTGTACCTGGGTGTCTAGTCATGGCCTCCTAAAGAGCTACAGGCTTTACATTTAATTGTCAAATAATAGATTTTACAGGCATCGTAGGTGAATTAGACAAAGAAAGCATTTGTGTTCATATACAGGGCAACTGAAGCTCAAACCAAAATAATTTACCTCTCTATCCTAATTATATCAGGTTTTAATGTCTTTCCCATTTAAAAAAAAAATGCCCTTTCTTTTAGTTAAATGCCTGAAGCAGAAGAAAATAAAATTGAAAGTGGAAGCAAAAAGAAACGTGTGAACAAAGAGCTCTGTGCTGATTAGACAGAGCAGCTCTTGGGTTCACAATTGAAAATGTTTCAGGTTTTGAAGATCTACACATCTCCTGTGACTTTTATGAACAAATGAGGCTTAAACGAAAACTATACGACTTAACGTCCTTTTCCTACTCAGAATACTTGTAATTTGTCCTTCAGTCAAAGGCAGAAAATAATGCTAGGGAAGCTAAATTTGTTTAATGTTCTGCCTCTTTCCTCATTGGCCACCTGATGTTTCTGATCAGTTCAATGCAGACCCTTTCTGATTGATGGGCGCTATCGCTGGCTATTCACTGAGCTCTGCTGTCCTGAGATGGATGGCAGTGGGACCATGCTCCAATCATACATCGAAATGTTCTCATAGTTCCTGTGTCATACTTCAGGGAGCATTGCTTCTTTTCGCTTTATTGGACAAACTCAATTCCACAAGTCTCAGTTTCAAAATAAAAGGCAAAAACTAAATACCATGAAGAAGATGAAAAGCAAATGGCGTGATCTGCAGCATCAAAATTTTTTCTTCAAGTAATGCTTGATATTCAAGTAATCTGATGTTCTTGAAATGTCTAAATGATTAACAATAATTTCTTAGAGTCACATAGCTTGACGCCTGATTGCTGAATGATTCACAGAAGGAATAATAAGAACATATATTTATATAACTCATTCTACATGGATTATTGATTTAAAAGTTATTTATTACTTGTTCAGTACTTTAACCACATATTTTCTGGGTACTTTTTATCTCACACCAACAAATTAAATGTACCTCCATGTTATATTGTTGATAAATATTCAAATCTAAACATCTCAGCAAAAGAGATTTTTATTAACTACTGTGCTGTGTATGAATTAAGCTCAATCATCAATAATTGGGACTGCAGAGTTTCTTAAAATGCCCATCACTTTTTAAAAATAAAGTCTTCAGACATAGTAATTTACCAGTATATTTCACTTTGTGACTGCTTAATCGATTTGTGATAAAATATTTTTAATTATGAATGCTGAATTCTTTCATCCTGTCTTATATCAGTCTACAAAGTCCACAGACAATATATGATTTCCTTAGTTTTAAGAATCTTATCATATGAAACATCATTTGACAATGTAAATTCTAGTCCCTGCTTAGATGTCAATGTTAACAGTGCTCAAGGAAGATGAAAACCAAAAAATGGGATATTACATCATTATAGATGTACCTAACCCAAGATTGATAGCAAACTTAATGAGCAATCTATTCTCCTGTGCATGATGTTTTATATAAAATGGAAACAACTGGAAATGTGTCAGAAATGCACTTACAACATTAGTTGAAAAATGTCACTTTAGAACATTAGTTGAAATGCCATTGATTGATCAGTACCACACTGTATTTGACCTCAACAGCTGCCTTCACACTGTGTGAGACAGAAGATATATGAAGAAAATTTTAAATAAGAACCATGTGGAAACAACAACAAAAAACAGATTTTCATACAGAAAATTCAATGTCTCTTTGAAGCACTACACCAACAAAGTGTTATTCAACGAGATATCTATTTTGGCCAATTATATTGCCTTGTACTTTGAATATAAAAGGCATTTGATTGGAAAACCAGTGTGTATTTGGTTTATTCTTACAGCTATAAATTATACCTTGATGTCTAAATAGCAACTTAGCTTATGGCCATTTATTGAGAAATTATTTCTGCCTGATTTGATAGGTGAAATAGAGGAGCTAAGAATGGAAATCTTTTATGGGATTGCATTCCCAGATTGGCCGTAGAAGGCATTCATAGTGAGTAGAAGTTTGCTTTTGCTGTACTCTAAATACCACACACAGCCTCTTCTATTTCTTTTTCATATTGTTTAAGGCTCACTCTCAGAGTTGTGTGATCAAATGTAGTGGAAATAAAACCAAATTATAAATATCAGGCAGAAAGAATTGTCAAAATGTCATGTCTCAGCATTTATTTGGCTATTTAATTCATACCCCTTCTTTGGGTAGGCACAGAAGAGGAGGGGCTAATTGAGAGAAACTATCAGAAAAATATGATATCTTGATAATTCAAGGTTGAAATTAAGGAGTCCTTCCCTTGCAGCAACAAAACAAAGATATGCCCCTTATTCCTACTCTGAGAGTAAAGATGGACTACTCCAAAGACAGCAGCGTGGAAACCTAGGGATTTAAAACATATTGTTAGCCAGGCAGTGGTGGCAGCACTCGGGAGGCAGAGGCACGTGGATCGTTCGTTGTGAGTTCGAGGCCAGCCTGGTCTACAAAGGGAGTCTAGGACAGCCAGCACTACAAAAAAAAAATTATATATATATATATATATATATATATATATATATATACACACACACACACACACACACACACACACACACACACATACATACATACATAGTTTCTATCGAAGAGAAGGCAAGTAGCTAAAAAGTGAAAACAGCTTATGTCAAATGGGTAATATAATGTAGTATCTATGACATTCCAAGGGTTTTCTCTCTTACAGAACTAGAGATTTCACAACATTAAAGACAACACAATAATTAGGGGTTGAAAGTTTATGAGTCTGGAGCTGCCTCATTTTGGTCTACTGCAATAAGACTTAATAATGTATAACTAACTTACCTCACCATTTGTATGATGTTTTTTCATGCACAGTGAAGCAGACATTTTTAAGTATTTTAAATATTTTTTAGCCTGGAGATTTCTACCTTCTGTATAATCTTATTTAAATATTCTCTCTTAATTCTTGCCTATGTATAAATATAGATATATTTATGAATGTTCACATATATGTATACCATACACACACACACACACACACACACACACACACACACACACACACACCTTCTAGATCTCTTCTTTGTCACACACTGTATTTTTTTTAAAAGTTGTTCTCCCCTTCATCATGGAAAAAGTCATTGTACATTTTGTGATTTATCAAAAGAAATTTTTTGTTGAACAATAACAAGCTCTTACATGAACCTGACGATGTAAATGTTTTTCACTGAAACACAGACATCTGAGCTAAAAGGCATTTATTTCTCTAATTTAGCAGTTTCCACAAGGTCTAATGTCAGGAAAGGAATGCTGTTCACAGAGTAATGTTGCCAGCATCAAGGACAAACAGATTCTGTTTTCCTATGTTCCATTAACTATTGCAAATAATGGCACCATTTACTTTGCAGCTCACCTAGACCTTGACTTTCCACTGCTTGAGTTTACTTGATGGTCCTTTGATTTTGAGTTGCTTTGTTTTTATTTATTTTCTAATTTTCAATTACTTCATGTTGCAATGAAGAAATAAGTTTTTAGTGTCTCCTAATGTTTGATGCTTATAAGCACTACCTGTTCACTGCCCTGGGAGCCTTAAATAATTACTTTAGAGGCAGTGTCCCTAATGTAACCACTTTGGGGGTGACTGCAGAGTTATCATCACAAAAGTTTATTTCCTTTATTCAAGGCCAGCATTTCTGTAATTCCACAGTTGGGTACTGCTTCTCGCTCTGATTCTGTCCTGTCTGTCTGTCCCTATCTTTCTCTGTCTCCCTTTCTCTTTCTTCCTCTCTAATGTTATTGTTTAGTTTTAAGTTTTTATTTTAACTGATATTTGAAAGTGCTCATGGAAGATAGATATATAATACATTGTTTACAAAAATATTTTTAATTTTTAAATTGATGGACACTGTGACTGAGTGGAGTCTACTTATTTGAATATCATTTTCTCTTAGAAATTTGGAGTATTCTAACTTTGTCATCTATAGTCTAAAGTTACTAATAAAAATAGTTTTTTATTTGTACTTCATTACAGTAATTTTCTCTTGCATCAACTGAAACTGATATACATGTTGGATATGAGCTGTTTAAGCGTTACAAATGTTATAAAATTTTCTTCTCTTACATTATTTACTTTTCACTATCATAATGGTACCAGTTTATAAACTAAATTCACTAATATTAATATTACTATTTTGCCTGAATACAGATACTTGCATACAAAGACCTACAATAAACATACAAGTACATTTAAATAGGCAAACAGCTGAAATATTATGATTTCCACAATAAATTCATAACAGGCAAAGGCCAGATTTTTGTCACTAGCTGAGATGAAGGTTTCTTCTTCTGAAAAGATTCATTGATATAGACTTTTTCTTCAAAGTACAATTCCTTCCCTACTAACTATCTTCTTGCTATCATCTTATCTTGTGTAAATTTATAAAATACTCCTCAAGTCCCAGATTCAAGTGGTACTCCATTTTGTTTAACTAGATATTCTCTCATTGACTTGCAAAATGATGGTTTGCTCCATGTGACCTGACATGTCTTTTGTTATGCTCAAGTACATATTGATGTCTTATTAGCTTTCTCTTGTAAGAACAACCACCAAACTTAATGACCTAACTTTACCATTTATATTAGTTACATCTTTAAAAGACCTATACCAGAATAAAGTCATATCCAGAGATATGGTTAGGACTTCAGCGTGAATTTGGATGAGACATAATTAGCCCGTAAGCACAGCCTGCTACAACTGTGACTAATTAGTAATTTCTGTTCCTGCCCTACTCACAGAACGCCGTGTTACTCTGTTCTACATTGTCTCGTCTGCCCTATAGTGAGTCCATCTCATTTTTATGGATTTTTTCCCCAGGAAGATTACCTTCATCATTGTTCAAAAGTACTTGGACTTTTTTCTAATTTCTGGGACTGAGAAATAACTCAAACATTCTCTAAATTTCTGTGATATGCTTCTGCATTCTTTACTTTGTTTTTTATTTCCAAACTGCTTCAGTGTTTGCTGTAGCCTGAAATGAGAGCAATTTCAATGTTGTTTCCTGATTGGGGTCTACCCAAACAAACTAGAAACAGGAATGTATTCTTCCATTTAATTGTATCTAAGCCATTCTCATCACACCTGCAGCCTCAGTTAAATGCCTTTCACTTACTTACTGGGTGACTAATGGAGGTACAATAGCTTGTTAATTACCTGAGGACTGGACCAGCCTAACAAGCCCTACCAGAACATGAACTACTAGTGGTAATTACGAGTCCCGGAAGATTAAATAATATTTTCTTTGAAATATGTTCCTTCTGTTAATAAAATAACAATGTTCCTTTATTAGAAGGGTATGGATGTGTTTTTATTAATGCTATTGGAGCAAACTAAAGTTCATATATCAAGGAGTCTTCTAGTCAAAACTAATCATATAAAGTACTGGTATTGCATGTCCCCTGGAGGAGGAGACCTGGTGGCACTCAGAGGAAGGACAGCAGGTTACCAAGAAGAGACTTGATACCCTATGAACATATACAGGGGGAGGTAATCCTCCTCAGGAACAGTCATAGGGGAGGGGAATAAGGGGAAAATGGGAGGGAGGGAAGAATGGGAGGATACAAGGGATGGGATAACCACTGAGATGTAACAAGAATAAATTAATTTTAAAAAAGGGGAAAAAAAAGAAGAATCAGAAAAAAAGTAGTGGTATTTAAAGTACAGGATTAATATTACAGTAGTGAATCTATATTGTTTAGGAATGGAATTATAACTAAATATAAGTGAAATTTCAAAATACGTGGCTTATTTTTTATACAGTCATTTTAAAATTTTGTAATTTATTGTATTATGCAAACAGGTGATAATGTTATACCTTTAACAAAAATCCTCAGTGTTGGAAAATATATAATAGATAAGCTATTATTATAAGTTAAATAGAACTCCACTGCAATTCTAGAAGATAAAATTGTGGTGAATTCTAATCTTGAGTCTCCATAGCCCAATGGTCCCCTTATGCTAATATTTTGAAGATAGGTATTTACGAACAACTTAGAAGCTAATTTCCTCATTCCTTATTACTTGTTTTATGTTACACATTCTACAAACTGAGTTCAATATTTGTGAAAGTCACCATATACATAATATCAAATCAGAGAATTATTGGTTAATTTAGTGTGTCAACATGAACAGATTACCAGTATGTACTGGTTCAAACTCTAATGTGGATGCTGCTGTGAGGTTTCTTTAGATTAATATTTACATAGGTTGACTTTGAATATAGCATGTTTTTATGTTTAAAAATATAAATGTAAGGCAATAAGATAAGAAAGCACTAGGCAGCAGATATTACATTATAGAGGAGTTTATTAAATGAGTATGGGAGGAGACAGAAAGGGAGAGAGGTACCCCAGAGAGAGAGAGACAGAGACAGAGACAGAGACAGAGACAGAGACAGAGACAGAGACAGAGACAGAGACAGAGGAAGATAGAGGAGAGAGAGGAAGAGAGAGAACAAGAGGTGAGACTGTTTTCCTGTATGGTCCTGGACAGGGCGACGCCCCCATGGCAAGTAGGCAATGACATCACAGGTAGGCAGACTGAAGCAAAATACTAACTATATTACCGTACAATAAAGGAGTGGACTTTATCCAACCACTGGAGTGCCTAAATTGCTCAAATCAAAACACTGCTCTTAACTGATAAAGTAACATATATTTCTGTTCATATGTAGGAATTAAGAACTAATATTTAGACAGAAGATGAGAGATGAGTGACCTGAATATTGACCCACTACTTAAGCATTATCTGTCCAAGTGTGAACTTAGCAGGAAGGGAAAATATCTAATAAGTGTTCTTCCTAACTGTCAAAATTTTGAGAAACAATATGTACTCATGGGAAAAAAAATTAACACAGAGGCATTGCATTTTACAGGGAAAAATCATTATTATTTATTCTTCTATACTGCATCTCCAAACAACAAAGTGAAATCTCTGAAATGAAAAATGACATAATTATGGTCACAATGTGCCCATAAGAATAAGAGAAAAGGGAGGCTACAAGTCACATTTAAAATAGAAATTTTTATGCATGAATCACTAGTTTTCGAAGTCACATAGATATATAGCTTGGATATTTAAAAGAAACAATAAGGAAAGAATGTTCATCAGCTCACTGAAACACCCCAACACACATACTAAAACATCCAAAGGGCACTTAGAAAGGAGAATTAAAACTTTAAAATGTAAAATATTCTTAAATACATATAGGTCATAATCCTGACAAAAGAGAAAATAACTGTGTGCACAAAGCAATGAACAGTACAAAGCAATAGTCTAGAAAATATTCATTTTAACCTAGATGGAATTTAAACTTTTCACAAAAAAATTTTTCTGCCTCATAAAATTGTTTGATCTAAGTTGATTTAAGATCACTATAATTATGAAATAATTTCAGTGCATAAGCTACATCTTTTGAGTCATGAAATTTTAATGTAATTTTTAAAAATAAACTCCCTGATGCTCACTCCTTGGACAGCTAATATACTCACTTAGGACGTTAATAAGGTTCACAGAGGAACACCAAGTTAGATCTTTTTATAACATTTTTGGCATTCCTGAAAATAAAAATTGATTGAGAGCTGATTAAAAATCTTGGGGGTCTAGGAAGATATGGCAGATAGCAGGAAGGACACTTGTTAGCCACGACCATGGGGATGTGAGTTTAGATTCATGAACCCACATCAAACCAGATGTGTCCATGTCTAGCCCAGCAGTCTACTAGTAAGCCAGAGGCAGGGAAGAAAGAATCTGAAGAGTCCTGAGGCACAGCTGGTCTACCATATGAAGGTGAGAACTTAAAAGGGACACTGCCTTGACCAAGGTGGAAAACCAGAACTGACACCCAAGAGTGCCCTTGCCCATCAGGAGGCCATAGCACTCACAGTCACACACACAACAAGCACACATTAAAAAAAAGCAAGCATCACTTACACAACATTAAAACATACAAAACATTAAAGGAAATAACACAAATGCTCTAATGTTGTGCAATCTATACCACAAGAACAAATAGGCCTAT
Source organism: Acomys minous (assembly GCF_964271855.1). Lineage (NCBI taxonomy): Eukaryota > Metazoa > Chordata > Mammalia > Rodentia > Muridae > Acomys > Acomys minous. The sequence goes on along the minus strand of NC_140501.1, from coordinate 9,461,256 downwards.
CAAAAGAAACACACAGTCTATATTTGTCTCTTAAAGACTTCCCTCTGCAGTATTCCACCCAATGGCAGTGTAAAGGTCAAGTGAGCATATGATTTCTTTCCTTTCAATTCCTCTAAATATTTCATCCTAACCTTGCTTCCAAATTTATGTCTCATGTGCTTCAGTTTAGCATATATATGCTGACCTTTGGTTCTCACCTTAATTAATCTTGTACTTGAGATTCACAGTTCACTTTGCTTTCTTTAGCTTTAAATCTTGGCCTCACACTCAACACAAGATCCTCAAGTCACAGACTTAGTGTTCACTTTTGCATGAAAGTCTTAGACAAAGAAAACAGGTTAGAATCTACAGACTGTGTGTAGATATGACTCTTATTTAAGTTATTAACTTTGTCAATATTTTCTTGGTAATGTTAACTACCAAGTTACCATTGGATACTTGATTAATACTATGTACTTTGTAATCACAGCCCTACTCAGTTCACACAGCAATTCTCTCACATACTCGTTCACTGAAAAGGTGAAACTGTCAGCAAAGGGCTGCACAGATCTCCACAAAAAAAACAGTCTCATCTACCAGAATATTTGTCCCATTTTTAATTGTTTGTACTCACTGTTGAGGACAATCTTACAATTATTTGTTCTCTTAGTTCAAGGATACAAAATCATGTCCTATCATGTCTCCCCATTCTAAATGAAGTTCCTATCTTTGTCATAAACCACATTGTTATTTTACTGCATCCAATGCTATTTCATCTGCATCAGAGGCACTGCTATTTGACCCATGTCTGAAGCCATTATCAGATAGACATTTCTCAGGCTTTTTCATTTCTTTACCTCTCTTTACAATAAGATTAGTCAATTTTTTTCTTAATCTTCACTCTAGTTTACTTTCTCCCATGCCTTACGAACTCATTCCACTCAGTGGAAGGTGTCTCTGACATTGATCTCATTAAAACTTTCCAAGCCGGATGGGTGTGGAAGCTCTTGCCTTTGATCTCAGCAGGGGCATGTTAATATCATGAATTCATGAGGAGCCTGAACTACATACAAATGCCCACCCAGACAAACATACATAGTAAGATGTTGTCTCAAAAAATAATAAACTAAAATAAACTGTCCAATTAGTTCTTGTTGTGTTGCTATATAAGGCTTAAGCCCATTTGCTTCTCCTACCTCACCCTCATGTAGCTTGAAATGACATCTATACATGCTCATGACTTCTGCATTTTTATAGATATATTCCCCTTCCTACAAACAAATAAGCTAATAAACATTCACATTTATGTGTCTGTGCTTTTTATACCACTGGTCCATTTTCTTTTTTTCTTTTTCTTTCTTTCTTTCTTTCTTTCTTTTCTTTTCTTTTCTTTTTCTTTTTTTTTTTTACTACTTACTGTTAAAGAAAACCTTTCCTTTGCAGTTGCATGGATTTTTAAAGCATTTTTTACTCCATTTTTACATTCCTATCTAAACTTAACATGTGATCTCCTCCTACTTTTTAAATCTTGGGTACATATCTAGAATTCAAAACTGTCATCCCTATACCATTGTACTTTCCTGGTTCGCAGTATGTCTCCTTTTCTTACTCGCATTGCTGTGCCTCCATACCCTTGAAAAATGCCCCGACTTTTCCATTATTCTTCCTTTCCAACAGCAACTGAGTCAGTTTTAAGGAATAAGTTAAACGATGTTATTCCTCTGACCAAAGATTTGTTGTTGTTGAGCCATTGTGAAAGCTGGGCTTTCTGTAAGGCTTCCAAGGCCCCTTGTCATCTGGTCACTTACTACACTGAGCAGATTGTGGTGCTGATTACCTATTATTTCCTTCAGTATTCTCACCGTGCCTTGTCACAGGTCTGATGGTAAGAAATTCACTCTGCTATTCTCTATACCTCCAACACCCTGTCTCCAAACATCTGCTTGACTCTAACTTTTATTCCTTGCCCTTATGTCATCTTTTCAATGTCCTTATGTCATCTTCATCAATGTAGTATAGTACTCTTTCACAGGATGCAAAGCCAGTGCCTATGCTCACCTTGGTGCTCAGGACCATGTGCATTTATTTCCAGAGATACTACAGATTTGACTGTTTGTTTACAATTATTCTCATTTTGTGCCACATGCTTTCCTAGCAGACTTATCTTTGAATGCTTCTATGCCTAGCAGCATGGGAGCATCACAAATTGGTCCCAGTATGGTAGCAAGGAGACATGGAAGGAGGAGCCTTCATTCCCTGTTAGTGGGGTTGCAAACTGATTCGCCCACTGTGGATATCACTGTGGAGAATTCTCAGAAAAGATAAATGTAGTTCTACCATATAGCTCAGCTTTACATTTCCTTGGCATATGCCCAAAGGACTTGCTACCCTGTACCACACTGGCCTCACAGGACTCTGAAATTTTCTCTCTCCATTTTTTGCTATGTCATCTCCCATGTGTTTCTTCCTTCTTTTCCCTCATTTTTTATCTTATTTCTTTTCCTTTCCTCTTGTGTAATCTTTAAAAATGTTAGATTAGAATACAGCTCCATGATGGCACACTTGCCTACCATATGTGAGGCCAGGGACCTATACCAAAATATTAAAATTAAATTTAAAAAACCACTAGGCTCATTAGCACAAACCTGACATCTCAATACTTGGGAAGTGAGTGTGGAGCACTATGAGTGAGATCCTTATTTAAAAGAGATAAAACAAGAAGAGTAAAAATTACTGTTAGTCTAAAAGCCATTAAAGAAAGGCTAAAAGCTAGAGTTGATCCACATATCATTCTTTACCAACACTTTAGATTTAAAAATAATACAGATTTCTTTCTTATACATATTTCTCGCACAAATTTTCAATCTGTAGCTCATTAGCCTTAAAATATCTCTCTAACTCACACTGGCTACCACTAATCTCCCCCAGCCTCAGCCTCCAAAGTGTTGAGGTCATAGGTCTGACCACCATGCCTCTTCCATCACCTGAGAGCATGCTGCCATCCAGATAGTCTTTCATCTTCCTCCTTCAGATATCAGGTCTGTACTGCAGTGTGAAATCTCTGCATGTCCCTTGGTTCATCCTTTAGAGACACCTCTCCTGGTAAATGTCTGCTCACCTGGTGGTTCTGCTTCTAACAGAAAGACTGCACTTTGTAATATGTATCTTCTTTCCAAGTTAAAGGGCACTGGTCTGCTAGGGCTTCTATGGTCAATTACCACACACTAGATGGCTTAAACTAAAATATACTGTGTGTCTCATATGTAATCATTAACAGTCAAGGTGCCTGCAGGAGACCCCAAGGTGAAGAAATAATGGTGATCTCATTTTTTCTTTCTACATGTGTCCTTCTGCATGTGACTCTCTGTTTATATAAAGTTTTCACACAAAGACACAAATCATACAGAAGCCTACCCTACTCTAGTTAAGTAACTAATAACTATGTTAACAAATCTACAGCAAGCCTGTCTTTAGATATGTACATTCTCAGACACTAGACACTAAAGTTATGGAGTTTTTGCATTCATCATACTATAGACTTTAATAATTTACCACGGTTAGCTTGACAGTCTTATTCTTACACCAAAGATTTTCTGTCTCCATAGTGAACCATCCCAGAATTCACCTGCCAAGACTCCTCCGGCTTCTGTACTCTTCCCGTGTTCCTGTTCCCTCTGTATCTCATCTTTCTACCTTTGGGAAGGAAAACAAACCTTTCTAATTTTCTTTTTCATACCTGATCAACATTGCCCTAGAGGAAAAATGGGACTATTGCAATAAGCAGGATAGTATCCTCAGATGCAAAATTCATATTAAAAATATGCGCTCTGTCCTCCTCCTTCAGGCAGCAGACAAGCAATATAAAATGTTATCATAGGAGCTTATGGAATACACAACAGAAATTTATTGCTTCATAAGAATGATAGCTCAAGAATATACAAGAATCACAAATGGAATATGGCACATTTTATAGAAGACAATTTTTCTTAAAAGACATTTTTTAAAATTATGTTTTCTTCCCTGTGGAAAAGTATTAGCACTGATGACTGATAGTGAATTTGGTAGTAAGTTTTGCAAAGTGACATAAAACAAATTTTTATAATTGACATGCCATAATTTCTCACATTTTCATAACTATGTAGCCCTCCTTGTAAATGTCGAAGGTCCATTTTTGTTCATAAAAGGCTATTCGGAACATCCGTGCAATTAAAATATGTTTTTCTATACTTCAGATAACTGGAACATAACACTTTCTCCACTGTGGCAATCTAACTTTATATAGCATACTTTGATAATATCACTGTGTTTCTTTTCACAAAGTCCCCCACACACACACTCACAGAGCAGCATTTATAGTCTTAGAAACATAAAATTATGACTTTATCACACTTGTTTGCAAAACAGTCAAGGTGTTTTTATATTATTCAGAATAAACCATCACCAAGTCATTCCATTACTCATTTCTCTTATTTAGTCCCTCTTGATGTTTCCCAACTCATCCTAGGCCTTCCTTATTATATGACAGGAATATTGCACTATTGTTCGATCACATGCATCCCTACCTCACTTCCAGTTGGAGTCTCTGTGCGCCATAGTACTAGCCAGGACTGGACCTGCTTATATGCCAAAAGTGCACGAGACCAGTATAGAAAAGTTTGAATCTGCTATGGCTATATTATCAAAAAGATAAGAAGTAACCAATAGTTTTATCTTCAAAGAGGACAAGATTAAATATATATAAAAAAGGGGTTTTCACCACTTTCTATGTCCTCAAAATTTAAATTTATCTCTGTATTATATTTTATATCTGTATGGTTATTTACATTATACTTGTCCTCAGATTTAATATTAATATGAACATGTTTTTCTTCTCTTCATTACCATATAAATAGCTCTAAATAGACAGATCACAGTAAATATTCAAAATTGAACTGCAACTGAATTTTATGTGTATTCTCATTTTACAAAAGAAGAAATGGAGTTAGATTAGTGTGTGTGTGTGTGTGTGTGTGTGTGTGTGTGTGACATCATGATGCAAGTATATAGTAGATAGCATAGCAAAATATCTGATCAATTTTTTTATAGCAACAACATGAAGAATGAAGAAACAAAAGGAAGCAATGCAAGTAAGCCCCTCTGCCACTTGCCTCACCAGGTTTTCTTTCTTTTCTTTTTTCTTTTTCTTTTTTTTTTGTGTCCTTTTATTTTATGTATATTTTTAATTAACTAAACATTTTTATTTTTACACATACATTTTTATTGTTACACATATATACAATAAACTACCTATAGCGAGAAGAACCATGACACAATCAGGAATTGTGTAAATGTTATATTCTTAGTGTTTTGGCTATTTGTATTTGACAGCCTTGAAGAAAACATTTTCCTATCTTGATGCATCTAAAAAATTCAGAATGTAAATCAATCTCCATCACATCTTGTCATTATCAACTCTTGCCAGTTGTGGTGGCAAATGCTGGTAGATTTGCTGAAGAAGGCAGAAGCAGGAGGATCACGAGTTCGAGGCCAGCCTAGGCCACACTATGTTTTCTTGTACAGCATTCTGACTTCACAGTCTGGTTCCAACCTGTCCTTCGAGCTTAATCTCACACGACAAGTTATATCTGCAGACTATCTCCATAGTCCTGGTCTTGTTTGACTTTGGGATTTACCCCTAATGTCACCCCTAACCAGTAATGATTTCTTTTCCCAATTCTGACTAATGAAATCTTCCTTTTACTTTGACTAAGGGCAAAGGTCACTTGTGCTATTATGTGGCTCCAAGCACCTCTGTAAAATTAATCTCTTTTCCTCCTAGAAACTGCAAAAGTACTTTCTTTTTGTTTATTAACTTTGGCAGTTTACATCTTGTACCTCACAATAATGTTTTTGTCCTTCATGAGAAACAAAGCTTCCTGGGGGCAGAGGTCTCCTTGGACTCACCTTTGTCTTTGTAGCTTAGATATTAAAGGTTTCCATATAAGTATCTACTATTTGGGTCAAATAATGTAGGAATTCTTTTAATTTTTCCAACATATTCCATGAAATTAATAATAAACAATTACATCTTTTAATTTAATATTATTTTAACAAATAGCTATAAAACCAAGTTTTCCTGACACAGATTCCTTGTGTTACTATATGATTTCCTAATAAAGCTGATACAGTAAGTGATATGTGTTTTTCCATTATTTCACCTCAGTTAGAATGCAGGAAAATGGAATGGAATGGTAGTAGAGCTCAGTGGTTGCATACTTATTTAGCATGCCAGAGACTAGAGTCCATTCAGAACACAAGAAAAAAATGAAAAGAAAAAAACTGCTCTTAAGTGAAATAAACAATATTAATAATTCACAGAGAATGTAAAAAAGCAAAAAATGTTTGTCTAGAAAACCACAAATCATGATGAAAAGCTATATAATCTTAGTCTTTTCCATTGTTTGATTTTTCAGTTTTTAATTGAACATATTTATTTACTTTTCTGCCCAGGACAATTTGTAAGATAGCATACAACCACAGATGAAGATAGAAATAGAGAATAAAAATATTTGAGGTAATTATTTAAAATCACTATCAAAATAGCTGTAGCAAATACTTACTTTCAATGCTACCTAATACTGAATTCTCCAACTGAAAAAACCATAAAGTTATAGACCAGGCAAAATAAACAGAGCCCAAATACATACTGTATAAGAAACCAACATTGTATACAGTGACAAACACACATACACACATACACACATAGACACACATGCACACACACAGACACACACACATGCACACACACATACATACACACACACAAACACAAACATACAGACACACATATGTATACACATAGACACACACGTGCACATATATACACACAAACACACAAGCATACACATGCACACACCCACAGACATACACAGACACACAGACACAGGCACATACACACACACACACATAAAGCAAGACAATACAAGGATAAAAAATATGCAATGCAATAGAAACCAAGAAAAGCAGTTGTCTCTGTTTTAGGTGAAAGACACTAACTGAAAAAGTAAAACGGGAAAGAAAGTCATTATAAAATAATAAATGGTTCAGCAAAGCAAATATATATACCAAGTACAAACATATCTATGCACACCACTAAAGCACAGAAATGTACCAAAGCTATATTAGCTATCTGAGCAATCACACATTCAATAATAAAATAAAATAATTCAGAACCTCATAGTTATTAATGAGCCCATATTGAGAAAAAACCACTAATAATATATAAGATTTAAACTACATTATTTAGCAGTTGGATGTAAACAGGTGTACATAGAACAATGCCGTGGCTGAAGAAGACCCATGTTTTCCAGAAAGCCAAGCAACATTATCTAGAATAGAGTGTGTGTTTGATTACAAAATAAATGTTAACAAAAAGTCAAAATTATTTCAAATGTTTGTTTGTTCTTTCTTGTCATTAATGACATTAAAACACAACCTATCAAACCCTATTATATATATCAAAGTAGTTCTGAGGGTAAGGTTTATCTTCTATAAATACCTACATTTAAAAAGATGAGTTCAACAACTTTAAAAAATCTTTTCTGGTCCTTCCTCCACATTAAAAAAGTGAAATACAAAATAAACTCATAACTAATGGAAATAAGTAAATAATGATGAACAGAATAGAAATATATAAAATAGTCTAAAATACATTTTAAGAGAACACCATGAAGACATATGATCATGGAATTTCCCGTGAGATCCTGTCTTCTCGTAAGGTCAGAAGCTGCACTCATAAATTCTCACCAACATGACTACCCTAACATTTTAAAAAAGATAAGCAAAACTGAATTCTTACCATTTCTGCTTTTTGCAATGTTAGAGTACACCAAGGATAGTGAAAATAATTTAAAAAGAAATAGTAGATGGATCACTTACAGATGGATTGAAAGAGACTGAAGTGAAGGATTTTGAAACTCAAACGTTAACGGTGGGGAACCAATTATATGAAATTATAAGCACCTTAAGAATGAACCAAAGATGTTGAGTTAGATGAATAAAACACTGTTTCCTCATTTAGTACTTTAAAAATTATTCAGTAATTCATTAATTTTCTATCCCATGTAATCTTTTTTACTTATTGAGATATAAAGTTAAAGAAAATAGAAAGGAAATCACATTTCTAATGGAGATTAAGTTAGAATAGCAGACAACTGATGAAGAAACAATCCTGTAGTTTAAGGCCACAACCAAGCACGTGCTCATGAGGACGGAGAGGAGTTACCTCAGTGAAGTGGACTGTGTGTTGAAAGCCTACACCCAAGGGATGAAGAATAGGAAGGGACCTACACAGGTAAAATGTAAACACGAGCACTGTTGCACTTTGTGGGTTAAGTGAACAGAAACACTGGCTGCAGCTGTGAAACCATATACAACTAGATGCATTAGAAATTTGACCATGTCCCCTGGAGGGGGAGACCTGGTGGCACTCAGAGGAAGGACAGCAGGTTACCAAGAAGAGACTTGATACCCTATGAACATATACAGGAGGTAATCCCCCTCAGGAACAGTCATAGGGGAGGGGAATAAGGGGAAAATGGGAGGGAGGGAAGAATGGGAGGATACAAGGGATGGGATAACCATTGAGATGTAACAAGAATAAATTAATAAAGAGAAAAAAAAGGAAGAAAAAAGAAATGTGATGAATAGTCTGGTGTCATTAAAGAGACAAGCTTATTATGAGTCATCATTTCTTATTGTCTGTAAGGTGTTTCTCAAAGACATCGATATCTGAAGTGATGGACTGTAAAGCCGAGTCCACCTCCAACGCAGGTGGTGCTATTCAATGCCTTGCGAGGTTAATTAGGGTAGAAGGAAGGAGAAGGCTTTTGTCCTAATTGCTCATATTGGGATATCAACATTCTCTAGGCCCCAGTTCTTGAGTCCCACAGTGTCTTGCAGACCACAGATCATAGAACTTCCTAAATTGTCATACATGCACATGACCATATATAACACCACAGTACAGTAAACATGCATGTGGTGCTCCTTTTCATGCATCTCATAATTAACAGAAGGTTAAAGTGGGAATGTATAATTGTTTTCACAATCTAGTATTATTCGTGATTAGCAAGAGGGCTGATAAAGCGGAGTACTGGGTCTGTTCCAGGAGGCTCTGATTTAGTACGTCTGTGGTAAGACCCAAGACTTTTCATTTCTAACAAGCTCCCAGGTGACTTGAGCCTGCTGGTTACACGATGAGAACTTGAGAACAACTGCCATAAATAACCAGAGCCACCCAGACATTAGCAACCACATCCCTGTTTCCTCCAGAATGGTAAGTTCATCACAGATGCCATCTCGAAGTAACTTGAGGTTTTCTGTTATTTCATTATTTAGCAAACCAAATATAAATCTTCAACAGGCTATTTTCCATCCCTGATAATTTTCCCTTTGTCTCATCATACCAGAGACTCCACAAGCTTTGAAAATGTAAACTTTGCTGCTAAAGAGCATGTGCTTAAAAGTGCATTTTACAAACTTTAGAAAAACAACAAATTAAAAATCTTTTCTTGTAGCCAGAACTGTCTTTAAGGGATCTAATCCTAGATAGTACCATGCATTCCTGCAAAAAAGTCACTTTATAACTAATATTAACATACAATGGGAGTCCCTGCTACTCTCTTCCATAATACAGTCAAACCCTTCATATAGTAAGATATTCCACAGCACTCACAGTCTATGCCTGAGAGAAGCTCATTCTCTCTTCAGGTCACCCAGCAACTCATCTCTCTGTGTGAACACATCCCTGACCTCCATATCATTACGGATACACTTCTGTTGTCCTGTTCCATATGACTATGGGTATGTTTAGCTAGACTTCACACCAAACCTGGATGTCACTTCACTGAGTAGGCTCCGTTTGATTCCCTTTAGGAGAAACTCAGAGTCCTTTCAAGTACTAAGTGGACACTGTTAGCCTTCCTCTTGCACATTTGAAAGAAGATATTTAAATATCTATGTATGTGTGTGCACTTATGCACACACAAACTAAATGCATACTGACCACTGCAGTATCTGTGAATTTTCACACCTGGACACCAGCAACTGTCCCTGTTAAAAAAAAAATTAATAGAACAGCAGCGAGCATGTGCAGCAGCAACAATTTGTTGAGGATGGACGCCATCGCTTTCACATTTCCATGAACCTGTCAAAAAGCCCTGCTCCAATTTACAGCTGTACTTGTTCAGCCAGAGATTTGACTCAAAGTCAGATATCTGCCTTCCTTTTAAGGTCTCTAAAATTATGTGTAATTTAGATATTCAAGGCATAGCCTGGAGCAACATAAGCCTGAATACCAAGCCAAAAGGAAAACTGAGCGAATCTCTTAGCATTGTAAAGTCTGACAGTTAAAGTATCTACAAAAATTTTCAAAAAGATACATCATATATAACATCTGTGTCAAGTCTGGTATAAAGTTGGCAATATAAGTTTTTGCTACTTCATTTTTGGTCACTGAAGGGGGCTCTGATTTTCCATAATACCTCCAAATACTTCTTTCCTTTCATAATTTCCAATCATCTTACAGGGATATTTTCTTAAAAGCTCCAATGTTCAAACACTCCATATCCATCAACCATATACCATCCCCAGTTCCCTCACATCATCACACAACTTTGTAAATCACACATTGGGACATTGGTGGCAAATAAATGAACATGCCCCTGAAAAGCATAATATTATATTGGTTGTGAAGAAATGGATATACTCAGATCCACTTCTTCATGGTGCATATATATATTACATAGATGGAAAATTTGGTGATTTTCTAGGTGTTACTTAATATTGTTTTGTACAATCTCTCTTGATGTCGGTAAGGATAGATGGCACATACATCTTAAGCTCCTGTCACCTTCCTATTAGAATTTAAACTCATTTAACGATCCCTAAATTCTTCTATGGTTTTTTTCCATGAAAGTATTCAACAGGACAAAATAAAATTGGAATTATTAATTTGGAAGTTGTCCCATCATTGTATGAATGTGACCTCTCTCTTCATGACAAGTACTGTCCAGTGAATGATAAGAGGTATTTATGATTTCCATTTAAAGAATGTTTATCAGTGTCAGTAGAATAGTGTTCCATACCTCAGCCGTGAACCTGCAGCTGTAGTGTTACCAACTTGGATTAACTGTTATGTGTTGAAATATCTTCATATTAAACACTCGAAGTCAATATGTAGTCCAATAAGAGCCACTTTCTCAGTGCCAGGCACTGTTTATCTATTTGGAAATTCAAAGTTAGTGATAACTATGAACTTTTACTCTTACTAATATTGGATTTTTTTTTATTTAATCACTTTACAGCCATATCACAGGCCCCTTCCTGCTCTCCTCCCTCCCGTCTTCTCCTTTCCTCTTCTTCTCAGGGAAAGGGAGGCCCACTGAGTGGGTACCAACCCACCCTAGCACAAGTCACAGCAGTGACTCTACCACTGAAGCCAGACAAGGCAGCCCAGCTGGGGGAAAGGGATCCAAAGGCAGCAACAGAGTCAGCAACAGCCCCATCTCTAAATGTTAGGGGACTCCCATGATACCAAGCTGCACATCTGTTACATATGTGTAGGGGGTCTAGATCTAGCCCATACATGCTCTTTGGTTGGTGGTTCAGTCTCTGTGAACACCCATGGATCCAGGTTAGATGATTCTGTAGGTTTTCTAGTAGTGACCTTGATCCCTTTGGCTCCATCTAGCCTTCCTCGCCTTCTTCCACAAAAGACCCCAAGCTCGGCCTATTCTTTGGCTGTGGGTCTCTGCATCTGTTTCCATCAGCTGCTGGATGAAGCCTTTCAGAGGACAACACATATGCTAGGCTCTTGTTTGCAAGCATAACAGAGTATCATTACTAGTGTCAAGGGTTGGTGCTCTCCCATGGAATGGATAGAAATTTTTTAAGGAAAGCAACTTTTTTATTCTTGAAAGTAGTTTCTGCTTGGACACATGGTTGAATTACACATGTGAATTCTTAAAAAGTCAACAGTTCATGCGCTTGCTCCAAATACTGAAAGACCTCTGTTCCCTTCACATCAGCTCTGTTTTAAAGGGGAAATCCAGAGGCATCTTACATAGAAAACACTTAAACTTACACTCCTTTGCTTCTGCAGACCTTTCAGGTGCAGGAGAAGAAGCAGCACAGTTACAAATCTAACTCACCAAAGAATAAGCAACATAGAGAAACATGTATGGAGGATTATTTTGACCATTTAATGAAATATCTATAATTTTATTAAAATGTGTCAAGTATGATGGAGTAATGTATGTCAACTACTTCTAAATTTCATCACCATGAACGTTAGTTAAAGTCATATTAACGGAGCTGTGTGGGTGGTCCCAGGGAGATGGCTCACAGGTCTGAAAACAGACTACCATTTCGGAATTCTCTATTCACATCTCCATGCTTCAGCATCTCTGACGGCATTGTGGATGTCCATGAGACACCACCTCAAATGACGTCAAGAAGAATATAACTATTTTCCCAATTACTGTACTGAACACTGGAAACAATTTATAAGTTCACTTAGATTCACTTTTAAGTTTTTATTTATAAGTAGATGTGAAGGATGGAGTGTAGTTTCTGCTGTTCACAGAAAGCACAATAGGACACTGGACCCCTTGGGCTCGACTTCAAGCCCCAAGTGTGAGTAACTTGTGTGTCCTGGGAACCAAAACCCTGGAGTATGCACACTTAACTGCTGAACCATCTTTCCAGACCAAATTTAAGTGTTTAATATTATTTCTAGTATAACCATTTTTTTTGTTATGAATTGCTCTTGAGCTCTTCAGATATTTAAACAATATAACAAAAGTCAGCTGATGCTATTATCATTGCACCGTGAACAGTGGAAATTATTCAGGAGAACACTGAATTTGTCTCTCTTATATAATTTTTGAAAAATAGTTATTTAGAAAAGCACTGCACAGGTAAAGACCTTTTAAACGTTGACTTCTAATATCCACTTGATTCTCGTTCTGTAATGTCATGTTTCTCTGCACACAAAGAGACAGTTTCACGACAAGCTGCCATTCCGTCCACAGTTTTAAGAAAATTGTGCTTGATAAGTATCTTCAAACAGGCTTATTGCAATGTATGTCAGCAAAACTGTTATCCAATATAAGTGGTCTGATGCATTTGTGTTTTCTGTACCTGAGCGTTGTAGTTTGTGAACATAATAATCTCGGAAAAGAATCGTAGCAGAAAAAAGACTCTTCTATAGCACGTCTTCATGTTCTCATATCTGCTACCTCTTACTCCTCATTTTCATCCTATTTTTAAATTTTTTGAGCTTATATGGACACTAATGATCTTGAATATAGCTTAATTAAATTTTTCATAGAGATTAAGTCCATAAATACACCATTAGGGTATTGTAAATCATCTTGTTTTTCTATTTATGTTTCTATTCTATTTCTATTTATCTATGATATAAAATTGTGAGATAAATGATACATTACATATATATATATATATATATATATATATATATATATATATATATTTCATTCAATTACCACAGCACATCTTGGAAGAGGGAGAGGAAAAAATGAAAGAGTCAGAGAAGTCTAACACAAGAGGAGATCATGGCCCACAGAATCAACTAAGCAGGGCTCATATGGGGCTCACAGAGCCTCCAAGGGTCAGTACTTGGTCCTCTTTGTATATACGCTATGGTTGTTTATCTTACTGTTTTCGTTGGACTTCAAACAGTGGGAGTGGGATTGTCTCTGACTCTTTGACTGCTCTTGGGATCTTTTCCTGCCTACTGGGTTTATTTGTCCAGCCTTGATAGGAGGGTCTGTGTCTAGCTGTATCACACCTTATTATGCTGTGTTCAGTTGATAATCCTGGGAGGGCTGATCTAAAGGACAATGGAGGATCAGTGAATCTGAGAAAGAGGAAAGATAGGTTAGGGACCTGTGTGGAGTGGAGAAAAGGGAGGAAGCAATCTGGATATATTGTATGAGAAATGAGTAAACTTTTTAAAAAGAAAAAGGCTAACTTCAATGTGTGTGTGTGTGTGTGTGTGTGTGTGTGTGTGTGTGTGTGTGTGTGTGTGTGTGATGTGCTCATGTAAGGATGACGGTCCACATGCCAGAGAACATATGATCTGGGGATGTAAAATTGGGACCTTGTGCTTACAGAGGAAGCACTCTGAAATGCCCAGAAATCTCCCCTGTACCGCCAGGCTATCTAATAAGCACTGATTCGATTTTATAAAGTTATCTGATCTTTTTGTAACATTTAACGTATTCACTTTAATTTTTTCATAGAAATATGCCATAAAATAAAAAGATTGTGCATTTAACTTAAAAAAACCAGGGTCTCATTCAGCCTGTCTTCAATTTTACAATCTTCCCACCTCAAATCCTTAGTGTCAGGATCATAGGTACTTACTGCCATGCCAGGCAGAACTCCACATTTGAAATATGAGTACAATGTTAAATGACATAATCAGATATTCCTTTGAAGAAATTACAAATGAAGTATGGATTTGATTAAAGTTAAAATTTATGAAATGGCATTTCAAAATTATTCACAATACTGTCTGAGAAAAATTTATTGTTAAGTGATAAACAGTATTCTGAAAAACTGCTTTAATTTTTGTATTTTATAGGTAATTTTGTAATTTTAATAAAATCTTCAATAAGCTCACACATTTTATTCTTGACAAATTTCAAGGGATTTATTTCAAAAAGTTTCATATGAAATTTCATACGCAATACTATATAAAATCACATAAAACATAGGATTTTCAGACGAATCTTTGTTCATTTTCTTGTTCAAGGTCTGACTGACATTTTAGAAGTTTGTTGCATAGAAAACATGAGGAAGAGCAAAGATGCTAAAAATTCACTCACAGTTAAGTCTTAAAATCTACTAGGTACAAAAGGCCAAGGAAAAAGTAAGAAGAAAAATCTATTAAATGCTACTGTCAACTTAATACTCTAATTCTATAAGGATCTCCAAATGGTCATAAGGAAAACCACATTTCAATAAGAGAACTAAGTGGGTTATTAAACTATCATCTTGTTGGTTTTTATTTTGTCTTTATTAAAATGCTAAAAAATATTTTGGGGAAAGAGCATTGATCACTTTTTTGCTTCATGGAATTAACAGTTGGTAGACTATGGGTACATAAAATATATTTTAACAATAATTATGTCTTTCAATTGGCCTGGTACATAAATATAAAATAAAACATTAATAGAAAATCTGTTTCCCCTTCTATTAGAATAGAGAGTATTCAGATGTATTTCCATAAAGGTAAACTGTAGCATCAGACATGGAAGGTGACGAGAAATTTTTGTGGCGAAAGGGATGACGAAGGCCCTTTGTTAAACGAACATAGCTGAACTATGCTCTGCTAACAGAAGGTAGAGAGATCCTCATGTCAGACAATGAAATGGAAACTTGTGTTAAGTTTACCATGTAGACAGTGATAGTCTCCAGTGTCCTTATCTGCAATTAAAGATTCTGGGTCTTAACTGAAAGGTTAAAGTGTCATGAGGAGAAAGGCAGCATGAACAAATCTACACAGTATTTTATTTTATAACATTATCTAAACATCTCTATAAATAGCATTATAGCAAGATGAAAGAAGATGTCAAAACACCAACTTTGAGGACATAGAACCATATAGGAAATGTTAGCTTAGTGTGGAGTAAGTATAATGCAACAAAGGAAAAGGAGAAGCGTTTGAGACATAACCAAATATACAACACATGAAAAATTAATTATTGGTGGAGTATTGGAGAAACTCGATTGTTGAAGATAACTCCAGTAATGATGCTTTTAAACATGAAAAATGTATAAACATAAGTGTCATTAGAGAGGTAGAAGAAAATATGATGATCAAATATTAAAATTTCTAAAGATTACATGATTTAATAGAATGAAGATTCTAAGTAAACAAACATAAATGTAATTATATTGAGGTTTCAGATGGAAGGTGCTGCCTAGACAATCATAAGAGTGTACAGACTCAGGATCGAAGTCTCAGCCTGTGGTTTTTAAATAAAAAATTCTTGATATTATTATACAGAAAGATATGTGATCCTGTACTGTATAACTTAATAACCAAAAGTATCTAGACACAGGCTTGAAGGTTTTATCCCTAACATTTTGACGAAAAAACAAGGAAGACTAACCAAGAAGGAAAGAAAAAAAGGAATAAATAAACAATTATAACTGAGCCAGAAATCAAGCAGCAATGTGGTATAGCACAGTCAACAGAATCATGGTCTTCATCTAAAGCGATTGAAATCACTAGTGGTAACAGCAAGATCAACTGCACTGTTTTATTTTCATAGACATAGGTACAGTTGTGGAATATACAGAATAAAAAACTAACAATAAGAGCTAATATAGAAAGAGAGCATAGACTCTGGATGGCAATTTTATGGGAATTAGAGATGTGTGATTAAGTGATACCTGGAAGGACCAAAAAAAAAATGTTTTGAGAGACAAGGTAGTGTGGGATATTTCGCATAGCATATACACTTGCAGAGACAAAGAAAGGAAGAGATAAAATCATGAACAGATGAGGAGAAAAGGCATGCTGTGAGTGAGCAGATCAGTGTGGAGCAGTTGATGAACAATAAAGGCCAGTGATGGTAGATCTAACTATTGGCATTGCAGGATTTTCTAAGAATGCATGCTTTACCTTAAGCATCATGTCTTCAATTTATAAGCAACACAGGTCAAAGTAAGAGGAACGCTGGGGCTTAAAGCCACAAATATGGAGAGATGGTTAAAATAAATTATGCATGCAAAGAATGTAGTGAAAATTACATTTCAGAAAGATTCTGCTTGCTACAATAGAACTGACTTGACGTGGAAAATCAGGAAGTAACCAAACTGAGAGTAATTCTTTAAATAACATAATTGTTCTTGGGGCTGGACAAATGGTCCAGGACTAAGAATACTTCCTGAGCAAGAATTAAGGCATGAGTTTGGAACCCAGAACTCACTTAAAAGGCTAGAAGTATATATACTATACTTGTGACCCCAACAATGTGAAGTCCTAAGACAGGAGGATCACTGAAGTTTGACAGTCTGGCTGCCAGCCTGTTTTTAGAGATCCTATCTCCAAAGAATAAATCATAGAAGGTTCCAGGAGCACATACCATCACTGTGTGTCTGAGGGATAGCTGCTTACCATGGTTATTCTGATGTCTGTGTCTTCTCGCTGTTTTTATACAGACAAGGCTAGATCACTGGAGCATTAGCAATTTTTTTCCACATTGAACTATTCAGTCAGGATGTTTATTTTTTGTGTGTCACATTGAGGTTGGCGCTAGATGTAGAGTGAGGAAGAAAAACATAAAGTTGATTTTAACCATCTTCTCTTCCAGACATAGATATAGTTACTGCTTAAAGAGCACAAGGGAAGACAATCCAAATCACTGAAATTCATTCTAACCAATTGTGTGTGATATGTCATGTTATATGTGTATAGTGCAAAGTCTTGGATTCCATAGGAAAAGATCAGAAGGAATGCTTATGTAAATAAGGGAGAATCTGAGCTCCTAGGGGCCTTTGATTTAAGGAAGCCAAAAATAAAAGTTCAGAAATGTGCCATTTATTTCCAACTTTGCAAAAGTAGAACATAGAACACCTATTCTAACAGCAACGCACATAAAATTCCTAGGTATGCAGGGCTATTTTTATATATCCATGGTAACCTATTTCTTATTCTTTTTTTAAAAGTGTATGTTGCCAAGCAGTTTACATTACTGTACTGGATAATTATAATAAAACTGCTGAATCTGTAGCAGATTATCGTTTCACTATGTACAAATTCTGTCTGGTTACTGGAAGAAAACTAACAAAAACAGAAAAGTGGCCTGTTCAAAAAGTCAATTGTGGTTTTACGGATGCTGTCATTTGATGAAAATGTGTCCTAGGACATGGGTTAGAGACAGAAAAGGACTTACAGACTCCCCTGATTTGTGTAAAAACTAGTCCATATATGATGAAACAAATGAGCGGCATGGAGTTTGCTAGAACATATTTACATTTCATAAGATCAGTTCTAAATATGGCACTGAAGATTTTAATGCTCTTCAAAGCAAAGGGATATCTACAACGAGCAAAAGATTCTGTCCTTGAAAGTAGTGTTTCCAAAATTTATCAGCAAAGAATCTCTTGCTTGCAAAGCCATTTCTAAAGTCATCCTTAGGACTTAGGGTTATTTTAGGGGGAAAATTTTACTGCAACATGAAACATTTGTGAATTCTCTAGAAAAAAAGATTAACTACAAGTCATGAGAAATGAGATATATCCATCCTCTTATTTTCATTTTCCCTCTAGTAATATTTTTCATAGCAAAATGTATCAGGAAATCGAAAGTGTTCTAGAAAGAGTATTAAGTCCTATGGATTTAATTTGCTTTTCCACAGACCTTGGAACTAATATTGGATAATATTAAACTCCTTGTCAGCATTTTTGAAATATTATTTAATTGAACTAAAACAATAAACTATGAAAATTCAGTAATTTTAGAATCTCAAACTATTATTTATTTATTCCATGTCGGAGTATGTCATTAAATAAGAATATCATATAAAAATTCTACTACATTGGTTTATTCATCTGTACAGTAAGAACAATGGTAGTAACTGACTTCTCTGATACTGCAAGCATTAATAAAGCTAATACATATCCTGGGCTCCTTTAATGTCAAGCATATATATGATAAGCATCCGTAAGTGTATCCATAATTGTCAATGTTACCATGATATAAATGAGTCCACTTTAATCTAATTTCATTTTTCCTATGTAGGTATTATAATCTTTGAAAAACACAAAGTAGAGGAAATGTGGATTTCAAACTCTGAACTTTTAAATGTATTTTCTTCCAAAATAAGATGAAAAAAATCTAATCACTAATAATCCCTCTTTGAAATGAGTTTTAAATAAATTGAATTCTTCCTCTACTGGCATTAAGTTAAACTCATGCAATTCCATTTTGAATGCCCTAATGCATTTATATTGTTTATACACATTTGACTCATGACATACATCAGATTTGGTCCGAAATAATGCAATAGTTTATTCTTCTGCATGTTTCTAAATATATTTATGGGGAAGAAGTAGAGAGCATTGGGAATCTAGGGACAGAATTCAATGCTAAACAGTAATTGGAAAAGATCTGTTGCCTGGAAACTGCATAGAACCCTGCTTTGAATCAGGTGACAGGTATTACAAATCATGCATTAAACTAGTAGAACCTTTTTAAATTTTCAACAGTGCAATTGATGGTAGTTTTAATAAGCTCTGACACATAACTTAAAATAGTACATTTCAATCATGCAGAAGGCTCACAAAAATCACCTACGAACACTCTCATATTTACAACAAACTTTGGTGGCAGGCTTTATGAGGCTTTAGGTTGTGTGCTCATAAAATGGACAAAGAATAAGAATAATGAAATATTCTTCCTAAGAATAATCACCCCTTCGAAAAGGGCTGCATGCAATCAGTGTTGTCACGCACCACTGAACTTTGTGCATGAGACTGTCTGTGTCATTGTTGTTTGGTGACATTTGCAACTAGATGCAGTTATTAAACAAAGTAAGATGCTAATTTGCTGCCTGGCAGGGGGAAGTGAGTCTGTTCACTCAGTTTTAAAATGTGATGACCCTAAGAGTGAGTGAAAATAAAGAGATTTGCCCACAGAGAACAAAACTCATGATGTAAAATAATGACTAGTTTGGCCTTGGTTTGGCCACTTAGGATATGGATCTCACATGCTTATAGACAAGGCCCTGACTTGCTAAGGTGTTCACACTTCAGATATTTTTTTTTTCTCTAAAAGCCCTGTTATGTTTTAAACTTCCCCTATGTTTCTACAAGTAAGTGCAAGTTAGAAAAGAATTGATTTCCACATGAAACAGTTTCTGCATCTGTCCTTTTCTGGAAATCTATTCCTGTGACCCAAAACTGATGTGACTTAAGGTCCACTCCATGAGATGGAACCCATACCTGACACTTCTTGGGTGACCAAGAGGCAGAAACAAAGTAGCCCAAAGACCTAAGGTAAAAACCAAATACTACTGGTCAAAAAAAGAAAAAATCAAAATGGCTCCTAATGATATTCTGAACTCATATACTGATATGATAGCCATAGATTGGTACCTTATCCAGCCATCAGGAGAGAAGCCTCTTCCTGCAGCAGATGAGAACAAATACAGAGAGCCACTGTAGTGAGGGTTTTGGGTCTTTTTAAAAACCCAGTTATGTTATAGGAATATGTTTTTGTTTTAATCTCAGATGTAGTATGTTGGGCTTCTTCAGTTCGTGTACGGCCTAAGTTAACTATGGTTGTTTTATGCACTAGAGGGGCGTGATCTTTGCCAGGTACAGATTGTTTAATTCTAGGAACTCTGGAGAGGGAACAAGTGCCTGAGCCCAAAGAGGGACAGGAGGGTTCAAAAAATGGAGAAGGAGGAGGAGAGGGAAGAAGAGGAGTGGAAGGAGGGGGAGGAGGATGTTTCATGCTGCTGCTCTTGGTTCCTGTGTAGTGGTTTGGCAAGTAATTGAAGATATCCTGACTATGAAGATTAGAGTTGCCCCAAGGAACCCAGTGTCCTTAATCAGCAGGAAGTAATCTGAAGGGCCCTCTGCCATAAGCACTCGGCCTAAGAACAAAACCTAAGGAAGTGTGCAATAGATTTTTCAACATATATTGTATTAAGACAATTATAATTATTTTCTGATGCTTTGGGCCATTTTTAAGTTTTGAAAGTATATGTTTCTTTTCTGTTGGCTGTGACCAAATGCCTAATTAGAAACAACTTAGTGCAGGAAGGGTTTTATTTTGGCTCACAATTTGGGACATACAGTACATAGAAGCAGAGAATTCATGGAAGCAGGATCCTGAGTTATTGATCATATAATATTCACAATGTGGAAGCAGAGAATGGACATAAAGTTCAGCCAGGTTATCAAACATCAGAGCTCACCCCCCAGTGACTTGTGCCCTTCAGAATGGCTCTGCCTCCTAAAAGGCTTACCCTAAAATATTATGGACTTGTAAGTGTCTAAGCACACATCTCACATTCTATGGGAGACATCTCACATTCAAACCACAACATAGAATATTCTCTCATTTCTTTAGTATATTTAATCCTCAAAATACAAAATGTGAACCAAATTAAGAAGATAAAATATCTATTAGGTAGTCTCTGATAAAATATTTTCTTGGATTGTGTTTGGAAAAATTTCACAACCAGACACTAATGATTAGAGGTAGACAAGGCTATCCTCAGAAATCACATTGGAAATCTGACTGACTGAGAAGAGCTGATGCCTGCTTCTTATTGAAGCTGCGCTGTCCTACTGAAGTAAAGAGAATTCTAAAAATGATAGTTCTTCAGGAGACCAGTGCCTGGTACATTCACCATTAGTGTCTCTACTACTTATACCTCATTGGCTAGAACCTATTCTACCATAAAAGGACAAAGTAGCAAAATGTGATGGGTTGGATGTAAAGTATCCAATCAAAAGATTCACATTAGGATAGTGTGGTCTCCAGTAGTGGAACTAATTGGAGGAGCTTTGGAAAACTGAGGAGGTAGGCCCAGCTGGAGGAAGTATGTTACTCTGAGATGTAGCTTGTTTCACAGCACCTGTCTCTCATTTCTGCTCTGTATCATGTCTAGAATGATGTGATGTCGCGCCTCTCCACCATGAGAAATTAAAACACAGAAACCCTGAGCCCAAATCTGACATTTAGTTGTTGATATAAAGTGTTCTGTCACAAATAAGAAAAGTGACAAATCTCAAGTTCTGAATTTAGAGGAAGACAAAAATACACAGAAGAATGCTTGAAATTACCATCATAGCTTTGCTTTTGCCATTGTCTGACAAATAAAGCAAAAAATATGATAACATCATGTCTTAAACAAAATTACAAAGTGGTTTAGATGCAGAACCAGGATTCTAATAAATTTTTTTAAACCCAAAACATGACATTCTTTCCATCATAATCTGGTCATGAATGTGTGTGACTCTCAGGAATGTGTACTTACTTGTGACTTTACACTGTTTTTCATCATCAGTTGTGCATTTTTTCATTCTTGACTCATAGCTTTAGTTAAAGTTCAAACAACAACTGTGTGTACTATAAAACTCCAGCAGGTAGAAAGTCCCCCTTTAACCATCTCCTTAACCTTTGTGTGAAGACCCACACAGCTACTAATTTAGGATTATCACCATTTCTCTCATTTCTTACATTTGTGATGTGTAATTAGATCCTATGCATTTCACATAAAATAAAATAAAATCAGACATGAATCACAGCATAGTGCTTTCTGTTGGGCTTTCTGTTGTGGGTGTAAGAAGAAAAGTGTACTGTACAAACAAAACTGCAAGAAAAATTGTGTGTGTGTGTGTGTGTTTGTGTGTGTGTGTTTGTGTGTGTGTGTGTGTGTTTGTGTGTGTGTGTGTGTGTGTTTGTGTGTGTATGTGTTTGTGTGTATGTGTGTGTGTGTGTATGTACAGGGGCACATATGCCAATGGTGAGTGTGGGGGCAGCAGCAGAGAACAATTCACTGGAGATTGTTCCTTCCCTATAGGTCTCACTAATCTAATCAAAGGGTGATAAATAGTCTTCTGAGGCATAACCTTTAGCATCTTGATCTTCTTTCCAGCCCCCCTCCCAAAGAAAAACTTTATTTAAGACACTTATAATAATATTAAAATTATTGATTACAATAAAAGTGAGCTCAACTTTTTGAATGGGTTCTGTCTTTGTTTACTATTTTATTTCAGACAACTATTCCCACAGCCTTAAGGATGGCAGCCCTAAGCTATAAAACTGGGAGAAGATTGTATCTCAGATGATCAAAATGACTGTAATTGCAAGTTTTGTGTAGTTAACTATCTAAGAATTGAAAGACTGGATATGTATAGGCTGCAAGTCGACTCTCAAAAGTCTAGTCAAGCTAAGGGAACACTACTGCCTTCTTTTTTTTTTTAATTAATTTATTCATATTACATCTCAGTTGTTAGCCCATCCCATGTTTCCTCCCATCCCTCCCTTCCTCCCACTTCCCCCCCCTACTCCCCTCCCCTATGTCTGTGTCTGAGGGGGATCTCCTCCCCCTGAATATGCTCATACGGTATCAAGTCTCTCCTTGGTGACCTATTATCTTTCCTCTGAGTGCCACTAGGCATCTCCATCCAAGGGACATGATCAAATATGGGGCACCAGAGTTTGTGTGAGAGTTAGATCTTCTTCTCCACTCAACAGTGGAGAATGTCCATCGGCTAGTCTGGGTAGGAGTTCGAGGTTTACTGCCTATTTTTTCCTTGGCTGTTGCCATAGTTTGCGGAGGACCCTAGGGCCCAGACTCGCCTGTAGTTTTCCAGGACCCGCTGGATCCTTCTATTTCCTCTTTCTCCCAGGCTTCTCACACCTAAAGTTTCAATAGGATGTCCTCCCCTCTTACCCACTATTCTGGTAGGTACAGTTTTTCATGGGGACGTACACCTTGGACTAGTGTCTCGATATAAGTGAGTATATACCATTTAGCTCTTTTTGCTTCTGTGTGAACTCACTCATTATGACAATTTCTAGTTCAATCCATTTGTCCACAAATTTTGGAAATTCCTTGTTTTTAATAGCTGAGTAGTATTCCATAGTGTAAATGTATTTGAACATGTCCCTTGGATGGAGATGCCTGGTGGCACTCAGAGGAAAGATAATAGGTCACTGCTGCCTTCTTATTCACAGCTCCTCCTCTCTCTACCCAGCCTTAGGGACAGAAGCTTCCTCTGCAAGTGGAGTCTCCGTTCCCACCCTTGCTCATCCCTGCCCTTCTATACCTAACAAATTGGATCTACACTGCACTGATACAAAAAGTAATCCCTGAGTGCCAACTACTTAAAATGCAAAACATTTTGATACCTGCAAACTTCTCTCCAGTCGCTCCTGGGCATGCCTGTCATATCTCACTGCAGCCATACCTTCTCTGGCCTCATAGAACAATTTTCATTGTCCATTGTATATGCCAAGCAGTTCTACTAATATGGCCTTTTTTTTTTTTTATAAGAATCTCAAGGCCATATGGATCCCACCTGCATTAGAAATCACTCCTTGCCCTCTAGGCATAGTAAACTACATAATCTGCCAAAGCACAGGAAACTGTTTATCCCTAAACAGGACTCAGCAGACCGTTCTATTGTCTGTTTATGCACTCCCCTGCCCTTCTTTTTGTACTAAACATTGCGAGAACCAAGACTATTATTAGGCATTAATCATATCTATATTTTTAGTACTTACCAATTATCATAGTACACAGTAATTGCTTGAGAAACATTTTAGAGTGTTGTTTTGTATTCACATTTGACATAGAGTGGTGTGTTAATTTTTATAACTTTGATTTTAGAAAATTATATTCTATAAACCCATATAAATGTATCCAATAAAGGTGAAAAGAAAATTCTATGTATATGGGCAAATGCAGTTCACTTTGCAGAGATCGTATTCTGAGAAAAGTTCAAGAAATTGAAAATATTGAGAATGGAATGACATTTCTGCTGTGCACATTACCATTGGAGACCCTTACGTATGACAGAGAATACCTCAGCTTCCAAAGAGGGGAGCTCTGCCAAAATGGACAGATCAGCTCTACTTTTGAGAAGATCCCATAGAGAGAAGCTTGTATTAAAGCTCAGAAATATGGGGAAGTAATTCCTGTGAACTGTAAGTAATTGAGTATTCCTAAAGCATACAATGTGAATATGTTCTGTGAGAGGATGAAAAGAGGGAGCAAAAAAAAGATAAGGCTGAACTAATTAGTAGAGTAAGTCCACAAGGACCTGCAATGGCATCCAAGGCAATTTAGGAATTATCCCTGGTGTGATGGAGAATCAGAAGCTCTGAGCATTTGTGTGACTCCTTCAAGGTCACAGTAAGGGTGGGTGGAAGGAAAACACAATCTCGCACAGACCTTGATTAGGAACTAGTGTATCCTTCTTCAGAATATGTTTTAATCACTAATGCATTGCCATTGCATCTTAAAATCTCAATAACAGGGAGTGAAGTTTGCTGAATTATCCAAGATTCAATTCAAAGAACTTGTCATTCAAGGAGGCAATGGGTCCTTCTAATCAGCAGACTTAATGATGGCTTCTTTCCTCTTTTATATTTCAGGCAAACTATAGTCGCTTAAAGACTCGTATACACCAAGTAAATATCATTTAAAACATGCTGAACTGGTTCCCTATACAAACATGCTTACATTGAAATACATACTTGATGAACACATTGAAGAAAACAAAATAAAATATAAATATGATTAAGAAAGAATCATCACATTTCCAGAGAACTTGAAAGTTTTGTTGCTTGAAACAAAAGAAAATAATGAGATAAAGTGGTTTTACAATTGTGCGACAACAAATAGTCAATGAAGAATAACTTTATTTAGTAAAAGTTATATTTTAATGGCATGAGAGCCCAAGTACAATCCATATGTGCTGACTAAAATTAAAATCAACCTCTATATTTAGAAGAATATATGATTCCTGAATATATTTAATAACCTATTCAGATGTAAACACATTCTAAGGACAAATTGTCTGAATGGAGCTACAGCAATGTTATCTGCAAGTGGCCAATGCATCGCGAATTCCCAGCCCTCAGCCTTGATCATCAAGGGGGTAAATTTGCCTCTGAAAGCTTTTGAAATTATTTCCATACCTTTACTCTGGGGAAGTGAGGAGATGCTGAGGTGTAGTGAGAAAATTGTGATGGATTTTCCCTCCTCATAGGCTAAGAAGTCACTTTAATTTTTTTCTTTTTTGTTTGAGCTAACAACCAATTTTTCCTATTTACTTGAGTTAGTTATTTGAGTTTATCTAAAGCTCAAAGAACCTCAAACACAATTCATGGTCTTCCCTCCTCAGATGTGTGCTGTCTTGCAACTCCCTACTGAGGCAGTCACAACTGCTCACTTACCAGCTTCCAAGCGAAACCATGATGTTTATGCTCAGTGTTTCCACCTCTCCACTTCTCTCTCTTCTCCTCACCCCGCAGCAAGGCTACAGCTGGACTGAATTAGGCACTCAGAGCTAAGAGAAAACGAATGACAGAGGAAATTTAAGGAAGGAAGAGTGTATTCTGAGTTAAGGTTAAAGGGGTTACATTCCAGAATGGTGGGAGCGTGCTCTCAGCTGGTCCCGTTGCATGCGTGGCATGCGTAGTCAGGAGAGAAAGAAGAAACAGGAAGTGTGGCTATGCTACAGAGCCTTAAGGCTTGCTCCCCATTGCCCATTTCCTCCAACAACTCTCCACCTCCTTAAGATACATCACCCTCTTCAAAGAGCACCACGGGTGGGAATAGACCATAGACCATCCGTTCAAACACATGAGCCTATGGGGGTAAAAATTCAAACCACAATAAAAGCCTATGTAATGGGAACAGAATAAGTGAAAAAAATAGAAACGTATCAACACAATAAGGATTTTTAATGATCTTCCCATGATTGAAAATAACTTGCTATGCTCTGGTTTATAGTGTTATCAGGAAAATAGAGGCCCACCCAGTTGGTGAATCTTCATTGTGTTAATAAAAGCAAACTTAAGAAGGAACTCAGAAGAAAACGCTAATGGGCAAATGTATTAGAGTTTAAAAGAAAAATCCCAGAGCACAAAAGCTGTAAATATGGCTACTACCCAAAGACTAATGGAAAGAATAAAAAATAAAAATAAATAAAAAGGAAACATGTCTTTTGAGTTAGGCATGGTGGCAACTAGGAAGGTCCAGCAAACAGCCCTCTGAAGCCTGATGACAGAAGCTTCCAGAGGAAGAACTGGGAATTGCAGATCATTAGGAAGACATGCCCAAGCTATGGATAGTATCCAAAATAAAAACAAGCAAGGATACATTCTGCTTTTCAGAGTAATTCAAAATGTCAGACAGAGTTATCTCAGCTGTGTGAACGTGGCTTCTCAAGCAGTTGCACGGAAAACAAGGTGTTTGAGAAAGAACAGTACATTATGCTAATAAAAGGGTAACTACCCCGCCCCCTCCCACCCTTTTTATCATTACATAAAGTAAATGTGCTTACCAGGGAATGGATTCTTGGACAAGTGGTTTACAGTCCTAAATAGATTAACTCTCTTTTCTCTTCTTTCTCTCCTCTCTCTCTCTCTCTCTCTCTCTCTCTCTCTCTCTCTCTCTCTCTGTGTGTGTGTGTGTGTGTGCATGTGTGTGTGTGTGTGTGTGTGTGTGTGTGTGTGTGTGTGTGTGTGTGTGTTTCAGGACAAGCTTGTACTAGGTAGCCCTGAGTTTCCTGGAAGTCTCTATGTACACTAGGCTGTCCGTGAACTCACAGAGATCTGCCTGACTCTGCCTCCTGGACACTGGGATTAAAGGCTTACATCTTAGATAATTTGGAATGGTGTCTGCACCCACAGGCAGAACAAATCTAGTATTACAAGATAGGAAGAAAGCCTCCTCACTGGGCTTCAACAGAGCCCTGAGCAATGTTGCTATAAATATTGCCCCTTGGGTAGATGGTCTGAAAGCAGAGAACAAACTTAATCATCTCCACCATTAAAAGCCAATGATCCATTTCGAAAGGTTTTCATTAGAAGGTATTAGAGTCTGGACTGGCATCTCATCAACGCTCATGTGGGGCTTCTGCGCAGAAGTTAAGAGAAGCCACAGCTCCCTGCATTTCTGATCTCTGGTCAAGACACTGATGGTCAAGGCATTAGAAATATCTGTTCACTTTTCAGAGTCCTTTTCTAATCTAACTAGGCAGTTTCTATCCCTGTCTTCATCATTAGACTCAAACTAACAACTATCATAGTTATATGTAAGTCCTCAAGATGTGAGGAAATAGGCATTTATTCAATTAATAACTAAAAACTCAACTAAAATAATAGTAATTGGCTCTAAATATAGTACAATTACTCAAAAGAAATAACATTTACAAATTTAGGAAATATCTAATAATTTTCATTGTTAAATGAACTAATTTTGCCATCATGATTTTTTTGCTTTGTAATTTTAGAATAGAGCAGCAGACATTAAATTCTCTCAAAGTGTCACATCTACCCTCACTAAAGGAGAATGTTCATAGGGCTGTGCAATTTCTCTTAGGAGGGAGGAACTTGCTTACTTTTCATACTTTAACCCTGAAAGAGCACACCACTGTATACTCATGTCACACACTGCAGCACTCAAATAAAAGAACTGAAGATAATCACAAATTCTAGTAGTCCTGAAAAGAAAGAAAGGCATTTTCAAATACTTCAATTATTTGATTTTCAGTTTTCCTAACCCATTTGATAAAAATCCAGGGATTATTTTTATAATAATAGTAATTATAAACTATTTACCTGGAGTTTTAACAAGTGTTACTCTACGTTACAGTGTTTTTGAACTCTTTAGAAACTGGAAAAAAATACAGCAACACAGCTAAAGCACACCAGTTCTCCTGAGGCCTTAGGAAATTTTTGATTTTTAAAGAGAAGGAATATCATTTTGGACAAGTTCACAAAAGAGCTGGTAAAAAATATGTCTTAATCTAGGCATTTGAAACATCAAGATAGACTCCTTCCTGAGGAAGAGCTGGATTTAAATTCTCTGAGCTCATTTGTCACTCTGTCCAAGTTAACTGTTAGGCATATTCATGTTGATGTGCCTCAGTTTCCCTGTATGACTTTTTAGTTGAGGTACTGTCTGAACACATCCTTTCAGCTATTCTGCTCCACGGTGTCCTGTCCTCTCCTTTTATCTCGAACAAGAACAGCTAAATCTAAGAGGATGGAGAAGAAGTGAAAACAATGGAGGGACATAAATTATGAAAGAGGATGGATATAAAGCACATTGCTTTATCGTGATTTTAATTCTGTCATGCTATTGTGTGACAGATGTTTCCTGGAGAGAGGCAACACTCATGAATCTATTCATCAAGATAAGTAGCCCATGACAGACCAAAGCTTAAGTTGGTGAACCAATGAGTTTTATTTTATTTGCTTAGAGGAATGTAGATGAAGGGTTACTTAAAGCCAGCCCCAGTAATTACTCAAAGGCATCTGCATAACCAAGGCCAGCACAGGTGACAGCTCACAAATGCTGGAAATCTGGGAACACTACATCAATTATAGGCAGGCAGGAGAATGTCCTTTGGATCCTTTGGACTAAGGCATCTACCAGGCAGCTCAGCTAATTTCTGACTGTCTTGGGCATCGGGACTGGTCTCTGCTTCTTGCAGGCAACTGTACTCAGACAATTTTCTTCAAAGCCTGGCTTGTCTGAGAATGACTCTCAGAAGTCTACTATTTACAAATACTTGGAGAGGAAGGGACCTAATGAATCTGCTCAGTTTCAGGAACTTCCTGAAGCCATTCTGAATTGTTTACTTTCTGTCTTAAAGAGCTCAGTTCAGGATGCATTGTTTTTATATTGAATTTTGGTGCTGGATGAGTGTATAAAATATATTTCAGAGTGAAGTTGCAAGGTTCAATGTGAAGCTTTCCAGCTTCCTTTCTTATTTCAACTGTATAGAGAGAGGTTTATTAGCTATATAGACTTTGAGTCTGGTTAATTTGGGTGTGTTATTTTATTTATTTGCAGAATAAATAAAATATTATTCTCAGTAAAGAGAATGCAGTCTGTTTCCTAGAAACCATGGCTTCCAGAAAACGTAAGTGTATGAGACTTCTTTCTCTGTCAGTGTAGTACTTAAGGCTTTACTTGAAATCCATTTGGTTCTTCCCATGCTGTTACAGCCATGGTTTTCAGAAAACTAAGCTGGGAAGCAATGCCATTTTGCAAACTGGGAATTCAGCTCAGGAGCACATCAACCCTCAGGTTTTCAGCGTGATTGCATTTATCTATATTTAAAATACAAAGGAATCAACATGCTGGAAAGTAATTGCTCTGTTGCCATAGGGGAAAAGATTAGGAACACCGAGTTTGAGGGAGAAACTGCCTGAGTCGTAATCCCTTTTATTATCTACTCTAAGCCACAGATGATTCTATCTAAAGCCTAACAAATAATTATGTCATGAACTATAAGGTCAGAGGACTTGAGCAGGACTACTAAGATGTCCCACTATCAGACACTGCCTGTGTTTCTAAGGTCACAATGTCTCTCTTAAAAGTCTATGTTTGACAGCAGTGAATGCAACGCAGATGCTAATGTGCACAGCAGGGGAGAACAATTACAAAAACCATTCATTTACTATGTGATCTCTGAGGTCTCTACTAACTTTAAAATTCTATGCCTGTGTCTAAATTAGAGAGTCATTTTCACTTGAATTGACAAAGCTAATCATATACTTTAATTAAGATATTCCTTTTTCATTAAATGGCTGTGTATCAGTGAAAAGAATTATGTTAATGAGAAACTCAAAATCCTTCTAGAAAGCCAGGGTGAGGGGGCAGAAATAATGTGGACAAATGATCAAGATCTTGTCAAGCAAGTTTGCTGGTGGAGCTACAGCTGAGACCTCTGAAGGAAGAAAAAAGGCACAGAGGAGGTGGAACAGGAACCCTGGGAGGTGAAACAACAAAAGCCAAGTGGGATTTGGTGAAAAGGCAGACAAAGGAAGACTGGAAAGTAAGAATCTCATCTTCCTTCTCTCTCAGGATCCTCTAGTTCCTCCTGTTGGTCTGAACTCAAGACCAACTGTCCCTAAACTTATTCATTCCATGAGTTTGAAAATAAATTGGACTCTACTTTCTATGTCAGGCACCTTGGGAAATCATGCCTAGAAACAAAATAGATAATGTGAATAATTCAAAAGCACATCAGAAGAACTAAGCTTGGATTAGCATGAGTGTGGGAGTGTTCTGTGAAGTCAGCAGGAAGCAGTAAATAGTTTCTTAACTTCCAAGACAAACTTGACTCAACATCTCTGTGATATAAAGTAAGCATGTGTCACTTTTCCGTTGTTGAAAAGAGCCATGATAGCCAAGAGAGTTTAGAGAAGGAAGTGTTGAACGGGGACAGTGGTTTCAGAGGGTGAGTCTATAACCATCATGGCAATAAGCACATAGGTGTAACACTGGAACAGAAGCTGAGAGCTTAAGTCTAATCTACAAAAATAAGGTAGAGGTCTAACTGGGAATTCCATGGGCTCTTCTGAAACCCCAGACCCACAATGACACACCTCCAACAAGGCAGCACCTCCAGTCTCCCCCCCCCCCCCAAACAGTTCCTCCACCTGGATAGCAAACTTCAAGTGTGAGTATATGGAGATCACTCTCATTCAATAGATCACAGTCAAAGGGTCACCCTACAGATTTAATAAAATATAGTGTATCTTCTATCTGTACATCTTTGAAGAAATTAACTATGGAGTATAAAATATTCACAATGCATACTTCTTCCTGTAGGTGCTAAGTTGTATAGTAAAAGTAATTCTCATTTTTTGTTGCTAGATTTATTTAACCACTACTAGAACCATGTGTGAAGCATAAGTCTTCACAAACACCCAACTACAATAATACCTGACTTTAGTTAATGTTTGATGCATGTGTCCTTTTATTAATGTTTTTGTTGTTATTGGAAAATAGTAATTCATAGTGTTTTTTTTTCACATATCTTTAAAAGTATCCATGCAGTTAGTCTCTGTAGGTGACACTAATGTGGCATGTTCATTTATGCTATATGCATGATGAAAACAATGCTTCCATACCTACATTGACCATCCCATAGTCTAAAGGATGGGCACACAAGGAAAGAACTAAAAGAGAAACTATAAACATACATATTTTAGAAAGAAATATAAGAAATGAGAAAGAACTCAACTGCCAAGGTCAAGTTGATAAGAGGATCTATAAATGGGTACAGCTGTATGTCTATAATAGAACACTAGCTTAGCACAAACATAGGGTGATTTCAAGACCTAGCACTGCAAAATGTGATGCACAAATAAGTGAATGAATAAATAAATAATAAAAACATTAATAAAAAAGATTTCAAAACAAACAGAAGGCAATACAAGAAAGAAGAGGAAATAAAAAACATATTTTAGAAACTATAAAATATTTTTACTGCCCTTTCTTACTCACAAATAATGACAAAGAGACTTGTTACATTTATTAATAAGCCTTAAAGTACTATAGCTGTGTTGAAAATGATCTACTCTACCCTAATTATGCTACTCTGGCTAGTTCCCAACCATGTGCCCCATGCTACTTGCCATCTTCATTTTGCCTTTGCTGTTTCTGCTCTCTCTTTGTCCTCAAGGCAACTCACTCATGGAGACCTCCTCCTCTCTCTTTCTTCTCTCTTTTCTCATCTCTACCTGATGCCCCTCCCCCCCACCAACTACCTCCTATTCTCTCACCAAGATGTAGGATGATCCAATCAGGAATGATGAAGAACAATTTTTATACAACATTGAGACAGGAGAGTCTTCATAGAAATATGTTAGTGTTATTTTTATAAAACTATAAACATAGATATTTTAGAAAGAAATATAAGAAATGAGAAAGGACTCAACTGCCAAAGTCAAGTTGATAAGAGGATCGATCGATAGATGGGCAGAACTGTATCTCCATAATAGCACACTTGCTTAGCATACATACAGTGTGATTTCAAGACCTAGAACTGGAAAATGTGATGCACAAATAAATAAGTGAATGAATGAATAAATAAATAAGTACAGGGAGGAATGGGAGGATACAAGAGATGGGATAACAATTCAGATGTAATATGAATAAATTAATAAAATATAAAAAAGTACATTAATAAAGAAAGATTTTAAAACTAAGAGAAGTTAACACAAGAAAAAACAAATATTCTAACTTTAAATGGCCCCTGTTGGCTATCCATAAATATTTTTTAAGGTATGATATTCCTTTAGAGTAAATTTTAATAATCAAGTTCTTTCAATATTCCAGATGGAGAATGTTGAAATGGACTATAAGCCAAATAATGCCCCCTCCTTCCTCTCCCTCTCTCCTCTCTCCTCTCTCCTCTCTCCTCTCTCCTCTCTTCCTCTCTCTCTCTCTCTCTCTCTCTCTCTCTCTCTCTCTCTTTCAGTGTGTGTGTGTGTGTATGTATTCGTATTTGAGAGAAAAAAAGAGAGACAGAGTTGTGCATGCCATTGATCACATGAGTGCCTGTGCTCCTACCCATGCATGTACATAGAAGCCAACTATCATCTTCAGGTGTCATTCTCTATTGTTGTCCACTGTATTTTTTGAGACAGAGTCTCTGTGTGAAGCTGAATTTGCTATTTAGCTAGACTGGCTGGCAGCAAGACTTCAGGAACCTCCTATCTCCCTCAGGATTGCTCTTCAACATCTGCCTTTTACATGGGTGCTAGGGATCCCTTTTCTAGATCATCATTTATTATTATCAACAAACACTGAAGTATGTTTTTAAAACATTTTCAAAGCCTAATCTTTTGGTGAAACTTGTGTCAAAAAATAACAATGTCAGTGACAGAGTCTGGAATCTTGGACTTTTCTTCACCCTCCCAATGTCACATCTGTTTAATCACAATATTATTAAGAATCCATATTCCTGATAAAAGTTAATGTTTTTGTTCTTTTTCATTCTCATGATTCATTATAGCTCACCTATGCTTGATATTATTTTTTAAGATGAAAGACTAAATGGTCATTGAAAGAAAGGTGAAGATATAAACTTGCTCTTCCATTGTTTTAGAAAAATCATGCTTTACACTCTGTGTCGTAAGTCAACACTGTACTTAGCTCTCATCTGAAAAGCTTGATTCACCAAGAGACATTTTCTAAATTCAATTCTAGGGTAAGCTGCTGAATTACAAGCTCCCATGGCACATTTGGCACCTCTATAATTACTTGCTCAGTGTCTGCTTTTCAAAATTAATTGCAAATACCATAAGGAATAGACTGTCTCTGTTTTGTGCCACTGGTTCCCTGGTGTTTGGCAATAGTAAATGGCTAACAATTCATTAAGTGAAATTATGAGGAAAGGTTAAGCAATATAAAAATCTTTCCAATTTACCTACTTACTTTCAAAGCATGAAAGTCACCACTGATAAATGCAAGAACAATTCTGTATGAAAGAAAAACAAATAAATATGGGTTAAAGGTTACTTTTAGAATGTTGTTTTCATTTGGTAGATATAGAAGAGTAAATTGTAACCACTGATTTAAAGTAAAATTACCCTGGTTTGTGAAGGTTTCATGTCATGTAACCTTGAAAATAGTAGGATCATCAATGACTGTAATGCTTTGATGGACACTTTTTCAATATCAGATACAAATTACAGATTTTCTATTTCTCAACTTCAGAAAAATTAGAATCATAATGTCATTATTTATGATCACAGCACACTTAATAAGTCCTACATGGATTCTAGTATTCTAGAAATCATTGCAAAATTCAAGGGTAATTTTTAGGCATAAAAGAATCATATTCAAGGACAAAGCTACAGCCTGTTTAATGACCAGGAGACATTGAAAATTTTAACAGCATCTAGGCCATAATGTGCCAAGGAAATCCATGGACTTTAAATTTGATCTGCTTTTCTCCCCTGGGAATCTGATATTGAAGTTGTCCCTGAGATTTCCCACAGTTAATCCCATCACAGGACTTAGGAAAATAGCAAAGGAGTATAATAGATCGTTCTTTTTACTTAAAATTCTTCCTGGGACAAAGAAAAGGGGTTTAAAATGTGGTTTCTATAATACATATTCTTTGCCTTTATTTAAAAACAATTTCTTTGTAGATCTTCTTTCCCAAGTGAATTCTAGCACATAACCAATAACCATTGCCCTTTTGCTCCAGCAAAATAGTGTTGAATACAGATTAGTATAAGTCCCTCTGAAAGCAAAATAGAAGAAGATAATTTAAAAAATAAAATAAAATGTTAACCGGCTTCACATTTTTACCATTCTGGGGACCTGAACTAGATAGTCACTTAAAACTGTCTAGTCATGGGACAGATACCCTTTTCCTCTTTAAAAAAATGTGTTTTTTTTTTAATTATAGATTGGAGTAGTGTCTTAAAGTGTTTTAATTTTAATCAGTATTCAAATATCCAGGAAAAAATAAAATATAACACATTACTACATATACTAGAATGAACACTGTAGATTCATACAGTTAAACATTGGGGCTAGGTTTTTATAATGAGTATATATAACAATCAACATGCTGGAAAAGAAATTAATTGTTATAATTTAGCAATGCATAGATGTCACAATGATGTGTCTAGTTGTTCCTTCTACTATGCAGTAGCTAGGTGGAGAAAATGAAATAAAAGTTAGGAAGAAATTTTACAAGTAAGGCCATCAGTCAATACTCAGGTTTAGCTTTTGCTGTTGGCCAGGTAACTTTAAACTTTTTCTCACTAAATTGTCTTGATATTCACTCACTAACACAAATTCCTATATTTTCCTGAGTGTCAAATGTCTTATATAACAAATACATTATCCATGTAGGGTACAACTATCAGTCTTTAAAATATTGTGCTGTCAATGAAAAGTCCAGTTCTTACACTATTTATCAGGGTTTTAAACATATATATAGATAAATAGATAGATAGATAGATAGATAGATAGATAGATAGATACAAAGAGTGATATTAAACTACAATTATATAATTTCCCCTTCAACCATTCTCATGAAGCACCTTCCTTAATCTCTTTCAAATTTGTGTTCTCTCTTCTGTTAATTGTGGCTTCATATAGTATTGTTTATCTCTTTGTAAACTTTATATAGACTAACTCAATACCACATTTACTAAAGTCACAATAACAAAAATGATTATTTTTAATCCAATGCATAAAAATATGACAGAACAAACAAAATTTGTAGTATTATTTAATTACAATAAAAGATTATTTTAACACATAAACTATGAAACTTAAACTTTAAAAACTACTTGAGATATAAAATTTTTAAACACAAAATTTGCTGATCAATTTCTTGTGGCAGTGATGCTTTATCATTGAAAATCTTACAGAATCTATTCTATTTATATAAACAGTTATTTCCAAGATTGCATGTCTTTAAAAACGCAAAGCACTGAATGATTTTTTTGTCTTTGTGCTTGCAAAATACAGCTCATCTTGTCTTTCTTATTGTTGTCTGACCCCAAAGCAAGTGTCACAACATGGTTCTAAAATCACTTTGTATTCTTCTTAATATTACCTGTCATTAGGTACTTGCTTCATTATAAAGTGTCATTTCAAAGTTATAGCATTACATGAGACTAAAAGATGTTGTGAGGTAATGAATGCATTGAGCTAAGAATTATTTTACATAAGTGACAATGGTAATAAATATGAAGAAAAAGTAAATAGTGAACCATACCAATAAACACAGAACTCAAAAAGCAATAGAGGGATCATATGTTGAATGGTATAATTTCCCATACGTAAAAACAATGCCTCATAGGACCAAGGACAGAAATTGTTGCTCCCATAGACTTCTTCCATAGTAAGTGCCAAGCCTTAGAGTCTATATACAAAACTAGAGAAGAAACAAAATTGAAACATGTTCCTGCTCTGAGAAGTTGATCATTGCATACATTCATCTCTCCACTTTGTTGAAACCAAAGTATTTGAATACAACGAGAAAAGAGAGAAAGGGAAAAGGAAGAAAGACTGGAAAGTAGCACAGGGATGAATCTTTGTAAACAGAGTTCACTTTTTAGGTGGTTGTGTCATAGCAAAGGACAGCCCTCAGGAGCACAAATAGAGACTCTGGCAAGAGCCAGAGAAAACCTCTCTTCCTCCCTTATTATAGTACACAAAGCAGCAAGATTCATGTGACAAGGCACCTGAGTGGACTACTCTTGTCTCTTCAAGGACCCTGAGTCCTTTTGCCATGTAAGGACATGCAGCTTTTTCAGCAGCAGAGGTCTAGAAATAGGCCAAGGATGTAAATTATTGGGACATAGTTTCCAATGACTTACAGCAGAGAATCACTGTAATTTTCCAGTATGATGCTGTCACACTTTGGTAGACATGAAGGACAGTCAGAAACAATCAACCAAATCAACAAAACAAACCAAAGATTCCCTTGGTATTCGCCACTCTCCATCTCATTTCAATGAAAACAATCATAAACTTTGAACAAGAGGTCTTAGGCTTTCCCCCTAAAGTTCACACTCTCTAAGTAATTATTTTTCCATCAAGTGAGGTCACATTTAACAATATCTTCCAACATAATTTTGAATACTCTTCTCTATGGTCCTCGTGTTATTACTAAGTTTAAGCCTTTAAAAATGACATCCTTCAAAATCTGAATTACATATATTTATTTAAATTAAAAATATTCAGGCTCCCTCCTTTGTAAACTGTACATATAAATACTTTTTGTTGTTTTGTTTGTTTCTTTGTTCATTTGTTTTGGTTGAGACAAGGAGTCATACACCCCAGGCTGGGCTTGAACACAGTATGTAGCTGACGATGGCCTTTAACCTTCATCCTTCTGCTTCTATCTCCTGAATGCTGGCATTACTATGTTTGCTATGCTATGACATCAGGCTAAAGGTTTATTTAGAAATTTAGAGCTCCTTCAGCTCCTGAGATGCCTCAGTCAATACAGCGTTTGTTGTGACAACATAGGAACTCGAGTTTGAGCACAAGCATCCATGTATGGTTCATGGCTACAGCCCTAGGTCAGGGCAATCAGAGACAGGAGGGGCCCTGGTGCTTGCTGAACCTATAAGCTCCATGCTCAGTGAGATATTCTTTAGCAAACAATTAGATTAGGAACAACTAACAAGTATACTCTATGTCAACCCCCATTTCCACACGCATACTGCTATACACACACACACACAGAGAGAGAGAGAGAGAGAGAGAGAGAGAGAGAGAGAGAGAGAGAGAGAGAGAGAGAGAGAGATTTAATACATATATGATCAAAATAGTCCTAATTCTATATATTTGCTGACTTTGAAATAGGGGCAATTAAAATTTATTTTGAATGCATTTTTATCCAGTAACAGTGTGAACAGTTTGTCAGGATCAGATACTTTACATGTATCTCTGCAAGAAAGACGCAAAACATAATTTGGAATTTAAATGTCAAACATTCAGTGCATGATGCAACATGATTCTGTCATGAATGTTTCTTTGTGATACCATTAGCTAATAATGCTTTGCCATTTGATTTTCTCTTTCTATGACCCAATATGTATTGCTGAATTAAAACATATGTTTACATATAAGTAATTATTCTGAGCCCTACTGGATAATTTTAACTGGCTGAAGTTCTCACAAACATTAAAATTCAATGAAATAACAATGATAAGAAAATGCATTTTAACTTTCTGTATCCAAGCATTGTTCTGAAAGATATTTTATATTAGCAGATACTATACTAATCATACTGTGGTTTGAGTTCCCTTTTTATGCAGATTACATTATAAATTCATGACTGATTATTTACTGACATTTGTATACAAATGACACAAATGAATATCAACAAAAAACTGTAAGACTTATGATCATTTAACTTACTAAGTATAAATTTTCATCTGTTGAGATAGCAAGCTAAAAATTATATCTTTCTTTAAATGATGAATTTCCCACATTTAGCAAAGAGGTAAACCACTAAATCTGTCCCATCAAGGATTAATACATGATGGATATAGAACCTGTGACCTTCTGCTTTGGAGAGACAAACTCATTTCCTCCAATGCAGGCCTTGATTAAAAGGAAGATAAGTGAAAACTATTCCTTTTGTTCTTTGCTGCCCATTTCTGACCAGACCGACACATTTAAATTCCATTTGTTTTTCTCACACAAGTGTTCATTTCTCCTATACCCAAATATATTGTTACCTTTCCTTAAGCCCCTGCAGTAGCTCAGACCCAGCACAAAGGATGCATGACATCATTCTATTTCAAAATCTAATTAGAAAAGATAAGAAGCAAGAAGTTAACTGAAAAAAACCAGCCCGAAAAAGAAGTGGGTAAGAGGGGAGTCTGGAGGGAGCTCTGACTAGAGTAGCTGGATGAGTGGGAAGCTCCTTGCTTTTTATTGGTATGGAAAAGTTTTCACCGCAGAAAGAACCCAGTCTTTGAACTGGCACACATGGTTTGAGTTAGACCACATGGGCATCGTGGACACTTTCTCAACAGGACAGCGTAATTCTCATTAACTAGAGTTAATACCTGCCTCAGCCTAGATCTGTAGTTCTCAATCCATAGATTACAACCCCTTTGAGGGGATAAGGTCAAACAACAATCCTTGCACAGGGATTGTCTAAAACCATTTGCATATCAAATGTTTATGATTCATAACAGTAGCAAATTTACTCTTATGAAGCAGCAAAAAAAAATAATTTTGTGATTGGAGACCACCACAAACACACCACATGAGGAACTGTACTAAAAGGTCGCAGCACTAGGGAAATTAGGAACCCCTGGTCTAGAGCAGAGAATATCAGATCAATGGGACATAAAATGCAGTCTGTTGATTATGGTTGTCATTAAGTATGAAAAAAAGAGCTCACTTGATAATTTACTTATTCAGGTCAGGACTTTTGAAAATAGTTTGTAACTATTTTCCACATTTTATTTTGAAACATCTTTTTCTATATGTGTTCCCTTCACCTTAAGAAGTGCTGCTCATATGTGTCAGATCATGTAACTATTTTCAATATACTGAGAGTTTCTATTCAATATTTTTCATATTGAAAATGTCATACATGAGCACTGCGTCTATATTACATCCACACCTTTAACTACCTCACCTACTGTATCTCCTTTCTTGAATTCATGGTCCCTTCTTGAGTCATCATTGTTTCATGCATATGAATATATATATATATATTTATATGAATATATGCATATTTGTATATATAGTCTATGGAGTCCACTTACCTGTGGCCATATATCATGTATCCAGGGGTGACCACATGGCTGGCTCTAGGCATCTTATGCAGAGTCTGGGCATTGAAAGAAATTGATTCTCCCTCTCTTGGCTGCCATTGACCAGCTGTAACTCTGCTTCTAGGGATAGGGCTATGTGTACTTTCCCTGTCTATAATGCCATCTCAGTGGTCTCATTATCATTATTATTTTTATCTTTCCCAGACAGCAACATTGTTTATTAATGCAGCCTCCCTCCATCTCTCATACAAAGAAGACAACACCTAACAGCAGCAAACAATCTGGAATTGTGAATCCAACAATCATGTTGTCCCCTTTTATCTGATTTTATCTGAGTCTTGGGCATAGCAGTGGAATTGTAGATGTCTCAGTTTGGGACAGGTATCCCACAGTTATTGATTCTCTGCATTTTGATGATTTGTAGTCCTCTGTAATAGTCTCTATCTCTCTCAAAAAGATGTTTCATTGATGAAGGGTGAGATCAGCACTTACCTATCAAAGTTTTGCTAAGAACTTATAGTGC
This sequence comes from Acomys minous, assembly GCF_964271855.1. NCBI lineage: Eukaryota > Metazoa > Chordata > Mammalia > Rodentia > Muridae > Acomys > Acomys minous. The sequence continues at coordinate 9,420,901 of NC_140501.1, read as the reverse complement.
ATAATTCTTTTTTTTTTTTTTTTTTTTTTTTTGGTTTTTCGAGACAGGGTTTCTCTGTGTAGCCTTGGCTGTCCTGGACTCACTTTGTAGACCAGGCTGGCCTCGAACTCACAGCGATCCGCCTGCCTCTGCCTCCCGAGTGCTGGGATTAAAGGCGTGCGCCACCACCGCCCGGCTTATAGTGCATAATTCTTATGAAATAAAGTAACATTAAGAAAAAGGAATGGAATAACAATTGAGATGTAATATGAATAAATTAATACTATATGTATATAAATCGTTAGAAAATAAAGATACTTTTAAAAAGCTGAAAAAAAGAATGATTATTTTACATGTTTGACATTGGAAAATGTAGTCTGAATATATGAATTTGTCACATACTTTACATCATCCAGTATTTTCCCTTCATTTAGTCATAGCTAAAATATTCTTTCATGAATAGAAAGAATCACCTAATTTTTATATGTTGTCTTGGAATTTCCTTTGCTGTGAGGAGACATCATGATCATTTTTTTTCTGAATTTAAAAAATTTTACATATACATTTATATTATTACATATATATACAATAAACTATCTACTACACAAAGAACCATCAAACAATCAGAAATTATATAAATGTCACATTACTAGTTTTTGGCTATTTGTATTTGGCAGCCTTGAAGAAAACAAATTTGCTATCTTGGTGAGGCTAAAAATCTGAATGTAAATCAGTGTCTATCGGATCTAATCTCTATCAATTTAAAACATCTATCCAGACCTGAAAACATCTTAAGCCCTAAACAACTAAGCTTAGTTGTAAAACTAAACTATCTGGTCTTCAACCCCATCAGAGGCTTGAGAAGGAATAAAATTAATTACCTGAGTATACAGGGAGTGCAGGTTAGCAGCTTCCAAAACGAGAAGGTGACAGAAACAGTTTGCTGTCTGAACAGTCACTCAAAACTCTCCATAACGTTGGAGCATCATCTTCATCCTTCTGGCCCAATATATCTGACAGACATACTTGTGAGTCAGGAACTATTGAAGCCTTGTTTACTCTGTCTTGGCAGAGTTTGGGTGTCGACTCTGCCTGCATTCAACCTTGTCCATTTTTAGCCAGAATTCTGTCTGTGATAGAAACAAGGATAATCTTTTAATGGGCTGGTAGAATTCATCATTGAAACTGTGTAATAGTGAGCTTCTCTTTACTGGAAAACTCTTCAATAGTTCTTTGATCTTGTTACTTATTATTAATCTATTTAATCTTTCATTATATTGGTTCAATTTGTTGGGTCACATGCATTTAGTCATTTATTAATTTCTTCTAGATTTTTCAGTTTATTACATTGTAATTTTTCTAAATTATTTTCAAAAAATTCCCTATATTTACATAACATATTTTTATATCCTTTCTTGTGTGCCTAATTTGTCAATGTGGCTCTTCTCTCATTTGTTTTTGGGTCATTTTGAAATGGATTTGAGATTCTTATTTATTTTAGAGGATATGACATGTCATGTTTTCACTTTCTTTGGAGTCTAGAATATTTTTTTAAATTTTTTTCAAAGACCTACTGAAGTGGTTTGTATGAGAATGTTTGGTCTCTAAATGGTGGCATGCTTATGGAAGATTAGGAGGCACAGTGTACTTGGAGGAGGTGTGGTACCCAAGTTTCCCCTTGAGATTTCAAAGCCCATATCAGAAATTCTTTTTCTCTGCCTCCAACTCACACATAAGTGCTTCAGCTCTCAGCTACAGTTCCAATGCAGTACCTGCCTCGCAGCAGCCACTGTAAGCAAGTAAGCTCTCAGCTACAGTTCCAATGCAGTACCTGCCTCCCAGCAGCCACTGTAAGCTCCCAATTAAATGTCTTCTTTTATCAGTTGGTTATATCATATCTTCACACCAATAGGAAAATCACTAAGACACCCTGTTTGTTATTTATGCTTTTATTAACTAACTTTGGCATTTACATGTTCATGCATGCGTAAAATGCATTCGAATTATTCTCACCTCCTATTCCTTTCAGTCATCCTCTTTCCCACATTTGTAAGTTTTTGTTTTGAGACCCATTAAATTTATCCAAATCTTTTTGTGTGACCTTGAGTTTGACACCATTTATTGGAATTTGGGGAGCTTACTAGTGGGTACCTAACAGACCACAATGACTCTAAGTCTCCTAGAATCTTTCAGTGGTGCACGTGGTGTGGGAGGGAGGAATATGGCTCAATGAGGCCCCTCCCCCACCTATAACTGACTATTGATGGAACCAGTCTTGTTTAGGCTTGCATATTAAACCACAGTTACTGGGAGTTCAGGGTTGGAATGTTTGTACCATGGCCAGAAGATAAGATTTTGAGGCCTTTGTCCCAATCTTTTAGTGTTCACATTCTTTCTAGCCCCTCTTTTATAAACTTCTTCAAGCACTAAGGAGGATGGTATAAATGTCTGATGTCTTAGCCTGCAACCAACACTTACTCTCAGTACCATGAACAGTGGAGGGACTCTCACTTTGTTCCAATTCATTACAAAGGCTGAAAATAGCAGTTGTCTAGCATATGTGCATAAATATTTAAAATGCAGTTTATCATCATGTCAATTCAACTGAGCAATAATCGTAAGATTGCACCTAGGAACTATGGCTTCCATGGCTATGTCTTGGGCAGGGTTTATACCACCTCTGGTGAAATGGACCTCAAACTAAAGAAGAGAATAACTGCTTATCTTACCTTCACAACAGTGCTCCTAATGCTAAATAATTGTGCACATCTTGCCTGGTTAGTTGGTATTGAAGCTCTTAGAGGGCAGACTTCAATAAGATCATTGAAACATTTATTTCCCCAGGAGCCTCTTTTGTACGTCCAGACAAGAAAGAAGTTTCAGCTCATTTTATCTATATCTTGCTACTAAGGAATGACTCCACCAATAGGGCCTTGGCTGGTCTAGTAGACAACCAAGAAGAAGGACTAAAGTCTGTATTGTTCCTTCCATGCAATTTGACAAACAGCACCTATAATAGTACTCCATAACTGACATGTGGATTTTTGTTTAGTGACCCAATGATTTTAAAGAACAGCATTATTCAGACATGAGGGTTAGCTCCCTTCTTATTCAGTGTATATATATAATATTTTAATTGGGCTACAAGATAGTAAATTTGTGTGGCTTTTTCATAAACCTTTTGATTATTGTTAACTCAACCCTTCATCTCCCTACTCTTTTCCCTAGTCAGTTTATTCACCCACAGCATTCTTTTGTTTTCATTTTTGTTTGTCTTCTACCACCACATTCTCCTTGAGTCATTCCCCTCCAAATGGCCTTTTTCTAGTTTTATGATTTCCACAAGTACTGTGACTTAAACACACATAAAGATTCAAACCAAGGACCCACTTACGTAAGAAAAAATTCTCTATTTCTCTTTTTTGAGCCTATATTACCTTATTCAAAATAATTTTTCTAATTTCATTAATTTACCTGTAAATTTTATCATTTCTCTTTTTATATAGCTAAATTAACTTTCACCGTGTATATAACTCTCATTATTTAAAGTTTAATGTTTCACTGTTCACGTACTTGTACATTTCCTTTAGCTTTTCTTATTAATTCATGCTAATATTCCATTATGATCTGATAAGATACTAGAATTGTATTTTAAGACACTAGAAAATCTGTCTCAAACAATAGGTCTCTTTGACAATGATACCTGACTACAACATTCCAAGACTTAGGGGACAGTTTACTGTATTTTGAAATTTAAAGTTCTGAGCTGCCTGAAGATTATGCAGTACCGTTTTGGTTAACAATTTTTGTAAGCTGTCACCCACACTGGAATAGGCTTTGATGATATAGCTGACTTTGAGTAATTTATACTCTTCCTAGTAACCCCTAACTCATATTCTTGTTAGTAAACCCAATAAAACCCGTTGTTTCACCAAGTTGAACTTTAGTGGAACCTGTACTTTGAACTATCTTCGGTTCTGCATCTGGGCCACTAGATGTTTGCTCTTCTCTCACTGGATACAATAGCTACCAATGCAGCTTGCCATCAGAATCACTATTGCTCCAATTTCCCCCAAAAGGTTTGTCTTACAGTAAGTGCATGTTTCTCTGCTTCTAGAATAATTGTTCTGATGTCATCAGGTCTCCCCATTATCCCTTATGATGTCAGCTATGAGAGGCCCACCCCCACTCTGGAACTGTTTGTTGAGCTGAAGGCATTTCTATTTCTCTATGCGTTAACTTGCTGTTCCTCCATGGTTTCCAGATGTCAACTTTCTTTGATCCTTAGTATTCTTCATCTCTTAGGTGGCCTGAAAATATGCTTTGTTTGTTACTCTAACTCACAATTAAGGACTCACAAAGAGAGAACATAATCTGCCAACTTACCCCAGAAGAGGACAAAAAACAGAAACAAAACCCAAGTTTATGATGTCCACGCTCTTGATCAGTTCATTGACAGATGTGAATTGCATATGATTTCTTTTCTCCTTGCGAGAAATGTTTTTTTCTTTTGAATACATTTTTGTGCCTCTAACAGTATCCTGATTTTACTAACTCCCCTCACCTTTCATCAGAGGTGCAGTTATTAATAAGAGGAAAAAATTCATCACTGGATAACATCCAGTTTAGTTCTTCTGCATCCCTAGCTAAGACAGTTAAGACTCATCTCTTTCTAAATGTGTCTTTTTAACATTGCATAATAAAAACCTATGGTTAAAAATGCTAGCAAAGAATCCAAATTAACTTTTGTTGTGTTGTGTTTGTTGGCATTCTTCTGAATGTTTCTTATAAAAGCAATTGGATTCAGCTCCAGAAATGTACACTTGCACTTGCCGTTTGCCCTGAGATAAGTGTTCATTACAGAGGTTAAACACACTCCTTAAGTCCACAAACTGTTAAATAATGGAGCAGAATTTCAAATTTAAGTCTTCAGTTTTAAATCAGAGTCTCTCATATGGAAATAATGGAAATGCACTTTATGTCAATGAGATTTTTGTGAGTTCCTAAAATCCCCTTGCATAGAAGCATATGACTGATAACAGTAGTCTTATAAAACACACAGCAGAAACAAGTAACTGATTTCCTTTATTTAATGAGGTTAAAAAATTATAACAGTTAGTTATGTTGAGGGATGCTGGTTTGTTGTATGTTTGACTGTTGTTGTTTTACAAAACTTATGGCGTGATCTCTATAACACTATTTCCGCTAAAGGCATGACTAGATGGCTGTCATTGGATTCATTTCACAGTGTTAAAGGATCGAAAGCTTGAAATTTTTACCTCATTTCTATTTGATTGGTTAGGCTTTCAAATTTGCAGAGATATTGATGACAGAATATTTTACTACTGAGGATACAATAACAGCACAACCTGGCAATTCACAACATCTCTCCTGACTTCTACCTACCCAGGTTCCAGGGAAGGCAGTTGCATAGAGGTGGTCAAGGGAGCACACAGCAATGAACACAGCAAATTTTTAATAGAAAACATAGTAACATTAACCTCCACAAAACATCAGTGAAAGGGAATTGCAATCATACCTGGCCATGTTTTTACATTGGAAGAAGCCACGTGGTGACTAGTAAACAATTGATCTGCACTCACAGAAGACACTATTTTTATAGGAAGGTTATGTCTCTCAAAGTTGCTAGTTTGATATCTCTGAAATTTTATTCCAGATTGGAATGGCATTAGGTCTTAAGGAGTGTCATGCCCATGGAGAACTGTTCTAATGTGCTGTGGTGAGAATAGAGGTTTTTACGTAACTTGTGCAGGTGCTCATCAATGCTCACTGGCACTGCTGCATGGAAACTCAGCTTCACGATCCACATGTGTAGACACTTTCCCACTTCCTTGCTTGTATTATTACAGTGAGTCTAAAGAAGACCTTCCCTAGATGCCCAGCTGCCTGGTTAGGTCTGCCTTTCTGTTAGATGGCAGTATTACTGAACTTTCTCAGGGGAAGAGAACAGTTTCAGAGAAAGTTATACTGACCCTCCTAATTCCTTTGAAATGTTGTCTAAATATATCTAAGAAAAATGTTCTTTTATTCTTCAAGGACGTATTAGGTATGGCCATGGCAAAGCTTTCTTCTTTAGCGTAAAGAATCATTTTTTTCTGAAACTGTCTTTGTACAAATATAGTTAATTCTACAAATGGCATAAAATGACAGAATTGTAAATATTGCACTGAGAATGATCGTCTGGTCATCATTATAGGTAAACACATGGGGAACTAAAGCCCAAAGCAATTAAACGACATGTTCATAGTCGTATATTTGATCAGACACAGAACACAAGAGCCCTCATTCTTATCTGGATTCTACTTGCTTTCCATGGACGCAAGATGAGTCTCACACCTTTCAGTTTGTGCTCATGGAAGTGCTGCCCTGGCATTGCTTGAAAAGAACAAACCCCAAATCTTATGAGCCTTAAGAAAAACCACAGCAAAAACAAATACTGCATGGTTTTTGTTTTGTTTTGTTTCAAATTTGAAACAATGTATATAAAGCCCAAATGTAATTAATGCTTTTTAAAAATCCCTTAAGTTTTTACTGGACTCACATCGCTCACCAAGACAAAGAACATTCTCTGGGTTCTGCAAAGCAATTACAGAAACAAATAGTTTCTCTTTAGCAAAATAAAACAGATCCGGGGGAAAGACCTATTTATATCTATTTCCCCTGAGGCTTTTATTTTTCTTTTTGAAATGAGCCTCAAGGAGAATTATAAATCTGGGCCTGTATGACTCAATTATGTAAATGTACTAATTATAGATGGAGAAGCTTCCATCTCATGTTTTCTTTTTTCTTTCTGACTAAACCTGCTTTTAGATTTATGTTTTCCAGAGTTCTGAGAAGGTAAATATTCTACCATGAGCAGCATTTAGAAATACATGTCCATTAACCCTGTTGTCAACATATAATCTTTCATAAGATTCAGTGTGGTTTCAGTCCCTGAGATCATCACAAAGGGCTTTCATGGACTCTCCAGTTAATTTGAAAGCATTACATTGTTATGGCTTCATAAGTAGGCGATTAGACTTTAATGATGTGCTGAGGGATATTTTAAAGCAGGGGCTCCCTACTCATGGCCAAGATCACTACTGATCCTTACGTGCTAACTCCATCAGTGTTAATAAATGATGAGGTTTGAACTTTCACTTTCTTTTTGTATGCATATGTATGGATATTTGCATGTGGGTGCATGTGTATATGTAGGCATGTATATTTGCACCACTTGCTTTGAAAAAAAAAAAGGTCTCTCATTGACTTATCACTCGTCAATCTAGCTAGACTGACTGGCCAGTGAGACAGAAGGATACTTCCAATTCCACCATCAAAAGATAGGGATCCGAAGAGCATGTCACCTGGCTCAACAATTTTACATGCATTTGGAGGATCAAATTCACAGCCTCACGCAATGAATGGCAGGCTCTTTACTGGTTTATTCCCCTGCAACTGTGAAATCTCACACTTTTGTCAGCACATTCTTTATAATAAGTATGTATGCCTAAAATAAGGCAGAAAAGAAAGAAAGAAAGAGAAATAAAGGAAGGAAGGAAGGGAAGGAAGAACGTAAGTGGTGCCATAAGGTTATTTTTCAATGCCTAGTTTATACAAAAATTACAAATCATTTCTGATAGTAAAAGCAGCTGAGAGAATTTTGAAGGCTTAATGTTGTCAAGAAGAGGAAAGACATGCTCAAAGGTGCTCCTCTGCTTCTGCATTTGCTTTTCTCTTTCCTAAATTGAATTCTTCTCTTAGAAAAGTAATTGGGTATAACGTTAACCAGCCAATTTCTGATTCAAGAATACCCAGGATAGGGAATTTGCATTTTTCAGAGATATGAAAGGCTATTCAACAGCGGGGTGGGAATCTTGCATTAGGAGTTGCTGAGCTGAGCATTTCTAAGAGTCTCTGTCCACCCATTTCAGATTAAAGTTACATTAAATTACAAACATACCCAAACACATAGAAAAGGCCATGTTGGTTTTTAATTCACAATTACTAATCTCCATTTCAATATATAGAGTATTTTCTTAGTTCTTTCAAGTTAAATAGCCATAAACATTCTGACACGGCTTCCAGTCCGATCTTCACCCAAAGCAAAAACAAACAAAAATCCTTCCCTTCTGCAGTCAGCGTTCTGCGCGAAGACTGGATAACACTGGTGAGTTAAGCCTTTGACTTCAAATTTCAGAAATATTGTCAAATGCTTCAATCTTTTTTTTTTTAACTTTGAACCATTAACAGTCTTTTCAAAAAGTATGCACCATGATTCCCTGCACTCTTTCCTATGCTGCTAGCGTGTTCTCCCTGCCCAAAGATCCGGACCACCAGCTGGCCAAGAGTGAAGGGAGCTGAGGTGGGATTAGGGAACAGGAAGGAGAGAGGCTCGTGGAGCAGGATATCACCTGACTTCCTTTCCCAAAGTTCCCACCTTCCTGTAGGTTTAGACCCAGCTTCACTCATACCTGAGGCCAACATTCTCTTGAAAGGAGGCTGTAACAACACCTGACACCTGGAGGAAGCCTTCCAGACTTTGAGAATGTCTGCGCCTCCTGCAATGTGGAAAGCACGCCTGATTCCAACATGAAATGTCATAATCTCACAGACCTCGAAGCACGTGCGCAAAGTTTCCTAAACAGCTCTGCCTGATAGAGACTTCAGAGAAGAACATTGTCCATGTATAGAAAACTCCTTTCTTATTTTCACATAATAGTAACGGGACGAGCCTAATGGATATACAAATCAGTTTTCAACAGCATGCATTTATGATTTTGATTTGCAATGAGGAACATAATTGAAAAGCCTCTTATTTGGATGCTTAATTTTCCTTTTTCAGAAGAATCTTAAACTGAAAGTGCACAAATTGTTTTCTAAAAAAGTAATACTATTTTTAAAAAACTCTTTCTATGTCTTTTATTTAAAATAGGCTCCAATTTCATTTGTGCTAAAATGCATATTTGATTACATTTTTAAAATGCTTATGTAAAACTTTTTGGAACTTTAAAATTATATCTAGGCATTTTCTAGTATAGTTGCATGCAATATGCGTAAATTTAAGATATTTATATTGTTATATTTTCAGGATTTCTAATATATTTTAAATAAATATATATATTACAGGTAATATTGAGAACATCATATATCTTATTTATTATATTAAAAGAAACAAAAGCCTGATCATCTCAGTTAATGCTTTCAAATGACAATCCCAATTTTAAACATCTTTTCATTTTAAGGAAAGGCACCTAGACGTGAAAATATATTGTTAAATAGATGACTGAAACTGTTGTCAAACAGAAAAAAAATGTCACCAAAAGAAATATGAGCATCACTTTCTTGACAAACTCTTTATCTTAGAGGTTCCTCACTCAAATTCTTTATACCTATTTTTTATGTGGCAAACTTTTTATTATATCATAGCATGCATAGAAATGACATGCCTGAAAACTGCAGTTTTTAGAAACCTTTACTCTTTTCAAAGAAGCATTGTCATTTTGAAAGGCCATGTCGTGGAACAATTAAAAGAAACATCCCAGGTATCCAGGCTTTGCTTATCCTGGTAGCAATAGGGGTCAATGTAAAAGGAAGTCAATGCTGTACCCAGGCTGCCATCTGCTATCCTCTTGTTGTGATAAAGAATCATAGAGTACTGTTAAATAATTAAAACCCCATGTCCATTATTCAACACAAATCGCTGTAAACAGAGTTCCCTGCATGTGGGAGACCACATTACCACAGCTTAGGACACAAAATATAGAGCATCTGCATTGTTCTGCGGAACTCAGGTGCCAAACTCTACTCTTCCTGTGAAGTAATTAGGACCTGATATCCCTGTGGGGGCCCAGTGAGCACCCTGCAAGGAACGATTGTTTTCTCTAGTCAGAAAATGTATTATTCTTTATTGCACATACTTTTTAAAAAGGCTAAGGGCTAAAGGGTTAATTTTAAATTGTTTCAAAACTTTTGATTTAAGCTATGAATGTCAGTTTTTAACTTGGGGTGACACATACTGGGAAAGTAAACTCTTAACACTGATTCTTGCTAGCCATGTCTTTTATTTTTGTATATACACATGGACATTCATTTAAAATTAGCTCACTAAATGTTTTTTTTCTAGCATTGATAACTTGGTCACTATTCAGAAATCTGAGTTATCAACTATTGAAAATACATGGTGTTGCAACGCAATCATTTTGACAAACTCCAATAATGCCTTAGTTTCTGTATGCTCACAATTCTAAGGAGTTGCCTTATTTTTTAATGTTTTGTCTTTTATTTCAAATATGTTAAACAGTTTCACATTTTTAATTTTTTAGGATTTATTGTTATTTTATTTGTATGGCTATTTTGCCTGTGTGTATTTTTCTAAACCATGTGTTTGCAATGCCTAGGCAGTCCAGAAAGAGTATTGGTTCTCTTAGGACTGAAATTACAGACAGTTTTCAACCAGGGTGTGGGTATTGGGAATTGAACTAGGATTTTCTTAAAGAGTAGCCAGTGGGCATAACTTTTGACCCATCTCTCCAGGCCCAAATTCGATTTTTAAAAGCCAACTATGGTATAAGTAACTCATTTAATTTTTGATTATTTTAAATTTTGATTATTTACATTTTTAATAAAAATTAATTTTAATTATTACAGTATGCTTATTTAGATTGAAGAGAAATTTATTTCAACCTCAAGTATGCATAGAGCTTCAGTAGAACTTTCAGTAACACTCATGCTCTAAATGAAAATAGGAAATTACAAGATGAGTGTAGTCTTTGCATTGTGCTTTAGTTTCATGGGTTTAAGTATAATAAAATATGACTCCTATAATTAGAGATTGAATCCATGTTAAATTTTATTTCATATTTGTTTATAATTATTGGTAGTGATAGCCAATTCATTTTTCTACTTATAAAACTACCTGAAAATTCTTACTAATGATTATTGTTACTTATTAATTTTGTTTATATGGAGGTATGCGGTATGGTGTATGTACACAGCCACATGGATGTGTGTGTGTGTGTGTGTGTGTGTGTGTGTGTGTGTGTGTGTGTGTGCCTACATATATGAGGCTGTGTGTATGCATATGAAGGACATAGGATGAAATCAGGTATCTTTAATGGCTATCTATTATAATTTGTGTTTATATTTGTGGTTGCATTTTAATGTCAACATTTCTTTCTTTCATTTCTTCCCTCTAAAACCTCCCTACTTTCCTTCAATCTCATGCTCTCTTTTTTAGCAATTGTTACTTCATTTATATTTGTATGTTCATATATATATAACTTATATATATATATACAACTTATATAACACTTATATAATGTATGGATGCGTGTTTGAATATATATTTATATGTACTTATGTATTTCCAAATATAATATGTTGACTCCATAAAAATGTGGCTTGCATATATGACCAGTTGACGTTGAATAACCAGTTGATGTTCTCCTCCCCAGGCAGGCATCCTCATCCACTCCCAGGGTTACTCAGTTCTTTGAAGGCCGAGGGTTGCTGGGATCTTTTCCATCCAGTTTGGCATATATGTTGATGTCTTCCTCATTTGGATAGTCATATTGGTAAGGCTCTTTGGGGACAGTTTCTGTCATTGCTGGAGACAAAATCTGAAAGGAAACTGGCTGATCCTCTGGACTTTTCAGTATTTCTGCTCCTTCCTCCACAATGTTCTCTGAGCCTCCGGTGTGGCAGTGTTTTGTAGATGTGTCCTGTGGGACTGAGCTTCACAACTCTGCATACTGATTGCTTGTGGTTTTCTAAAATAGTCTGCATCTGTTGCAAAGACAAATGTTCTTCATTGGGGTAAAGATTACACTTCTCCGTGGTATTGGAGATTGGTCTAATGCATTCTGATGCTAACTGCTGGCTTGCAAGATTTTGTTGCTGCCCAAGGAGCAAACACTCACACACCCTAAAATGATATTTGTAATCATGCCTCTGTGTTTGATCAATAAAATGCTGATACCCAGGCAGGCCTGGGAAGAAGGTAGGTGTGGCGAAGGATCTTGAGAAGAAAAATAGATGGGGAGCAGAGGAAGAGAAGGAGGAGGCCACTATGGGTTAGATAAAGGAGACACATGTCTGGCATGGATGGAGGATTTGGCCCAGATGATGAACATTGGGAGGTAGCTCAATAGAAATTATTAGAAGCAGTTGTCATGGGACAGTGGCAGGGCATGGGATACCTGTCCTAATATAGGAGGTAGTTAGGGGGATTAATATCTGCCCTGTCCTAGGCAAACCAAGGCTATTTTAAAATATAACAGGTGTTTGTGTCTTCACTGATTATTAGCTGGTTAGAAAATACTGCCATAGTAATAATTATATAGCTAATACTAAATATTTATTAGGCCTACTTCTTACTTAACCACACACTGTGGGTTTGGAGACAAATGTTTATAGGTTGTTGTTAATGATTGTACTGGTTTGGTATATGAGTGGTTGCAAATTCTTCTCTGATATCCATGATTTCATTAGCATTGATGAATCAAGCAGATTTTCAGTACCAAGCATGGCCTCCCTCTTGTTGAAAGGATCTTAAGTAGATTTAGAGAGCCATTGGTTACCACGAAGATCTGTGTCACTACTACACCCATAGGATTATTATGCCATGCTAGTCACTGATGTGGTTCATAGACGTTATAGATGTTGGTTGCCTTTCTCCTTTGGAAACTTGCATGCTGCCGTTGGGAGGAGACATCCAAATTAGTTCCAGTGCAGGAGCCCCATCATATTTTTTAGGTCAGGGTCTCTTCCTAAACCTCAGGCTCACAGATTAAGCAGCTGTTCTGGCTTTTCAATAAGCTCAGTGATCAATCCACCTGTCTCAGAAACCCCTAAGGGCAGGAATTACAGAATTGATTATTGCATGTGGCTTTTTCATGGGCTACAGGTTTGTGAACTGAGATACAAAACATTTACACAGCAGGTACTTTACCGACTAAGCAGTCTTCCCATCTCCTTGTTAGTGACTTTTAAGACTGTAAGTAAATACCATATTGTTGTACTCAGAATGTGACCTTTTACTTCAGCTGTGTAATTTCAAAATGTAAAGTCTGTAAGGTTATATTTCACTGTGCCTATAATTACTGTTTTATAAATTAATATTTTTTTATTCAGGTCATGTTCATACTACTGAAGTTTTATTGATTAGAGAAGATGTTCGTTGCATGCTAACATAATCATAATATTAAGTAGTTGAAAAACTCCAGAAGCAATATTAAATTTGATTTTGTTCTATATCTTATTCAAAAGGATAAGGCTGACATGAAGGCTAAATGCCAGGTGTCAGTAGATCACTGTGGCACACACAGTCTAGCACAGAGCACTCATACATCTATGTGTCACTTCCTCAAATGACAGTTACCATGTGTTTTCTGAGTAGGAGATGTTCAATTCATTTCCTATGGAAGAAGGTTTACATGTTCTTGAGAAAGCTTTTTCTTCTTATTTTTCTCTTTTGTTCGATAAAGAACACTACATTGGATTAATCATCTCTCATAAGCTCCACAATGAACCTGTCAATAATTCTAGCAATGTTACTCCTAAATATATTCCAAGTCATAGCATTTATCCATTATAAGAATGTTTTGTTTCACCTATTATCAGCTCTGTCCTTGACTACTAAACATATAATAATGAGTACAGGATGTCATATATAACTTATCAAAGACTTATAGATCAAAATACATCATTGCAAAGAGAGGAGATCTAGAATAAAGTTAGGAGTTGGCATATTACTGTGCAGCATGTCTACTGCTTCTGTCTTGTTTTTTTTTTTTGGCATTCTATGTAATGTTCACAGATATAGAGCAGGTTAGAGTCAGAGTGCAGCCTGGTGAGCTGAAGAAGGAAGTAGCTATAGGTAGGAAGAAACCTCACGTAGGGGGAATAGGCAAGCAGTTTGAGAATGTTGTGAGGATTCTGCATCAAGAACAACTGGCACGCAGAAGAGGGGAGTGAGTGCAATTACCAAGGCAGTATCACAGGCACACGATACTTCAGACTTTTCAGAGTTTGAGAAGTGCCACTTTGAGGCAAAGTGTTTCTCTGTATACTCAAAAGGCCAGTGAGTCTTGGGGACAGATTCACTAAGCAGTGCTCTGAATTTAGTTATGACTGCTGAATGCAGTGTGTGGATACACACAGCCCACAGATACTGTCAAGTGCAATATGTGGACAAGCACAGTTCACAGATAGTGTGGAGTACAATGCGTGGATACACACAGCTCTCGGAAACTGGTAGAAATAGACCACAACAAAAATTTGTATAAACGCAAGTGAAAATTTTTAGAATATTTTTTATCATTGTCTTCATAATAAGTCCATAACCTTCAACCATGAGTCAGTGTATAATCTTTAGTAACTATATCTCTGATGAAATGTCACCAGGTTCATTATACAGCCCTGTTGGTTAAGCTACTATATAACTCAGTGAGGCACATGGATGGAATTCTTTCATAAGATTTTAGCACAGTAGTTTCAATTGGTCTCTTAGAGACTCATCAGCTAAATGAAGAGCTTTAGTGTCTTTGCCTTGGGGCAACAGAACCTCAACATGGTCAGAGATGTTAGCATGGCTCCGCGTGAGCTCAGAGTCTTAAAGAACTACAGCAATTTTGCTTTTAGTCATTTGAAAAAGTATGTGATTGACACAATTTGGGAGGTGATTTCTAGTCATGTTACCTAAAATATATTATTGTACATTTAAAAAAATTTTGATATTAGCACTCAAAAAGAATACTCAATTGAGGCAAAATTGAGGCAAAATATACTAAACAGTATTTCCTTCTTCTATAGATTTCCAACCAAGGATGGTGAATCATGCAGTTCTAAAGAATGAAATGTTAAGTTTTCCTTGGTGATTAAACATTTCTCTTCAGATAATTATAATATGCCATGGCTCTCTGCACAAAACTTTAAAATAAAAATGTGCTCTTTTGCATGATAAAGTAATGCATTTGTATTATCTACAAGTATTTATTTTTAGGAAAGACACGCATTCAAGAATATTAACATTTATAGTAGGTAGACAAAAGTACAATAGGTTACTTAGTTTGACAAATGCAATAGTTTCTATTTTATTAGCACAATAAGCATTTACCAACCAAGACAAAGTACTAGAAATAGAAAGCTTAGGCTTAGAATGTTTATATTCTACATTTAGAATACTTTTAAGTCCACATAAATATCTGTTAGCTTCAGAATCATACTTTATGTGCTGGGATATATTACACATATCTTACATATATAATATATATTATACATATATATCATACATAGTCATAATATAACGTGTATAGCCCTTTACTTTATGGCTATATATTATAGTATACTATAGCACATAGATTTTTCTTTTTCCTTTCTTTTGCTCTATTTTATCTTTGCTAGAATTTTGCTATGCAGCACTGGCTGACCTACAACTCACCATGTAGGCAACACATGCCTCTTACTTACAGAGATATTCCTCTCTCTCCTTCCTGTGTCAGGGGATTGCAGGTATGTACCTCCATACCCAGATAAATACAGCTTTTTATTAGGAAGTAAAATTATTCATGGAAAACTGTTTTTGTAACTGTATTATTTCAATATTATTGCCAAGCCTGTGTTCATCTTGAATAATGGAGAGAATTTGGCTATTTGTATTTATACCTATAAAATATGCAACATTTGTGCTTTGTTTAAATTATATAGATAGTCCACATTCAAGTAAAAAAAATATCTCAGCATCACTATATATTGTAAGTTAGTATATTGATTTCATAGGAAAACAACAATAATAAAATTCTTTTTTAAAATATTTATTTATTTATTATGTATACAAATCTCATTATAGATGGTTGTGAGCCAACATGTGGTCGCTGGGAATTGAACTCATGACCTTTGGAAGAGCAGTCAGTACTCTTAACCTCTGAGCCATCTCTCCAGCCCCAATAATAAAATTCTTAAATGTACTACAGTTTCTCACGGCTCTTTTAAAAGATGGTTGCTTTCGCAGGGCGTTGTGGCACACGCCTTTAATCCCAGCACTCAGAAGGCAGAGGCAGGTGGATCTGTGAGTTCGAGGCCAGCGTGGTCTACAGAGTCCAGGACAGCGAAGGCTACAAAGAAAAACCCTGTCTCAAAAAGGAAAAAAAAAAAAAAAGATGGTTGCTTTATTTTTTTGAAATCTGACTTCTGTGACAGCTTGCAAGAAAATCTGGCACTGAGAAAGTGTTCTGGTTGTAACATGCTCCACTGCTTCCTCACACAGAAGGGATCACAGTGGCATAGAGGTGTGAGAACAAACGCATAAAGTACCCGTACTGCAGCAGCAACGTAACATGTCAGTTCTCACTCACCCCTATTCAAAACACTGTGCATGGCTTCTCCTGAAATTACTACTTCAGGCTTGATGCTTTCATTAGATTTCCTATCACCACCTATGCATAGTGTTAAAGCAGGGCTGAACAATGCCTGCCCTGCAGTGCCTACAGCAGAGCCCCCGCTCACACATAGTCTCCCTGCAACCACAGTGAGGCTGCTGATGACCCAAGGTGTGGGGTGCATGGACACTCAACTGGCAAACATGTCTCTCTCATCTTCTTACATGGCTAAAAAGGAACATCAATGTAATATTTAGAGTAATTTTGTTATTTAAAACATATATAAAACTTCCTGCCTTAAATGTTACAGAATATATAAAGCTTTTTTGTCAAAAACTTAGAATAATAATAAATTTAAAATATTATTTAAAGCAAACCAGAAGAGTGAAATATTTAAAAAGAATACTAGTTTGTTTTGACCTCCATCTAAATTGTATTGCTCAAATGCAAAACTTGAAAATGAAAATAATGAATCATTTGAGTTTCAGTTTTCTCTGGATTTCTACTCAGTTCTGTGCAATAATTAAGTGTGCTCAGCAGAAACAAAAAAAGGCCAAATAGAGAGGTTTACAAAATCAAACTAGTACTCCACAATTCATGTATGTATACTAGTTATTCCAGTACAAGTTAGCTGACTCTGAATTTGCAATGAAGATTCAGTCAAACTCTTGGGCAGGACTCCAGGCCTCTTGTGGATACTCTGTGGACTAGCTGTAGTGGAATAATATGCTCTTTCACTCCTGCATATGAGTGGTGGCAGACACTGGTTCCTCTGAGGTAGATGGAAGGACTCCACACTCACTAAGAGCATGTGGCTAAGCGTTCGGTACTTTTACCACTAGTTCTAATGCTCAACTCATGTTAGGGTTTTTCTTATAGATACTTTGGGTATTTTTTTTAACAGAGCTCATGGGAGTGATCAAATCAGCACCCAATTGGCACTTCTGGAAGGAGGAGAGTCAGTTTTCATTAAAGGCATATACAGTAGGTTGACCACATTCCAAAGGACTTCCCCCATCCAAGTACATTTGGCAGCATACACTGGACTCAGAGGATTAATAAAATGGGGGAAGAGAAGGTCACAAATTTGGGTGGATAGAAAAAGGTGGGTAGATTAAGGAGGGTTTAAAGTAGAGGAGGTTAATATGATCAGAATACATCACATGAAACTCTCAAACAATGAATGAAAAGTTATTCAAGGAAAAGATATAACTTAGGAGACCAACAATGGAGATGAGATATTACTTGTATATATCTACAACCATTCATTAAAAAGGACTTTAGGGCTTGATATATAGCTCAGAAGGTGTAGGCTTGTCTAGCATATGAAAGGCCCTCTGTTCAATATTGAGCACTGAAAAAGGTAAAAAGAAAGAAGGAAAAGGAGAGAGAGAAGGAGGAAGGAGGGAAGGAGCGAAGGAAGGAGGGAAGGAAGGAAGGAAGGAAGAAAAGAAAGAATGTAAAATGAGAAACAAATGGGGTTAGCAAAATGAGTTTAGCTTGGAGGGATTTAGTGACAAATTCTGCCATCTATGCTTGGATAAGTATCTGCACTATATGTCTACAACTAATAAGGCTAAGTGGAGAAAAAGGAGGAATAAAACATATTATAAACCACTGAATTCCAAACCGTTCCTCATACATTATTATCTTGGGCCTAGCACATGATTCACTACAGTAGACACTGAAGTAAGAGAAGGGGAAATAAGAATGTGATCATAATTCTAGGAGGAAAAGCACAGGTGTGTGAGTTGCTTTAACATCCGACAATGATCAGACATCTTTTCCTAAAGCAAACAAGGACATTATCTTTCAGTGATGTGATGAAGGTCACCAGAAACTGAGAATGTCATTTCCATTTAGCAACAGTTACCAATGGAATGTTCCTGCCTATAAACTGACTCGGTCAATGCATTAGGACACTGCATTTGAGGGTGAACATTATGTCACCTGAGCACCCTCGCATGGGAGCAATGCACAAGCATTTCTCAATAACTACCTGTGTATGTCCTTGTTCTGCCCGCATCAACATTGTCTATTCTACCTAAACAAAAAAAGGATAAACTTGGATGCAGGCAGAGTCCATGGCCAAACTCTGCCAAGACAGGCAGGGAAGCAAGTCCTCAATAGTTCCTGCCTCACATATGTCTGTCAGATATACTGGACCAGAGGCTGAAAACGATGCTCCAATGTTATAGTGAGTTTTGGGTGACTATTCAGGCAGCAAACTGTCTCCATCATTTTTTTTTCTCATTTTGGAGGCTACTAACATGCACTTCTGGTTCACTCAAGTCATCAAGTTGTATTCCTTCCCAAGTCTTTGATGGGGTTGAAGACCTGATAGTTTAGTTTTACAATTAAGCTTAGTTGTTTAAGGGTTAAGATGTTTTTAGGTCTAGATAGATGTTTTAAGTTGATAATAATGATTCATGATAGATATTGAATTAGATTCAGAATTTTAGACTCACAAAGATAGGAAAAATGTTTTCTTCAAGGTTGCCAAATACAAATAGCTTAAACATTATGAAAGTAACATTTATATAATTCTTGATTGTATCATGGTTCTTTGTGCTGTAAGTAGTTTACTGTATATATGTGTAATAATATAAATGTGTATGTAAAAAATAAAAATATTTATTAATAAAAAATGAATAAAAAAGAAAGCCCTCCTTAACAATAACTTTCTGTATAGTATCACAATTGCACAGTTTGAATTTATTTTTCTCATTTTATGAAATTGTCTCTAGAAATTTTAATATTTTTATACTTTGTTCCCAAATATATTAATTTTAGGGTAAATTTTGTAACACAATGCAAATAAGACACAAGAAATATGAGTGGTCCCAGTGGATTATAAAGTTTTTGGAGGATTATGCTTCACATTTATATAAACATTTATAGAAATATATTCAATAAATATATTTTATTTCCCTGATACAACCAAATCCTTACAAGAATTAATGGAGAGCAAAACTAAAATTTTGTGTCATTTTCTTCTTTCACACTAATCAAGCTAGAATTTTTCATATTCTCATCTGCTGTGATCAAGCCAGCTCCTCTAGCAGACACCAGTGTGTTTTATACCAGGTTGCCAAGCAGTTGTCAGATGTGTGAGTTCCTAGCACAGCAGCTTGGCTCCACTATCATTCATAAAGAGAAAAGCTGATCTGTTTGGTTTCCTTGAATATATTTGAAAACACAATGACACTTGAGGGAGATAATTTTTATGTTGACATTTGTTTCTTTTTTTACTTTTTACTTTTTTACTTTCTACTTTTTTACATATCTATTTCTATTATTCCACATATATACAATAAACTACCTATAATAAGAATAACCATGAGACAATCATGATCAAATCATGGTTATGTAAATCACTAGTCTACTTTTATCACAAGAATATACATCTTAGGTGTGGCAGATAGATATGATTCTATAGAAAGATAAGGTAGGATACTTAGATAAGGTCTTCAAAATCTTAAGAGTCATGCAGAACATCGCATTTTAAAATGTTTTTATTATTTTAAAGATTCATTGAAAGTGAGAGGGGTTACCTCCTGACAACACCCAGCCTACCTCAAAGAGGATGATGAGCATCAAAGAACCTCCTTATGGAGATGGCTTCAAATGTGGCAAACAAGTCACCGGGCAAAATGTCCTCCTTTCCACCACAGACATTTTTTTTCTTTTGCAATTTTGTGTTTATAACTCATTCCCTTGTATTTATATCATCTCACTAACTTTTCCTTTTAACATTATTGCCTTTTACATACTATTTCCCATTCTCTTCCTCAGAAAGCCCCCTTTTCCATCCTCTTGGAGCTAATTTGGCCTCAGTTGTCCTCTTAGCACATCAAATTTTATGGGATAAATTGGAACCTTAAAAATGTGTCATGACATGAAAGCAATGTTTCTCGGAATTCTCTAGGAACTGCTCTACTGTGAGGCATCATACTTTGTGATTTTATATTTAACCTTTTAAATGACATTATAATATTTTAAATAAAAATGTTTTATATGTGCATAAATATATAAATACTGCCTTCTGAATCCATTTATTATTGCTTGTGTATATACAGTTTCAGGGCTGAAGACTCGGTATTAAATAAATAATTAAGGGCCTCATCCTGTGATAGACTAATTTTCTCTTTGCAGTTATTAGCTTCCCATCGATCTTTGTTCATGCACATACGCACACACACACACACACACACACACACAACCTATATAGCAGTAATAACCAAGGAAAAAGTGTCCATCAATGTGCAAGGGGGCAGGGGGAAACAGGAGAAGTTGGAGGGAGGAAAGTGAAAAAGGAAATGATATAATTATATTTTAATTGAAATATTTAAAATTACTGAAAATATTGAATTTTTACATCTGCCTTTAGTCTTATCTTTTATAATATTGCAGAACATATGCTTAGGAACTCAGGTATTTAACTATAATTCTAATCCATTGAACATTTGAAAATAATGCAATGTCTTCTGGGATAAGTATGGCCTAGATTTCTGAGAACTTACATTACTATTAGCCTTTTCTTATAAATTGTTAATGCCTTACTTTGTAGGGGTTACTTTATGAATATACAAAACTAACATAATATTCACTATCACTATATAGGTATACTTAATATTTTATTATCATTAATCTTCAGAGGACCATAATTTTATTCACTTGCCTTGCTTAAAACCATTTTAAACAGGTTTTTATGAAATGCTCATAAGTGTGACCTGAAGTTTAGATTTTATTCCTTTCAGGAAATATTTCATTTCCTAGGTATTTCTTTAAAAGAATGTGCTGATTTTTGGCTTGTGATGATTTTTATACTGACTTCTGGTGTGTTTATTTAATCTTTCTTTAAACTATAATGTGTTGCATACACTGTGTGTAGAGGTTGATTCTCTTTGAGCAGAAGTATTTAGGTTCATGTTCCCATGGGATGCTACTTTCTGTATAATTATCTTTTAGAAACCTCTGTCATTTTTCTACTGGTTAAATTCTCTTCCTCTGTATCATGTGGGTTGGAGTTTCCCATCAACCAGAGGATAAATAATATTAGACTCTCAGTCACTGGAAACCTGGAATCATAGCCGTACTACAACCTTTCAGCTTGATTTAGTTTTCAGTTTCTCAAAAAAAAAAAAAATGGCTTAATAGATAAATGAGGGAATCAATTCATGAGCGCATACATAAAGGTCATCTTTCATCAAGTTAACTGCCACCTCCACAGAAAGCGAGTTTGCCTACCTTATCCAGAAAAGGTAGGGCCTTTCTATGCACCTCCACAAGTACAAATACATTTACCCTCCAGGCCAAGCTCAAATGCTGCAGACCACAAAGACCTGCCTGATGCCTCTTTTCAGAAGAATACTTTCAATTTTCCAAACTCCAGCTTCTCCGCCAACTGATGGAATAGGCTACAGTGAATTTATTGAATAATCAGTGAATATTTCTTGGTATTCATGTGTGGTTTGTTGCCCATTTTTTATTCTCCATAACCTTTAACCATGAATTACAAAACAAGGTTCTTAATCCAAGACTTTAAGCTAATATTACTATAGGACATGTGTAAATACAATGCCATGATTCCCTACACATATTAAATAATTTAGGTGTATCATATATAAATAAACATATATGCATATACTTACTCAAGGAATATATAAACAGAGTTGTTCCTTGTGAGGAATTTGAATTGGCCTGTGTGCTTCCAGTGGTTGGTCTATTGGCTATCTTTTGGTTTCCCAATTTTTTGTGTTCTCCAGACACAAATGGATCTAATTATATAAATCCATTATGCTAATCTTGGTTTTGTTCTCTAAACAATTATCATTTTCTTCATACTTTTATTCTTCCTGAAGTGCATAACTCTTTTATCTAAAATTCAATTTAGATAAGAGCCTTGCAGCAGGGTCATTTTTAATATGAACATATAAACACATTGAAATGATAACAGCAAGTCTAATTATATGCAAACAGTTTTATAAGAAATTATGTTATGTATTTTATATTTCTTTTATTCTGAAAACTCATCTCAAGAAACTAGAGTATGCAGATGAACAAACATAAAACCTTCTTGTACGTGGGGGAATTTATTGTTCCTTCATCTGTGTTAATACAACTCATTTCTCTCATATCACTTGCCAGATTGTATCATTTTATTTTCATATACTGATTTGCTTGAAAACAAAAAAGTTATTTTTATGTATCGTGCTATTCCCTATTTTACATATAAGTTTATTGACCTCCTATAACATTTTCTGATGAATTAATCTAATGAATCCTTTCCCTCAATTTTCCTCTCTCCACCACATTACCCTGATACATTTTCGTAACAACCTAAAATGATCTTTTCAACTCGTGTGTTTTGTTCTCTCTTGTTTTTCCTATGTCCTGTCACCTTCTATATTATTTTTACCTGTGATATCTTATTATTGTCCCACAGAAACGTGTTTGTTTTCTAATGAGACAGAAAGGGAGTGGATCAGGATGGTAGTGGAGGCGGGCAGAAGCTGGGAAGAGTAAAGGCAGGGGAAACCATAATAAGGAGATTTCATGTGAGATAGAGTCTATTGTCTCTTTTTAATTTTTTATATATACATTTATATAATACACACGTGTATATATTGTACATATATATATATGTACAATAAACTACATGCAGCAAGAAGAACCATGAAACAATCAGGAATTATAGAAATGTTACATTCTTAGTGTTTC
Organism: Acomys minous; assembly: GCF_964271855.1. Taxonomy (NCBI): domain Eukaryota; kingdom Metazoa; phylum Chordata; class Mammalia; order Rodentia; family Muridae; genus Acomys; species Acomys minous. The sequence goes on along the minus strand of NC_140501.1, from coordinate 9,397,820 downwards.
GCCTATCTGTGTTTGTATTTGTGCTTGAGATCTGAGCCATAGGCCACGCCTTACTGCTCTGGACATTGACTGCTCCTGTAAGCACATGATAAAAGCATAAATACGTGTTTGAAGTTGTAATGTTTTGTCGATCCTCTCAAGTCATTCCTATCCTTCGCTCCAGTTCTAGGATGAAGTTCAGATTTTGGGGGAGGAAATGTGATTTGGAAGCTACAAGGAAAGGGGAGAAATGAGAGGAAAGAAGTGCTGCAGCTAAATAAAAAGAGTAACTGCTGGTGATGAAACCTGGCCTGCTCTAGAATGCTGTGGTGGGACTAACAGTGTGTTTGACTACTGAGGAACACTGTCTGTGCGTGAAAGTTACAGGATTCACTTTAAAAAAAATGCCACCTAAGACATATGCTCTTATTTTGGTTGATTGAAAAATCTCTCTTACTGTCATGGTGTTCAAAATGTTCTGTTATTGCAGGAATGTAATTGTTATTTTATCCTGAGGCAGAGGAAAGAATTGAGAGGTTTGAGGGTCAATTATAAAAGCATCCTTAATGTTCCTGAGGATATTCTTGTCATCAAAAACAGTCGCCCAGTTAACTGACAGCTATTATGGGAAGTAATGTACAAGGGATTTATGAGAGGAATGTTTATAACTACTCCCCATTTATTTGTTTGCTTGGTTGTTTGATTGTTTTAAATGGAATTTCCCCATATAGCTCAGAAAGGCTATGAAGTCACTATGTAGACAGGGGTGGCCTTCATTTTATGAAGTTTTGAAGGCCTCAGCCTCATGAGTGCTGGTCTTACAGGGAGAGCTTACTCTATTCCTTTAATATGGAGATTATTGCCACAGACGTTATGAAAATGTTCCAGCATGCTCCATCCAAGTAATGTTAGATTCTAGAGACATAGCAGAGACTCCTGAACCTTAATGTTGTAAGTTCTTTAGGGCAGCTCATTCAGAGGTCTTATATTTCAGGTTTATCAGCCAAGCTCTCTCTATAGCAGAGACTGATATGGATACACTCTCTGTACTACATGAATAAACTAGTAATATAAGTAGAAAAGGTAATTTCTACTAAGTAGGGTAGTATATTGGTCTATTTCACTGATGTCTAGGTGAAAATGAATGCATTTTTTCATTTATCATGCTAGCCTGGGATCATGTATGATTTTTTAAAAAAAGTAGACAAAGAGGCTTTTCAAGGAAGCTGCAAGCTGATTCTAAGAGGTATGCAGTCCCAGTAACATCCATGGAACTGAATCTGTGTCAAAGTTTGTTTTCCTGTTGCTGTAACAGAATACCAATCAAAAACAATTTCCTCTTGAAAATGTTTATTTTTTAACTCATAGTTCCAGATTATAGTTCAGCATGGTTGGTAAGTTAAAGCTGCAGAACCTTGAGAAAATTAGTTACACTGGGTCCATAATCAGTCCAGTTGTACAGCACAATCAAGATGCCCTCCAGAACTTACTGGTCACGTGAACTCTGGTGCCCCTTTTCTGACCATCTCCCCTGGATGGGGAGGCCTGGTGGCACTCAGAAGAAGGATAGCAAGTTACCAAGAAGAGACTCGATAATCTTAGAGCATACATAGGAGGAAGAAGTCTCCCTCAATCACAGACATAGGGGAGGGGAGAAGGGGGGAAGTGGGAGGGAGGGAGGAATGGGAGGAAACAGGGGAAGGGCTAACAATCAAGATGTAATATGAATAAATTAATAATAAAAAAAGATACAAAAAAAAGACTCTTTTGCTGAAGACATCACATACTTCGGTCAAAATAACATGGGTAAAATTCAGTTGGTGTAAACCTAGAAGCTTCATCCCTACTGGCTAGTTTCCACGGTAGTGAAAAGTGCTCTGCAAACAATGGGAAGAAAAATATATGCATCAATCTTTCCCAGCTCTTATCTCTGGGAAGTATAATAATAACTGGCCTGACAAATGTGCTAATAGTGGTACAAGCTGGAGATCTATGGCAGGGTGAGCTCCAGGGAGGATATGGAGGTGACTCTAGCAGTGGATATAGAGACTAGAGAGGCCACTCTCTAGCCCTACAGGACTCCTAGTAGAGAGAGGGCAACACCAACCTACCCACAAAACTTCTACCCAAACTTAACCTACATACAAGATGCAGGGATAAAGAAAGAGCAGAGATTGAGGGAATGTCCAACTAATGTCTGGCCATACCATTCAAGAGAGCCAACCCCTGACTCTATTAACGACAATCTGCTATGCTTGCAGACGGGAGCCTAGCATAGCTATCCTCTGAGAGGCCTGGCCCAGCAGTGGATATGAACAGATGCTGTGACTCACAGCCAAACGTTGGCCAGAGCACAGATAGCCTTGTTGAAGAGTGGGAGGAAGGATAGAAGGACCCAGAGAGAACAGGAACTCTACAAGAAGACCAACAATGCCAACTAACCTGAGCCCAGGGAGGGCTTGTGGAGAATGAAGCACTAATCAAGGACCATGTACATATTAGAACTACGCCCCCTACACATATGTACCTGATGGGCAGCTGGGTCTCCATGTTGGTCCCCTAATATGGGGAGTGGGAACTACCTTTTGATCACTTTCCCCTGAAGGGACTCCCTTGCCACTGTTGGTACAGGATGAGCTTAGTCCTGATGTGACTTGGCCTGCTAGAATGGGTAGGTGTAGGGGGGGTTGGGGGGGGACTTTTCTGAGGAGTAGAAGAGGGGGGCAGGGTGGGACCAAGAATCTAAGAGACAGAGAATTGATATTGGGATTTAAAGTGAATAAATTAATAATTAATTAAAAATATAATGATGTGAGAGTAACCAACCACTTTTTAAATTTTGATTTGAGTTCTGGCCCATAACTGATGGCTAACAGGTCTTAGATTCGGAGAAAAAACAACTACTATCATTTTGCAAAAGAACATAGTGCTAAACGGGCCCATAATTTCTTATCCTTATAGCTACAGATTAGTACATCTCTCCGTCCTTATCAGAGAAACTATTTACAGTAGGTGGTGGTTAACACAGAGACTCACAATTGGCCAACGTTCAGGAAATAAGAGACTGTGAGATGCTCAGTTCAAAACAGAGCAGATATGTTGTACCCCCTTCTCCCATATCAGAGACTGTTCCAGAAGAAAGGGGGTAATGAGTAAAAGAGCCAAAGGTGGTCGATGACTTTGCAAAGAGTATCTTCTGGACACATATGAGCTCATAGTGTTAAAAGCAGCTCAAGACCTGTACAAGTCCGCACCAGACCCAGTCCCAGCATGGAAAGAAGAACCTGGAAGACAATCTCACTTTTAGCTGTGGCCCTATTGGCAATTGTTAGATGCTGGGAGAGGAAAAGACAGTTTTCTCTAAAAGTGTTGCCCTGGTAAGTTGATGAAACTCCAGCGGAAGGCCATATGTTCAAGAATACTTCGGCAGCATAAATTGGCATTGATGTGAGAGAGGGGAGACACACAGTTTGGTGAATAGTAAAGGAGTGATAAATCTGGCTGGAGTTCGGGAGAAGAGTTGAATATAATCAAAACACAAAACATACTGCACAAAATTCCTAAAGAACTAAAAACAAACTACAAAATAAGAAAAAGAAAAAGAAAAATCTCCACGGGCACAGGCAGAAGCCCATCTTTCAGGTAATTCTAGACTCTGTAAGACTGACATTTATACTAACTGTCACAGTGTTTACCCAGACATAGACTATCATGGAAAAAGCCATGCTGATTTATGTCTATCATATACCTTAGATGACTCACCATCTGAGATCCAACACAAGACAATGCATCTATGCTCTTGAACCTTCAACAAATATTCTTGAAAATACAAAGTACATCAATAAACAGCATTCCACAAAATGAGGGGTACAGGGCAAAAACATCCATGTATACTTTATTTCTTAAAACGGCTTCTAGTTTCACATCACAGGAAACCCCAACAAATAGTATGTGATACAGTGCCATAGCCTAAGTGACCTGAATTGATTTCCTCGTAGTTATAGTCATTATGAGTCTTAAATCATGGAGTAAAAGAAGATAAGATGACAGTGATTTTGTTCATTATAACTGGCAAAACACAATTATAGGTACACAGTAAAGTTGTTCCTCCTCCTCCTCTTTCTATTACTTCTCCTAAGATCTCAGCAAAACCTACCTTCACAAAGACTAATAACCAAATACATTACATTGAGAATTGCGACTTCACTATATGATCTTAAAGGACAGTCTCTCTCTCTCTCTCTCTCTCTCTCTCTCTCTCTCTCTCTCTCTCTCTCTCTCTCACACACACACACACACACACACACACACACATACACATACACATTAAGTGAAATTTTAGGATTGTGTTACAGTGTTAGAACTTGAAAACAGAGCTTTACATCTCTTACATCTTTGAAGTCTTGGATTCCAAATTCTGAATGTTTGGGATCATAACATAATTATGGTCTATTCCAAACATCTTTAATCTGATATCAATGACCTCTGACACAGAGTCAGCAAACAATAACCTATAGATATATGTGACACATTGACTCCTTTTATAGTAAACTTATATGAAAACACAGTCATGTCTCTATATATGTATTGTGTAGTGTAGCATCAGAGTAAAAATTAGTTCAACCAAAACAAAGCCAAAATAAGCATCTGCCCCTTCAAAGGAGTAGTTCTGTACCTCTTCCCTAAAGCATCCATACACTGACTGCAGATTCGTATATCTTGAGAAGTGGCATGACAAACAGTGTGTGGGGGTGTTGTATATCTGTTATGGAGTGTTAAATATTTTATTTGTTAAAGTCCAAACTTATCTATGATCTACTGAAAATTTCAGAGCCAAAATGTCTTGATGAGTTGCACTTAGTTGCAAGGATGTGCTGACTGAGTCATAAAATGACAGCCATCAGGCAAATCAATCAAGGAGTTGTGCACTCTGCAGATTAGTGCCATGAAAATTATGGCTATGAAAAACATTTAAGGCCTGGAGAGATGGCTCAGAGGTTAAGAGCACTGACTGCTCTTCCAGAGGTCCTGAGTTCAATTCCCAGCAACCACATGGTGGCTCACAACCATTTATAATGTAACCTGATGCCCTCTTCTGGTCTGCAGATACACATGTAGACCACTGTATAAATCATCAATAAATAAATCTTTAAAAAAAAGAAAGAAAAACATTTAATTAGAACTCCGTATATGACATTAGAATTTACACTTCATAGAATTATAGCTTTAAATTTATCTGTAAATATTGATGTTTTCAATTATTAGCTAAATCAGCTAGGAAGCTCATTAACAGTTTTAGTTCTGTTGAGTGTATTCAATTATCATCCCTTCACAAGTTTGAGTATAAATAGTCAAAGTTATTGTCTTCTTTTTTTTTTTTTTTTAGAGAGGGTTTCTCTGTGTAGCCTTGGCCATCTTGGACTCACTTTGTAGACCAGGCTGGCCTCGAACTCAGTGATCCACCTGCCTCTGCCTCCCGAGTGCTGGGATTAAAGGCGTGTGCCACCACGCCTGGCTTAAGTTATTGTCTTATAACGATATAATTTTCATCATAAGTACAACTATTATAAGTTATTTCCTGCTTTGTTGGTATTTTGTTGTTGTTATATAAAGCTTGCCACTGGATGTAAACCTTATGGTTATATATCTGTATTCTTCTCTTAGCACAAGAGCCACACACCTACATGAGTTTTCACAGAATAACTTCAGGTAGTGAGGAAGCAGGAGCTGCTGATGATATTATCACTTTTAGGAAACAAACACTTTGTGTTGGTCTTTTGAAACAGAGATCAACTGAATCTGTCCCATAAAGATGCCTAATCTAAAATGCTGGATCTCAAGAGAGAAGGATGAAAAAAAAAAATGATGGTCATTCCTTTTTCAATTTATTTATTATATTTATTTGAGGATAGTAGGAGGATAAATGTTAATGAATCAATAACATTATTCTTGTGCTGGCCAAGAATCTAAATATCTTTTACATAACTTACTCCAAATTTTATTTTTTCTGTACTTTCGTCTTCATTCAATAATCTCTTAGCACCTTGGATTTCTGCGATGTATGGAAATGTTTCTGGAATGGTTTCACATCTGTTAATTCACAGCCAGCCCATGATCATGCAATTATGAAATCCTTTAATGGACTAAAATACAAAGCCCAGAAAAATGAGAAATATTATTTGATAAATCAAAAGCTGCAGTTCTGTATTCTTTTCCTAAATTTATACTCTCACAATGACTGTAATTTTTTACACAAAATCATAGAATGTTTTTATATTAAATAGGTACATTATCTACCAGTGTTAGAAAATGTGTTATTGATTACTGATTCAGATTATAAACAAAAAGAATGTTAGCTCATATCAGTTACTGTGTTTATTTCTCTAACTAACATTAAACTGATATCATCATTATATAATATAATTAATAAATGTTACTATGCCCATTACTATAAACTTATCAAATGGCTACTTAGAGTCCAAATGCTGATTCCTTTTAGTTTCTCTCTACTGTTACTGACTAATCTGCTCCCTTCTTGAATCTTTTCTCTCATAAATGTTACCAATAATCCTGGGGATATATGGCGGTTACTTGAGAAACCATAGTGTTGTGATTACAGAATCATGTGGGTAATATTTTAGACTAGTTCTCTGCAAACTAATAACTTCTTTGTAAACTCTTAAGCTGTAGTGACTTTGTTTTCCTCTGATTAATTCCTCTACTTAAATATTAATGTTGTATATATAATATTGTCCTGTGTTTAAATGACGCTAACAATTTCAGTTTAGTCTAGATATAAATCAACATTCATTTTAAAAAACACCCGTTCCACTTTCTACTAATATTTAGGTTTGTAATCATTGTTTGTTTTACTAAGTCAATAGCCAAAAATAATTCAGATATTTGATTTTCTGAGTAATTAAAAAACATATCACATAATCAGGCTATTTGACAATATGATCATTGTTAAAACCTTGTATGATGGAGGGTTAATACCTTGGTGATTCTGGATTTTAGCACACCTGTAAAGCTACTGTAAATCTGCACCACAATAGATTTTGGCATAATAAAAATGTTAGAACTTCAAAATGTCATCAAATGCCCATGGCCCACTTCTATAAAAAACATGAATAATTCACAGTGCTATATATGGAATTAGATTTTGCTGCCCTGATTCCATTTAAATAAGTATGTTTATGAGATAGCAATTTCATTTTCCTTTGCTTATAAATGGTGACCTTTCACTTATGAGAAAAAGAGCAATCAACTCTGAGTATAGAATAAGATAAAGAAAATGAATTTAAATATGTATTGTAAACATTTATGATAGTATGGGCATTGATGATTTGAACCACATCTTTGTTCAAAGCATAAGGGTATACAAAGTCCATTTATTCAATAAATGATTGTTGAGAAGCTACTTTGTGTTTGTGCAAGTATATGCAATGGGGCCAATAGAAATTACACAAAGTACATGGACAAAATGTGAATGTTAAGTAATATCTAAGACACTTTTAGTGTCTCATTTTAAAACAAAATATTGGAAACTCCTTCCTATTGTTTCCTCATATATTCCACAGTTAACAGCAAAAGTTAATTAGCATGAGTAGATTATACATATAATCAAAAATAGACCTAAACATGAGAACTTTAAAATTCATAAAGATTTTGCTTAGATCGTGTGCTCATGCACCTCTATTTTATTTCTCTCATTCATCCATCTTCATGACCCACAGTTTCTTCTACATGTCAATTTATTCTAGGACCAATGATAAGGGCACATTATGCAAGGCTTTAAAGCTTTTCTTGCTCATCATAGAAACCATCTCAGTGTGTGGTGCTCCTGTATGGATGCTTCTGCCCTCATTACAAATGATTCCCTTTACGCCTACCTTCCTGCACCTAGGTGATAGAATGTTGGATAGGATAAAAATTCAGTAAGTATGTGAAATAAATTGATCACACTGTTCTGTTGTGTATGTCTAAGATAGCACCATATTGTCTCCTGCATTTGACTTTTTAACTCTTACCCAGCCCTCTGCGCTGCCCTTAGCCACTGTTGTGAGCTTCATCCCAGCTGTCACTTCACACTTCCTAAAACCCATTGACAGAGAACAAGCCGATTGTCTTGCACTTTCTCACTTGTTTTGCTCATGCTGTTTTTTTAATCTATCTTGAATATCTCATTTCTTACTTCTTTGCCTGGCCAGATTCTTCACATATCAAGGCCCAGAACAGCTGCTAACTCTCTTCTACCCTGAGTTTCCTAACTGTTTCTTCACCCATTTATTGTCATTAGCACGATAGATCTCTATTTTGAAAGATCACATGGATTAAAATATTGCACCCCACTTGCTATGAGACCATAGAATGAAGAAAGGAGTGCATTTCCCCTTCTGAGTATGTTATTTGTTGAAGTAAAGCCCGTAAAATACCCATAAGGTATCTTTCTTCTGAACACTTTCAGGGTGTCGGTTCAATGAAACCATATGAAGAGCACAAACCTCAAGTTCAAGTGATGGTTCTTATTCCGTTTACTGCCTCTCTAGCTGGATACTTTGAACAGTATTTAAAAGAATCCCCGGACTTGCTGGCCGTTTCCCTCACACTTCAAGCCTTAACTCTTCTGTCATCCCTGGAAGGTTACAATGAAAATTATGAAGTGCAAGTTTCATTATTGACAGAAGTGATCAAGTATGCAACCAATTTTCAGTCCCTTTCCAACAGTGACATCTTCAAACTCGCTATGGTTGTCACCTCTCTTGTTCAGCAAGAAAAAAGAGATTTAGAGCTCACACTGAAGTCAGAAGGCAGATGACAGCTGTGCCTTAGAACATGGACAATTTATTTAACCTGTCTGCACCTTAAATGTTGCATGAGCTCATTGTGAGGTTTAAGAAACCAGTGTGAATTAGGCCTTTGGAACTGCTTCCAGCATACAGGACTTCTGAAATAGTAATTACCTCTTATTATTCTTATTTTAAAATCTTAACTACCATCACTTATTTCACTATATTAAACAATATATCCCATATGCAATTTTATAGAATCGTAACTCAAAATCACTAAATGAAAAGAATAGAAAGGAGGGGGCATAAATACGAGAGTAGGATTTGCGGCCTCTGTTTCCACAATACAATATTCACCATCTTCCACCTGCTTCCTTCTCTTTTGGTGTTTACCATTACCTTGTGTTGTAGTTGGTGTATAATTGTCAGCTTGCTTAGAATCACCAAAGAAGAGAACCTCAACTGAAGAATTATCTAGATCAGGTGGTCCAATGGGAATGGCTGTTAGGCACCACCTGCTGGCCGATTGGTGTAAGAACATCTAGTCCATGGTAGGTGACCCTGAATTGGACAGCACAGAAGAAAGCCAGATGAGAGACAGCAAGCAAGGATAAATACTTCTATTGTCTCTCTTCTCTTGACTGGACGTATAATACTTAAAGCTCCTGTTCCATTTTTTTTAATGGTGGCTTATACCTTGGAATTATAAAACAAATAAATTCTCTCCACCATTAAATTGCTTTAGGGCAAGGTGTTTTATACGGTTAAGGGAAATGAAGCTAGAATAACTTGGTTTCACTAACTGTGCGCCAACCTACAAACATCAGGGAGTGAGTATAGCATAACATATTACACTCCAGGAAGGAGAACTCAAGGTTCCCATCCTCGGTCTCCACATGCTGACTCCGGGAACTACCACACTTGTTAGATTAATCACATTTGCTGGGGTGTAATCAGTGTGATTGCTCAGGTTGGATCACAGCTCTGAGTTGTTATTTTCCATCCCTAAAGGACTATATAAGATGGCAAACTTGTGGCAAGTTAAACACAATGTGATTCTGTCTTCAGCTGCTCTCAAGAGCAGAGAACAACCTGGAAAGGAGGCGACAGTGCTACCCTGGGAGGGAAGGTGGTAAAGAAATGTAAGTTTTGATAACGATGAGCACATCAGTTTTCCACAGTGGGGCCAAAGTATCAATTTCTCAGCAGCCATTGGTGTCGGAATAAAGCGCAGGGGCATCTGGCAGGATGTCACGTGGTAGCTACGCCTAGGATGTCACGTGGTAGCTTCGCCTAGGAGAAGGCACTGAGTAAGTAACGTGATGGACGCCTGAGGGGTAGGCAAGCAATGACATTAGAAAGCTCGCTAGATAGTTTACCTCTGGTCACTCGTCAACTGTGAGCGCCATTCTGATGAAGGCTACACAGGAAATATGTAACTTCGCATCGATTTCTTTTTACAAATTGCATCAAGGTTATATTTTTGTAACTGGGTATATAGAGGGGATTGAATTCATCTCCAAAATTAGAGGACACTGCACCTAAAGCAACAACCTCACTGGGGCTGACTTGTGCCACATGAAGGAAGTTTTCTCATGGTTTCCATCCATATAAAGAAAATAACCCCAAAGAAATATTTCAAGGCAGTGTGTGCTTTTTGAAAGTCATAGTGGATAAAGTAACATTTCACTTATTAAGACAGATACTTAATAAATGTTGACTGTCAGGGGAGTTCCTTTAGCTTTCAGTATATAGAGAGCAACCACAGAAGAGAATCTGATGAAAATAATATGAATAGTAGGTTTATCCATAAAAATTCTGTTACAATTAAAATAGTTAAGCAAAGCCAGGCGTGGTGGTGCACGCCTTTAATCCCAGCACTTGGGAGGCAGAGGCAGGTGGACCGCTGTGAGTTCGAGGCCAGCCTGGTCTACAAAGCGAGTCCAGGACAGCCAAGGCTACACAGAGAAACCCTGTCTCAAAAAAACAAAAAACAAAAAAATAAAATAAAATAAAATAAAATAAAAAATTAAAAAATAAAATGGTTAAGCAAGTAATTTATTCTATATCAGAGTTCATTAAATGAAGTCTGGTGTAACCTAGGTCTCAATTCCCTGTGAATATTTATTTGCTACATGAATTAGTGGTTATCTGTGACTAAATCTAAAAAAGTATCTAATAATAATATTATAATTAATAAAAAATTTCATTTTCTTATCTCAGACTCTTGTTGACAGTTTACTCACTGGCACTGGTCAGGATGGTGTTAAAATTATAGCTGTGACTGTGGACATTGCAGCTACATTTTATTTTAGAAAATATGAGAGTCAAAAGACCGTAAAGAAGGAATTGTCCTAATTCTATCAACCTGTTCCCTGGGATTTCATAACAAGGAACTAGTGTAAGTGCCAGAGAGTGCTGCTGGTTGAGTAGTAGTTTTGGCAGCTGATCCTGGGCAGTTGCAGCCATCTGTTCCCTAAAATTGTTTTTTAGAAAGATATATAAAACAATTAGCAAGTCAGAATTCTATAGACTAAGCCAAGAAATTGCAATTCAGTTGAATTTGGTGCAAACTGAGGTTCATTTTAAATAAGAGAGGGAGTAGAATAGAATTTCTCAGAAGCTGTTGGAGGTCAAAATGGCAATGATTCATTGGTGGGAGAACTTGAAAGAGAGAGGTGGTGTTCTTTGTCAAGGAGAGCTACGTGGGTGGCGAAAAGATTATGATACTAAAATACAGAACATGGAAGGGCAAGGAAAAGGACAAGGTTAAAAATAAAAACAAGATCGCTTTTTGTAGTATTCACATTATGTTCCTCCAAACGCCGTACAATAAAAAAAATCTTCATAAGCAGGTTCAGTAATGCCACTCATGAGTCACACTTTACACTAAACAGAGAGACGAAATCACAGTAAAAAAAAAATGTTACTCAAAGTGCAGCCCGCTTATAGGCTCACTATGCTGCTCAACCCAATCTAAGTCTATAAATCAGCACACAGGGGGAGGGGATGCTGACAGCAATAGTATAACACACACCACTTTAGTCTAAGCACTGGATGCTGGAGAGAACCTTGTGGATACAATAACATACAAACGAAAAATTTAAGACAATGCAAAAGATAAAAATTACAAGAGATGATAAATATCCAACAGATATTGAGAACACATAGAAAATACCATTAAGCCAAAGCTCAAAGTTAAATTTAAAAAGACAGAATACATCTATACTTACTAAGTATTTGAACCCAAGGAGGTGTGGGATAGACAGTTGGCTTGACAAGCTTCCACATCTTTTAATGTATATGAAAATTACATCACTGTAGCTTTCTTTGAAATTCATAAGTAAATTGTATTTAAATAAGGTTTGTTTTCTTTCAGTATTTATTTGGTTTTGTTTTTGCAATGGAGTCTTTCACTATGTTGCCTAAGCTGACCTGGAACTTGGAATCCTCCTGCCTCAGCTTCCCAATGTTGGTAAGAGGGAGACAGAGACAGAGACAGACAGACAGACAGACAGACAGACAGACAGACAGACAGAGACAGAGAAGAGAGGGACAGAGAGACAGAGACATAGACAGAGAGAGACAGAGACCTGGACACTACATTTTTAAAAAGATACTTAACCACAAACTTCTGAAGTTGCAGCTGCCCCAGTCAGCATGTGATTTGATGTATGCCAAACCTGTCAAGAGCAGTAAATGTAGCTAAAGAACATCAAATTTCCTTCCTGCTATTTGTTTTCAACAGTATGCACATGCTACATTAAGGGCCCTGGCTGCTAGCCTGAGATATGCAAAGGACCCTTTATTTCATTGTTCTTGGGCTATGTATCTCTAAGCTACTAACTTTGAATCTTTGTGATCTATTTTAAATAACTAATGGGAGCGTATTCAGTCATTTATGTCTCTTATTTTTATTTGGTATTAAAACAGATTGGTATAAAATTAGCAGGTAGGTAGAAAACAAAGAAGAAATAACACACTGTCACAAAGTTTAAACAAGGAGTATTGAATAGTCCCCAAAAGCGGAAAAAAAATTAATTTCATGTGTAACAAAAGAAACAGCATTAACAATCCTGTATGACATAGTTTACAGCAGGTTGATGGTGGCGGCAAGTAGTTGCCATAGAGACACAGCATCTATGGGGCCCAGGTACCTAAAGATTAAGAGTACAAGAGTATTCCTGAAGGCATAAAAAGTGCTTATTAATTAGTGGCTGTATTAGCTCAGTTCCTGGTTCTGAGATAAAACACCATGCTCAACATAACATACTCAGAGAACTTCCTTCTTTCTCAAGAAGAAAGAGTTAATTTTATCATGTTTCCAGATGAGTCCATCATGGGGGAGGAGGCATGCTGTCAGGGCCAGAGCAGTGAGCTGAGATAGTGCATCTTCAAAAGCAAGTGTGAGGCAGAGAGTGAACTAGAAGTGGAAGTAAGTTTCCAACTCTCAAAGACCAATCCTAGGGTTGTACTTCCTCCCAAACAGTGCAAGTAACCTGTGCCAAGAATTCAAAGGCCTTACCCTATTTGGATATTTTTCATTCAAACAACCACGATAGTCATGTCAATTTAATTGAAAGGCTTAAATCTGGAGAATTTGTTAATTAAATGTGCAAGTTTGAAGATAAATGTCAATGGCCAGATGAAGGAAAATTTAAGCCTATCTTTTTAGTATATTCAGTAAATCTTTGAAGATGATGTGAAACATTGGCTCTACAATCCAAAACATTTGCTTCATTATATACTTTGGCCATGAGATACTAACAGATAGTTTAGTTCAAGTTATAAGAGAATAAACATGAAACTGTGACTCAGTTAAGGGATGTTTGTCACATTAGGGCTTCCTGTCTTAAAACTTGGCGTGCATAGGGTATCTGGTTAACCTGAAGAGACACTTTGTCTTTGACACACTAAAATATATGTGCAAAGGTGCTTATTAAGTCATAATCACCATGATATTAAATAATGTGTCATCCAGCAACTGATAGAGTAACAATTTCTCATGTCATACTAGAGACACCAGAATGTACAGAACAACCCAGACACACAACATGCAAAATAATTGCTTATAGATTAAAATCAATTACACAAATTTGTCAAATCATAAATCAATTATACACATTATGCAGCCATAAATAGACTTCTAATAAAGTATAAAAAAACAGTCTGATTGGATATTGATCAAATGCATTAGAGTGAGTATCTCAAAAGGAATGGTGGGACACTTGGATTCATAGCAAGCTTGTTTTATTTCTACAATATAAGTATAAGTCATCCTTTGTGGTAATGTACATTTCCTTAAATTTTTGCACTTTAATTCAATTAAACAATAATGATTTAACTCAGGCATATATTTTATATAATCCAGGATGGCTCCAAGTGCTCCATTTAGCAAGGATGCCCTTAAAGCTCTGCTCATCATACCTCCATGTCCCTTACTGTAAACATACGTGATGACACGATATTTAATACAGTGTTAGGTATTAAACACAAAGCCTCATGCATGCTAGGCAAACATCCTACCAACTGGGATACATCCAAGCCCTCTTTCCCATTATTATCAAAGGAAATGCATCTCATCCTTACATAATTTATATAACATTATACAGTTACATATCATAATTGGATGATGGAAGATCCATATGTCCCCTGGCGTATCTGTGTTTCTTGTCTCCTCATGCCACCATGGTTTCAATAAGACTGAGTGATTACTGATTTTTTTTTTCCTCAGCTGTGTCTCAACAAGTGCCGTCAAGAGGAAAAGTACTCTTCCTCAAGTACTTTTTACAACCATTGGAAGAATGATGAAGAGCCTGGCATGGTGACACACGCCTGTAATCCCAGAACTAGGGAGGCAGAAATAGGTGGATCTCTGTAAGTGTGAGGCCAACCTGGTCTACAAAGTGAGTCCAGGACAGCCAAAGCTTCATAGAGAAACCCTCTCTAAAAGAAAGAAAGAAAGAAAGAAAGAAAGAAAGAAAGAAAGAAAGAAGGAAAGACAGACAGATTTAACCCTAGGCTTTCTGGTAAGAATGCAAGTTGTAGCATTCTGCTCAGCATTATAAGTGCTTAAATTGAATTTATTCAGAACTGTGAAAATCTAAGAAGAAAAACATATGCAAAGAAGGTAATATCTCACTTTCCTTTAATCCATGTGTGATTTTGCTTTATTAAGAGTTCCAGAGGGACAGATGCTCTTGAATTTAGGTGACACCGCTTATGGCAGTAAGAAGAACTCTATCTTTGCTCTGACTTTTAGTTGTCTATTCTCTGTGTGTTGACTTTGGCAAGCAAATAATGTCTTTTCTTACTCAGTTTCCTTATTGATAACATGGGAGAAGCAACTGCTCCTCTGTATAAGTTTGGGGGTGGTAAACAGCTAAAGGTGTGGATAGGCTTAGAGAAGTCTGGTTGAGACTGTGGCAATGTAGCCTAACATTGGGTTCCCCAAGGTACCCAGCCTCAAATTAGGTGGTCAATTTCAGTGTAAGCTAGGCTTCCATCTCCGTAGCTCTCTACACACAGAGCATAGGGCAACCTATTCACTGGCCCAAAACAAGATCTATGTTGAAGTGTATGCAATTAAGTGTATGTTTCTTCCAGTTGTGTAGATCAAAATTGATAAACAATGACAACATAAAACCACTATAAGCAAGGGGAAAAAGAAATGACCAAGGAAGTCATGTCTCCTAAAAAAAAAATGAAGAAAAATATAATCTCCTTATACTAAACAATATCTTTAAAATGTTATGTCAATTGAAATATTCTAATGGGAAACAAAATTATACATGGTCTGTGTGTAAGTGTGGTTGCTGGAGACACTGACTGTGGCCACTGGAAATACAGTAAGTTTTGAAACCCTCTTTATTGCTTCAGAAGACCTTGGTAAAAGGAAATAAGTGGGAATTGCTGGTAGAGATCCTCTGAAATGCCTCCATTAGAATCAGTATTAAAATTACAACCCTGCAAAAAAAATCAATGGCACATTTTCAAAGGTGAAATCAATAGGTTTTCTTGGGGTGGGGGGCTTGTAAGACGCTGTGCACATTGTTTCTCGTGACATTATGGAAACTGCTACTTTTATCTCAATCTGATCTTCAAGAGCAAGTAACCTTGTTTGTGTTTCAATAGAAAAGTCACTCATGAATTTACATGGCCCTGTGAGCTCTATAGTGTTGATTGCAAAGATATAAAACCAAATAATGCCGTAAAACAGCCCTCCAGGCGCACTGCCTTTTAGAACCATTTGCATAAAGATGGACTGCACATTGTTATGTGCATGTAGTTAAACTTTTAAAATCAAAGGGAAAAAAAAAACCTTCTTATGCTCCCCAGGGCTCAGAAATTGTAACCTATATAATCATTTCACAAGCAACTTCCAGAGATGAAACAAGAGGAAAGCCTAACAAGATTGTTGAAAGTCGGCATCGTGTTTGTTTCTGCCTATAACATGCAGCATTAAAGCAAAGCCCTGCCTCACGGAATGCCGTTTCCATGTAGGACATACGTAAATAAATGCTGACACCCAGCATTCGGGAAGTGTGAGCAAAGCCTTGCCAATTCATAACTAGTTCTTCATGCATATGATTAAAATAGAAACAGGCAACTAAATAATGTGATTTTGATGTTTCATTTGTCACCACTTTTCCTTCTAGAATCCATGCCATGTGTATTCACATAATGTACACTTTAAAAGGTTTGTGCATCTTAGGTATGAATCACTGGTGAGTTGGTGTTTTAACTATATTTAAGAAATTAAAGTGTAGCACTGGTCAAACTCTAACTTTACTGAAATAAAGGTATACCTAAATAATTCAAGTGCATTTTGCCATTGACATTACAAAACAATTACCAGAAAAATAATTCTCTTTTTCTCTCTTCTAAAATGTTTCAGTTAATATTCAAGGGGAATAAGCAGATCGATTTTTGTTTGTTTCTTCAGTAGTCACAAATCAAAGTATATGATGAGGGTTTTGTTTTCCTTAGAATCTTGTTTTTTAAATTATTTTTTTAATTATTCACTTTACATCCCGATTATAGCCCCTTCCCTTGTCTCCTCTGACCTCACCTTTCCTGTCTCTTCCCCTTCCCCCCTCCTCTAGTCCTCAGAAAGGGGGACCCCTCCTCCGCAATCATCTGACCCCAGCCTATCAAGTTTCATCAGGACTATCTCTGTCCTCTTCCTTTGTGGCCTGGCAAGGCTGCCCCACCAGCGGGGAGTGACCAACAACTGGGCACCAGAGTCCATGTCAGAGGTAGGCCCTATTCCACATATTATGGGCCCCACATGAACCAAGGATGGAGAAGACCAAGACCTTTGCTCAGATGGTAGTCGACGGGCAACTCTGCCTCCTTTAGAATCTTCTCTAACCAATTTCTAGTTTAACTCAACTGATGTGTGTGTGTGTGTGTGTGTGTGTGTGTGTGTGTGTGTTATTCATAATAATGTTTTTTAATAACAGTCAATCCCTGAAATCAACAACACTGCAAGCCCCTTCAAAAGTGGGGCTGAGATGGATCATTCTATGATCACAAAAATGACCCCAGACAACTTTCTTATAAGATGACCCAGAATGGTGATTAAATCTTTTTAAACAATTTATGTGATTGGGGAAATAAACTGGCATTGTGTTTACTACCTATCCATTTTCTTCATAGCTATTAAATTCTTTTTCTTAACTGTGTGAATTATTTATATGGTTTATGAAAACACCAGTCCTCATAATAATGAAAAGACTAATACATACATACCTCCAAAAATGACAAGAAATTTAGTCAGTAATGATCATTAATAATTAATAATTAATATTTAAGTTAATGACATTTTAGGGGAGTCATGCAAAAATATGATAATTTCAAAATACTTGGCTTCTAAATATTTAAATTTACATTTAAATAAGAATTTAGCCACAGAATTTACGGATGACAGATTTGTTTCTTATTCTGTGATGTGTGAATGAGAAGATGTTTTTGCACATCTCATGAGAGTAGAACACAATAACATTTTTAAAGATAGTTTGTCTATAAGTATCAAGAGCTGTAAATGCTATTAGCTGTAATACATGTTAGCATTTGTCACAGTGACAAATGCATAAGATAAGCAACATAACTGTTCACTTTGGCTCACAGTTTCAGAGAGTTCATTCCAGGGCCCTGCTGCTCTGGCCTCAGAGGAGGCTGTGACACTTCACATCGTGGTAACAGCATATGGTAGGCTTGTGTGACAGAGACATTCCTTCACTTCATGCAGGCATGGAAGTAAGGCAGCAGAAGGGATAGTCACCTTGGCATTTCCTTTAAGGGTACACTCTAAATTTCTTCAGTTTATCCTCACTGGATAGGAGTAGCTACTGCTCTTCTGTAAAAGCATCTCCATTGGTTCTCAGCATCCACCACTCACAGTCACTGTAAATCCAATTCCAGGAGATCTGATAGATGCCCTCTTCTGGCCTCTGTGAACACTGCATACATGCAGAAGACATACAGGCTCACCACATGCATAAACAAAAACTGTTTTTAATGAAAAAATAAATAAATTAAGATCTAGGTACATGGAAGTAAATATTGATCTGCATCCATATAATCCAAAATCCACCTTAAATTAATACCCTAATGGGCACAAGCACAGTTCTGCATGCCTTCTTTTCTCATTCTGTTTCTGTGTCCTCCTTCTCTGAATTAGTTAAGGTGATGCCACTCATACGGAGGAAAGGTAAAGCACAACACTTTCAAAGCTGAGCTTGCCCTCTGTTACCAAAAGTCTTGCGCGCGCGCGCGCGCGCGCGCACACACACACACACACACACACACACACACACACACACACACTATTCTATGAGTTTATGAGCTTTACTAAAAGATTGAACAATTATGTGGTGGAATAGTCACTTATTGTACATGGATTTTTTAGCCTTCCTATCTCTCTTTCTCAGTCCTTTTAGAAGTAAGAGCCGACCCTACCCCTATGCCCGTGTACTTATGCTTATGTATTGAATTTCCTGAGTTCTCTTGAAGTTTCAGCCTTCTCTTAAACAAAATTTCCAGACATATGATTTGGGTAAACATAGCACTATTATTGGCAGAATTCTTGAAAATCAAAACCTTTTTGCTTGTTCTTTTATGGTGACTAATGAAAGATCTCTTTATATTGTAAGCAAGGCTTCCATGTTTAGAGAAATATAAGATAATTCATTCTTACTAGAAACCTTTCAAGTCATGTAAAGCAAGCCATCTCCCCCATTCCTATCTCTGCTTTCACTAAAAATAGCATCCTCAACCTCAGCTAAGAATGTTTGCATGAACTGCTCTTGCTCTCTTGTTGTTTGGAGAATGAACAACCACTCTCTACCAACTGAGCCTGAGGTACACATCCATTCATCCTTATTTTCTGTCTCTGTGTCTCCCTCCCTCCCTTGCTCCCTCCCAATTCCCTTCCTCCCCTCTCCCTCCCACCTTTCCTCTCTCATTCTTGATTGAACAATACCTTTCATGCAGCTAAAATGATAAATTTCAACTGACAAAAGAAAATGATAGAAGGCCAGTGTTCATCATCCTGGCACTCACCTCCCACACAGCAGTATTTGGATTCATTCAGCATCCTGCTACCTTGCAAAGCTGTCTGCTGCTTTCTTTGCTCCCAGCTATTAGTTTTTATGTCTTCTTTTTTTCGTTTCTTCCTATAAAAAATGTTATCATGTGCTCCTGGAACACATACAGACTTCCGTGTCTCTGCATAGAAATACTGATATGTGGGTTTTGAATACTTAGCGTGGCCTAGCCATGAAGCCCCTTTATCCTAGTGAATTAGTCTGGAAATTATTTTCTCCAGTCATGCAAGTTCAGAGAGATACTTTAGAACATGCATAGACAAAAATTAAAAAGAAAAACTCCATGCAATGATTATTTTAGTTTGGACTAAAACTCCTGGTCTAGCCTAGCAAAGCTGCACATTTGTTTTAAAGGGGAGATATGGTGATGTTCTATTACATGAATAACAGCCTTATACCCTGATTCACCATCAGAGTTTCAGCTTGCTTGCTTGCTTACTATTTAGGCTAAAATAATAAAGGGCAGAATAGACCACCAGTTCCCTTCCCATTCAGACTACAGCTTGACATTCTTCCAAGTGTTCAGAAATGGACTCTCCTAGGAGTCTCCCTTTCAGACTCCAGTTTTCTTTCTATAACATTCTTCCCTCATGATGACCACCTTTATGACTAACAGGTTAGAGTGGCGAAGACTCAACACCACTCCAAATGGTTTCTAAAGCTCAATTTTTGAGGCCGTGTCATCGTAGGTCTAAAATTTACATCATCAACTCCTCTCAGAGTGAAATATTCACTGGGAAAATAAATTTTTTGAGACTATAAAGGAGATGTGGAAGTCAAGACATGTTTACTTATCTGAATTTGAAGTAATAGATATATGGATAAATGTACACTTGGATTCTGGATTATTTGTGTTTTAAACAGAACTAGTAAGAACATAATGCTTTATAGTATAAATAGTTTGCCTTGTTTTATGATAATTAGTGTTAGTATTTAGAATGAGACTTTCTATTTAGATTAATTTTGTCAAGACCATCATGAATATAATTAACAATTTTTCTTCAATCACAGCTAGCATTTTCTTTTTTTGATTTTACTAATGTTCACGCTATCAACTGCTTGTGTCTCTAGGGATTTACTCATTCAGAAAGTAAGTACTTTGATATAAAAACAATTCTTACTTTTTAATTACTAAATTGGAAAAATACTTGATCAAATGGCTAGCGCCAGAGCAAATAATAGCAATAATTTTAAGTTATTGCCAACTGTGAAGTTAGGGATTGTTTGTGATTATTTTATTTGTATTAAGTTAATTAATTAAAATTCCATATGCTACCAGAATAAGCAAAAGAAAATATTATTTGCTTGAGCATTCTTAGAACCATTGTTAGAGAATACAATTAAGTCTAATAATAGAATCCAGCCAGGTCATTTGCATTACTCTAAATTAAAGAATGGATTAAGCAGGTGGTATTGGAATTAAGCAGTTTAGGTTTAGAAGGTCAACCTATTCACACATTTATGTTCCAGTAGTTTTAGCTGGCCAACCCATTCACACATTCACAT
Organism: Acomys minous; assembly: GCF_964271855.1. Taxonomy (NCBI): domain Eukaryota; kingdom Metazoa; phylum Chordata; class Mammalia; order Rodentia; family Muridae; genus Acomys; species Acomys minous. The sequence goes on along the minus strand of NC_140501.1, from coordinate 9,376,936 downwards.
ATTCCAATGGGATTTTGGCTCTATGAAAGTCAAAGGATATACACAAATATCTATTATGTGGTCACTCACTTTAGAAATTGCCAATCTCAGGGGAAATGGGCAATATCAAGTTAACTGCCCCCTTCTACCTTTGGTATCATCTGTCTGTAATCTCAGTACTTGGGAGATAGAGGCAGCAAGATCACTTCAAGTTCAAAGACAGCATGCTCTATAAGAGACAAGTGCCAGCCAGGGCTACATAGTAAGACTAAGTCTCAATTCAAAAGTTAATTACAATATTTGATGCTAACGGTAATTGTTCAAATATGAGCACAATATAAGAACCAGAACTCTAGACTGTACAGGATGGCAAACATTAACCATAACATATTAGTGAGAATACCACAGAAGAGCATGGCGTGGTGGTACACACCTTTAATGCCAGCACTTGTGAAGGCAGAAGTAGGTAGATTGCTGTGAGCTCCAGGCCAGCCTGGTCTATAAATCAAGTCTAGGAAAGCTAAGGCTACAGAGGGAAACCCTGTCTCAAAAACATACACACACACACACACACACACACACACACACACACACACACACACACACGGGAGAGACAGAGAGAGAGAGAGAGAGAGAGAGAGAGAGAGAGAGAGAGAGAGAGAGAGTTCATCCTAATACATTCATTGTGTTAAGTAGTTTTATCAAGTATTAATTGGCCATTTTGACAGAAGCATACAGAACCAACAGGTTAGGAAGTCTGCAAGGCCTCCATAGATGAATGATCGATCTGTTGACTTTATTCCTGCTTTGAAATTAATAAGTGCCTGTGAAATCTATGTAAATAGCCAAACTTGAAAAACCATGGTTCAAAGAACAACTCACGGCCTTGATCAAACTCTCAAGAAATTCTCTCCAGAGATCTGATAGGTGGCAGGTGTTCCACATGAAGAAGATTAAATATGCTGCAGGGCTATTCAACTTGTCTCAAACACACCATTTCTCCAGTGTTACCATCAAATAGAAAATGTTTGGAAGAGCAATAAGTTAAGTGGTTTCAAACAAAATGTAGAAACAGGGTACTCATCTGGTAAGTAAAAACAAAACAATTGCAGGCATACTACTGTGATAACAAAAGGAGTAAGAAAAGAGAAGGAAGAAATGAAGGAAACAATTAAAGGTTTACAGTGTATCGCGTGATGCCTTGTGTATTGTATCCATGTAGAAAACTTCAGTGGGCAATACATTTGTGTGCATACTATGTGTACTGTCTGTGGTTTCTGTGTATTTTGGGTTTTGCATATCTCTGTGTGTCACATGTGGATATGCTGCATACATGTGAGAGTTTGAGGTGTTAACTCCTTCATGTGTGGGCAGATGCCAAATCAGGACACAGAGAATTGTCATTTGTCACTCAGCCATATTGTCTTGAACAAGAAATGTCACAGATTGGAGAAGAAGTAGGGAAGGACAACTAGGAGGAATAGAGAAGAAATTATAATCAGGATAGATTGTATGAGAGAAGAATATATTTTCAATAAAGGAGAGTCGAAAGAGAAAAAAGAGAACCAATATTTGATGCTGTCTCAATGAACTAGAATCAAGTTGTTTTGTCCAGGATGAGTATTCACAAGGCTCTTGACATCCACTTGTCTCCACCCACCAATGATGAGCTTGCAATGCCACACATCCATGCACAGCTCTTAATGTGGGTGATGTAGAATCAAACTCAGGTCCTTTTACTTTCAGTCTGAGTGTTCTTGCCTACTGAGCCATCTCCAAAGCCCCTAAAATATTGTCAAAACATGTTCCCCAGGTATTCTGACAAGAAAAAAATGAAAGATTAGAGGAGTGAAAGAGACCACTCAAGGTCACACAGATTTTAAAACAAACAAGCTAAAAACAAACCCACACATCAGAATAAAGACATCTAGTAAAACCTTCTAATCCTCTTGTGCTTTCCAAGGCATTTCTTCAAAACCATTTCTTCCACATGAGGCGAATAGCTTCAACCATAAATGTTTCCATTGTAGCCTTCTGAAATGTAAATAAAATTCTTAGCCAAGTCCATATGTACAGTTAGCAAGGCCAGCCTAGTGTCTTCATTCTATGTGTCCCATTGTCATACATCAGACATTTCAACAAATGGCGTAGAATTGGAAGCTAGAATCTAGTGACAGCATCCATGAATCCGAGCTCATCAGGTCATGTAAACACAGTTTCCCCATCTGAAAACAGGGACGTGGATCACACCATTTTCAAAGTCTTTTGTTTTCCCAGATGTGTTAGGTTTTTCGGGCTCTTAGAAAACACACATGAGTTGAGGAGGCACCTCAGCTATAACCTGTTGCCTCAGAAGCAAGAGGACCTGAGGTTAGTCCCAGAATCCATACTTTAAAAGCCACCCACAATAGCCATTATACTCCCAGCAATGGGGCGGGGGGGGGGGGCAGAAGTGAAGACAGATTAATAGCTTGGGCTTGTGGCCCGGAATCCTAGCAAATTTATAGGACAGTGAGACATCAGCTTTTAAAAGCTAAATTAGATGCCACCTGAGGAACAGCGGAGGTTGTATTCTGTACATATATATATATATACATGTGTACCATACACAGATGTGCAACCGGATACACAGGCATACACACCATGAACCGTTACACTCAGTATATTATGCTTGAGTGCTTACATGTGCTGTATTTTGCTTACAGACTCATCAATAATAGGAAACATGTCACAGATTCTTTCAGCCAAAGTGATATGGAATGCTATGGGGGAAAATTCATTACGGAAAATTCTACCAGTAAACTACTGTCTCAAGTACCATATGACATCATAAAAAATAATAATTATAAGTAGAAACGGTCTGGAGCAAAGACCATTTCCTTCAGATTGATCTCATCCATAGGACAATTTGATAAACTCTGAATGACAATGAGCATCACAGATTAGAAACCATTACTCAAAACTATGACACACACACACACACAGACACACACACCCCACAGCCACACACGCATCATATGCACATGCATATATAAGTACATGCTTGTATTATATGTTAAGACAAATTAACATTTGTGTATTAAAGACCCAATATGACTGGAAATAATTTTAAGTCTAATGTTTACAGAATAATGTGAAGACTAAAAATACTGACTTAGTGAAGTATAAAGAAATAACTTAAATAAAGGACCACTTTCTCAAAGTCAGTGTGACTCATAGTTGTAGCATTTTTGTTTTCTGAGTTCCCTTCAATGTGGTTTTTTCAGTAATGTCAGAAAATAAACATTAAGCTTGTGTTCTATGGCTGGAACAAATACATTTTGTCGTAATGTGTAACAGACAGATGGAGTTCTAAAAGTTCAACTCCACATGGGGCATCCAAAATATACTTAAGCCCAGGTGAGAGCGTATGGCCTGTCAAGGTTGAGGTAGATCCATGTGGCCTCGGCGGCCTGGAGGAAGCATACATCCCTGCTTGTGTTTGCAGCTACCAATTGTTTCTGAAATCACAGACTTGTTACCAGTGCAAATAGTACACAGTTCAGAAAGTTTCAGTGAAAAGTGGCTCTTTCCCAATTCAGGACTCTGTTTCAAGTAGCAAATCACTGGGATCTTTCAGTGGGGGAGTAAAAAGGAGAAAACTAATCATTCCGTTAGACAGAAGGAAGGATACATAACATGAAGATAATTCTTCATTATTTTCACAACTAAGATATAAACCAACTCAAAATGTGACAGACATATGCTTCATTAACTGACCTGTTGGGCCATAACCTTTTATTCATATCTGTTCATTTGAGCTACTATTCAATATATGAAGTCACAATGATTTCCTTTCCTCATTCCTGTAGCTCATATTTTCTAGCATTTTCTTGCTCTTAAAAATAATGACTTTGTCTAGCAGCTGTGAATGTCAAAGTAGTTTTCCTTCAGTTTTAAGTAGAGACACTGTGTTCTTTTTCTGTTTGTTTCAGCACTTCACAAGGAAATATAATCGTGTTAAAAATAAGAAAATCTATCAAAATTTGTACTCATAAAAAATGGTTAGAGACACTTAAAAAATAGAAGTGCTTACTTCAGAAAATTTTCAGAATTCCTGCGTTATATTCTCTGAGCACAAAGGAATTGAATGGCTCTTCCTGGGCACTAGGTCAAGCTAAATGTTCCATTCCCTAGGTGTAGTGCCGTCAAGAACATATAAATGTGTTCTGTTCTCTATTGATTTGTTCCTCTTATCAAGTAAAGATTTATGCCTTAGTTTATAAACAGACTTGAAGTGAAAAATGACTTTGGATTCCAGATATTCAGCTGAACATCATAGAAACCAAATTGGTTTCTTTAAATTTACACTGATGTCAGGTCATTTTCTTATCCATTAAAATTTTTAAACAAATTAGCATCTGTCCGTAATCCAGAGACGTGACTTTAAAGTAAAATAAACATGAACCTAAATACATTGATGTGGCAATCAAAAAAAGAAAAGAAAAGAAAAGAAAAGAACCACAAGGCCATTTGGGCTTAAAGTTCACCTGCATTGCATTCCAACCATCAGAATTGTGCAAACAAGTGAATGTGCTCCTGTTTGGAAAACATTGCTTATAATGTTTATTTTTGATGAAGCCCTGAAAAAATAATCCTTCTTTCTGATTCAGCTTTGGAAGAGTAGTTTAGCCAAGCATCTCCAGCTACTGATTCAGCTTTGGAAGAGTAGTTTAGCCAAGCATCTCCAGCTAGAATGTATACCATAGCTTCTGCCTTGGTTCCAGGATCTGCTGTAAGATCAGTATTCTTAGTTCCTATAATCAAGTTTCACCATTAATAATTTTTATAGTATTTCTAAGATTATCAAGGATCCAGCTTCCGTGGGCCGACAAAGAGGCTAAGGATTTAGAGACTCTCTGTCAAGACAACAGATTCCGAGGCAGCTGGTCCACTCTCAAAGTTAAGACAGTGAAGGTGAGGTGCTCTCTGACAAGTAAGGGTGGATGAGCAGAGAACGAGACAAGGTCAGGGTTCTCTAGAGAAACAGAACCAACAGTGTGCATGACCACATAGGATAAGATGGGTTTAAAAAGAAAGGATAAGATGGGTTATAAATAACTTACTAACATTATTAGAGGGCCTGGAAGGTCTTTAAAATTCAGGTGAATGGGCAAGCTGGACAGCCATGGGTGCCAGAGTCCTCCAGTCGCCAAGCAGGCAGTTTGAACACCATGGTCCAGAAGAATTCTTTTACTATGTTCAGGTCCACCATTCCGTTCTTTTTTGGTTGATGTTTTATCAACTAATAATGAGGTCCTATTATTCCACTGACTAAATGAAGCCTAGTTGAGGAGACTTATATGCCCTACTCAGTCAACATTTTCACCTGCTAATGTCAACCAAATCTTCTGTCAGAGACCCACCCAGACCCACAGCCGAAGTCTCTGGACCCTCATGCCTGAGTCAATTGGCTTCATACAAATAAGCATCAGAAGGCACACAGCATTGACCAGACATAGAGGATCAGAATCCTTGTAGTTTGTAGGCTTTCCACCCCCCCGCATGACTTTTTCCCAAGGCTTCTGTGCCTGTTTGTATGTTTTTTGTGCCTTTCTTTCATTTCATTTCACTGACCTTAGTGAAGTCATGGAGAGACTGTGGAAAAGCTGAGAAAGTGAGGAGTGAAAATAAACAGCAGTGGACACACTTCTACCTCTGAAACATTAGTAGTACATTAAGAAATATTATAGCTGAGGAGACGACTCAGATGTTAAAGGACTTGCAATACAAGCATAATGAATAGACTTCAGATTCCCAGAACCACATAAATGTATAGTTGGTGTAGTGCCCTGTCTATACAGGAGGTGACACAGATCCTAGAGCCAAAACAGCTAGGCGGACAAGCATCAAAGAATAAGATGGAGAGCAACTGAGGAACACTACTAACATCAACCTTGCCCCCATCTCACACACACACACACACACATACACACACACACACACACACACACACACACACACATGAGCACCTGCTGCAATAAATGTACACACACACACACACACACACACACACACACACACACACACACACACACCCCATATACATACACAAGAAAAGAAAAAAACTGAGATATCAGAAAACTTATGCACTTTCAGGCTGCTACTGTCCTTCTGAACTACAGAAAGTGAGGAGAATTTAGAAACAGTGTTTTTAATTTTACATTTTCTCAGTGTGATGTCATTTGTGAATATACTATAGTTTCAAGGTAAGAATATGTGTAAACTAAAGACATTCTGGTGCTTTATACATGAGAGAGAATGGTAACTCTTCAGTAAGGATGTTTCTAACTTTAGAAATGTGCTTTGAAGTTCTCCCCCAGTACAATGAGGGGTACCTACACTGAATGACACAAATGTGTTTGCATGAACACACATACACACACACACACACACACACACACACACACACACAGAGGCATGCACTCAAGTACACAGGAAACCACTGCCTCAAAAGAGAAAATATAAACGCTGATAACAAAGCCCTTAATTTTGTTATTATCTTACCGATACAAGAATATCTGTATGGCCAGGGGGAATCAAACTCTGAAATCTGGACTACCCAAGAAATGCTTAGAAGAAACAGATGCGGATTTGCCAGAAGTTGGAAAACTCAAGATTATAAAAGCTATGCTTTTTGTTGTTGTTGTTTTAATGTCTGTACCACATTTCATATTAAAACAGTAGGATGAAGCAGCTGGTGTGGATCTGTGTGTCGTAACAAGTGAAATCTATGTACTCTAGTGTCAAATAGAAAGTATTTGGAGGTAAGTCATTGACAATACAACTGGAGGTTGGCTCAGTTGTCATGAGCACTTGCTGTTTCCGAGGACCAGAGTTTGAGTCTCAGCACCCAGGAGGTTAAAATCTCCTGTTATCCCAGCTCCAGGGAATCCCCTCCTTCCTTCTAGCTTCCACAGAAAACAGCCCTCACACATACATACAAACATGTAGACACAGACATATGCACATGCAAATAAAAATTAAATGCACCTTTAAGAGGTATATTTGGCAGTTCCTACACGTGCCTAATCATATTCTTGCTGCTGAAGTTAAGAAAATTGGGAAACAAAAATATAAAAAAAAATAATTGACCTTTCAGAGTTTGCATTACATGGTCAGTTCATATCACCTTATTCCAAAGCTTACCTAGCTGTCCAGTGGACTCTTTGTTTTCTTTTTAAGCTGTAATGAGGTATGGCTAACATAGAGGAACTGAATATATTTAAGGCATGCAGCTGGCTAATTTGATGCACATTTTCAAATGATCACAGCAACCAAGCTTATTAATATATCTGTCACTTTTCTCATAGTTACCCGTTTTGTGATGTGGCCACTTGAGATATATTCTCTTCAGTTTTTAAGCAGAAAAAAAAAATGACAGCAGATGACAGTTTCCCTACTAAATATAAGATCTCCAAAACTGATTTATCATGCACAGCTAAAGATTTTCACCATCTGAGCATGTCTTCTGCAATGCCCACCACCAAAGCCATGGGGGCCACCATCTACCCTTTAATTTCCATATATGTTTCATTTATATTACAAAGATCTTGTAAAAGCCTGAATGCTGTTATTTATCTTGTGAATTAGTATAAAAAACCTTTATCTTTTTCCTTCTCGATTACTAAATTCCTAAGACATAGTACACAGTAAACATTCAAACATTATTCTGCCTCACAAAACCCTTCTTCATAACACTTTGTGAGATCTTGAAAGTAGCTTGTATTTTCTGAAGGCATTTTATTCCCTTAGAGAAAGGAATGGGCCCATTGGAGGTGTGGGGTTGTAGAAGAGGATGGAATCTGTCATAACAAAAGAGGACCCTGGAGGACACTGCGGGCTTTGTAGTGTCATGTGTTTACTTGAAGAAGATGACCAGTAGTGGAGGCCATCACATTCACTTCCCATTTGGACTAAGGTGATAATTACATGAGGATGTACTTACTCAGCAGTTACTGGCTGGCCCGAGGTACAACGGAAAGCTTGAGTGTCAGGTAATGCAATATTCTCAAGCATAGTGGAACTATCTTAGGTTCACTGTAGTCATGTCTTGCTTTTGACAATGTTGGAACTGTGGAAAGTCCACAAATTCACATCTCCATCATGTGTCCATGGATTTGTGTCTGTGCTGCTTTTCAGTTGTTCATATTTAAAGCCTGTCTTGATTCAAAAATAATATTTATGACTAACATGAAAAACAAACCTATGACATAGTTTGTCTCATGTGCAGAAACTAACTTTTTTAAAGACATGAAAGCTTGAAGGGTGTTTGAAATAAGAAGGGGACAAGTGGGACAAGTAGGAAGGATAAGAGAACAGAAGAAAGGATCCAAGACGGTGGCCCTGATCACATGCTGTGTCTGACCAGTATCAGACAGTGGTGACTGCACAGTGACTGAAAGACCAAACTCTGAGCTCCAAAACACCAATGCTGGAGTTTCCCAGAGACAGATACTCTGGAAAGGATTTCAAAGGGGCTGCTGTGTCTGTCCTTCCTCCCATGCTGCTTGTTCCTGGTTCTGTCTTTGCTGCTGGAATCCTGATGAGGAAGAGTAGAAACACCCCAAGGAATCGAGTCTAAATAGGTCTCCTTCCATTGTCCCCATTAAGATCCTTTCTCTCCTACTAAGGGTGGATGAAGGATGGTAGAGGCATTAAAGAACCCCAAACAAAGTATGTTTTAAAAAGATCAAAGCCTACATGGCATGGGGCGCTGATGTGGAGAGAGAAAAAGAGAGAGAGAGGGAGGGAGAGAGAGAGGGAGGGAGAGACAGACAGACAGACAGACAAAATGAAAAAAAAACTATGTAAATGCAATGCATATATGAATATGACCATTTTGTGAAATTAATATATACTAGTCAAAAAGAAACCATTTTGAACTGAACTGAATGAAAATTGGAAACCCTGCAAAGGCAACAAGCAAATGCTGAACTAAGCATTTTAAAATATTTTCAAATACTATTTTATTAAAAATAAAACTTTAAGATAAGTCATCCTTCAATAACTCAAGTGGACTTTGAACTCTGTAAGTATCATGCCTCAAATACCAAAAGCTGGTATTACAGGCATGAAAATCATGCCAGGACAGACAGCTGAAGAGTAGTTTATATATATATATATATATATATATATATATATATATATATATATATATATATATATATATAGTGTGTGTGTGTGTGTGTGTGTGTGTGTTGTGTCCTCGCCCACCTGAAGTAACACTCTGTCACAGTGAAGTCATGAGGGCTTCTCCAACAGATCCTACATTTATCCATGATATCTATGCAGTCAGTGAAACTTAACTTCTTCCAACTTGAGACACCCAACTTTGTCAAACCAAGATGACATTATTAAAAGTTTTCACTAAAAAAAAACCCAGATGCCCCAGAGAGTGGGAAGTCTGTGTTTCTTTCTTTCAGGTTAATGTGACCCATTAATACATTTCAGAGTTTCTGGTGCATTTAAAATCAGTTTGTTAAATTCTTCTACAAAGGGGAGGAATAAAAAGTCTTCAGATTTGTCATGATGTAACATTGTGAAAATTAAAGCAATGGAGCCCCCTGGTGGACGTTATTAATACTGCAAACAATAAAACATTTGAATCAATAGATTTACTGAAATTCATGAGTATAATATTGACTAAGGCAGCAATCATTTATCCTACCTGAAACTGATAAAGATGGTCTTATTGATGTAGGTAAGAATCTCGGTGTGTGCTTCCTTACTCGATGAAATAAAAAGGAATTATTTCTTAATTTATCAATTTTTATCAGATTTTATTATATAAAACAAATTTTAATTTTAAGCATGTTTTGTGCATATTCCTCCCTTCACCCAAGTCCTTGCAGATCCTTTGCCTGTCCCTACCCACTCACCTTTACTTTCTTTCTCCGAAAAACAAATAAAAACTCTATGCAAGAATAAAACACCCCAAGCCCCAGAAAACAAAATAAAACAGGAGACAAAACCAGCCCGAATGGAGTCAAATCAAAGAACACCCACAATAAAGAATCTGTGGAGTCCATGGTCTGTTGGTCGGCTACTCCTGAGTCCTTCCTGGAGTTGTTGATACACCCAGTGTCACCACATTTCAGAAATCTGATTTCCCTCTCCTAGCATGTATAAATGCCAGTTCAGTTGCTATCCTTTATCTTAGTGGCTAGGATTTCATTCATTCATCCATTCTTTTTTTTTTAATATGGCAAAGTAAAAATCAATAAGATACAAAAAAACAAAACAAACAAACAAACAAACAAAAAAACCCTACCACAGTGAAGTTGGACAGGGCAAACAAACAGAAGAAAAGGAACCCAAGAGAATCAGAGCCCCACTCCTTGGTCAGTTCATGTGAGCATGGCTCATAGTTTCTTGCTGTCCTTCACCCGTTTGTCTCTTTTCACCTCCATTTCTGTAGGGTTATCTACAGTTGATGGAGACTTCCTACTTAGGGCTGTGTTTTCCAAAGCTTCTCACTCTCTGCATAATGTCGAGCAGTGGGTCTCTATATTTGTTCCCAGATGCTACAAGAGGAAGCTTCTCTGATAGTAACTGAACAAGGCACTGGACTGCAAGGATAGCAGAATATCGATAGAAATCATCTTATCACAGTTTTTAGATACTTTTTGGTGTTGGGTATGGGTACCATGTCATGGAGTGGACCTTAAGTCCCACCAGTTATTGGTTCTTACTACCACAGGCTTTGTGCCACCATTACACTACAATATCTTGCAGGCAAGAAACAATTGTAGAGAAAAGGATTTGCAGTTGGCTTGATGCTTACATTTCTCTTCTGGTAGCATTCACAGTTCCTTCCTGTACATCAGGTCATAGCATGGAGGCACCAGTTCAACATCTCGGTGTTCAATGCGTGTTGTCTTGCGATCTGTTTGTGAAGAGGAAACCAGTCTCCTGGTGACAGCCTGGGTTGTTTGGGAATTTCCATGGAGCCCATTTGTAAACAACAACAACAACAACAACTCAATCCAGTGCTGCTACTGGAAGATTACTTGGTGACAAGTGATGGTCAGCTAGGACTCTTTCTCACCCACTATATTGTGATTTCATTTAGAGCAGTGTCATAAACGCATATATTTTAGGAAGCTTATACTCTATCAGACTTCCATACTATTCCTAACATATTCCTTAATTTTATCTGTCTTTCCCCATATTCCTTCCCACAATATTCTATCTCCATTCCCCATTTGATCTTCTGGTTCCAGCACGCCCTCACTGACTGTCAATTCATAATAACCCATTAGATTTCCCTTTCCTGTCATTTAATTCTATTTACTTATTCTTTACCTACCTTCTGTGGTTCTATGGGTTATAACTTGGTTATTATTGACTTAACAGATAATATTCAGATATAAGTGGATACATAACATATATTTCCTTATGATTATGGAGTGTCTCTCTCAAGATGACTTTTACTAGCTCCATCAATTTAATTGAACATTTATGATGTCATTTCTTTAATGGTTGGGGAATACTACATTGTATAAATGTACCAAATTTTTCTTTATCCATTCTTCTGTTGAGGGACATTTAGGTCGTTTCCAGTTTCTAGTTAGCATAAATAGATCAACAATGAACATGGCTGTGCAAATGTCTATATGTAGGTTCATACAATAAATGTGTGTATATATACATATATATGTACACATACACACACACATATGCACAATATCTGCTATTTGGACTGTGAACTCTGGGCCTGGAGAATTAAGATGTCTCACTATTTAATATTTCTTGCTTGTGACAAACCTATGTTCCTGATTTTGGAATCATCACCTGTGTAAAAAGTATCTCTGTCACCACAGTACTATATATGAACAGAGCCAGGGAGATCACTGATGTTTGCTGCTGACAGCACAGTCCAATTTCACCGGGAGACATTGTAACATGAATAAGAACCAGAGTGATAGAGTAG